>NC_140961.1:139570271-139605271 GCF_056783735.1 Eptatretus burgeri
GCGGAGTGTGGCAGAGAGTGGTCGGGTGGCGAAGGCATTGAGTTGCGTTCTGCAGTCGGCTGAGGAGAGTTGGGGGAAGAGGCCAAGGAGCTCGGGTCCGAGGCGAGAAGGACGGTGGTCAGCGACGAGGTCGCGGTGGGAGATCGCTCGTCGCGGGACCTAAGCCAGCCAGCCATTCTCCCTCCCCCAGAGCATCAACAATTCCCCCTTTTCCCCCGCGCTGAGATAGTGCAACAAAGGGGGCCCCGTTCCCACCCCACTCCAAACGTCGTGCCAACGAAACCCGCGAAGGAGCACGGAGTCGGGGCACAGCCACGCGGCCACGTCTGCGGCTCGTCCGCCAACGCGTCACGAGGACGCGGGTAGGACCCACCCGGTCTCGCGGACCTGGCCGCTCCTTCAGGTCCCATGCACACATTGGCCTACAGGCCCGTCTGCCCCCTTGTCTATGAGGGTGGCTTCTTTCCTTTGCTTTTGAGTAAATGTGTGTCGGCGCCGTGTCTTGTAAAGTAGAACTGTATAAGTGTTACCGTGTGTACGCGGATTTGGTAGTAACTCTGCGTCATTGTTTCTTTTGTTTTCCTGATATAGATGCATTTTGACTGTTTGGCTGTATATGTGTGCTTTCCGTGTGTCGCGTAATAAATGTGCATTGTGTGAACTGTTTTCCCGTTTCGCTTCGTCTTTTCTTTATTGACCCTCCATCCTGCTTCACGTAAAGGGTTCGTAGTGGGCTTAATACGCCCGATAATTAATCGGAACTGTCGAGGCTGACGATAACACCGCTCGGTTATCCCGATAGCACGGAACGGACTGCTTAAGCAGTTCGTGTCCGGAGTCGGCCTGCGGCGAGGTACGATTGCCCGGTCGACCATCCGTGCAGGTATTTAGGTAGATCGAATTTGGCGAGCAACCCTATCCTGCGCGGGTGGGCAATTGGCACGGTCGTGGTGGGGTTAAACCCCCACCCGTGACTAGCTCCCGGGGTTGTTCCGAGAGGGTCACTACAGAATTGTCCGTTCCGGTGGCTGAGGTGGCCGCCATTCAAGTCGAGCGGCCGATCGCACGCCGGCGGGCGCGAATTCGCAACAATATGATATGATATAATATAATCACGCACACACTCATTAGCAAATACAACCTGTCACTTCGCTGACGGGAATATTGAGGAGGGGCGGAGAGGGAAAGAGGGGGGAGATCGATATACGTGGATTGAGGGGTCAGAGCAATAAAGGTAGAGATGCGGAGTAGGCAGAGAGAATGTTATGCTTTATGAATGAACACGCACACATTGATACATCGATGATATACATTCATGCTTGGCTGATATTGGCAATTTTTCGCTGATTGGAGTTGGTGTGAGTGCTTGTTACCGATTACAGTACTGTATACAACCGAAAAACCTTGAGTAGCTTTCACTCTTGTTTATGGCAAATTTAAATAAAAACAACGCCGAATTGTAGACATTTCAAGGAGATGTGCAAAACACTATTCTTTATAAACAGCGGGCAACCGTGGTGTGACAGGTAGAAAAATAATTGGCTCGGTAATTTAAAAAGCATGTTAATATGGTAAATGGCTTGGAAATCGGGTGTTATCAAAAATTTTTTCCTTTGAAGTTCACAGAGGAGCATATAACATTTGTAAAGCATACCCGATAACCAAGTGTTTTAGAAACAGTCACGAGGACAAAGGAAAACCTGATAAAGCCTCCATAAGATACGGGATGAAACTTTGTCACCATTGTGCCCGTAACAGGCATGGCATGCCCACACACTCGCGGAGAGTCCCGACAGTTATTGCATGTGCAGAACTGAAATCTGCCACGAAGTCTGGCATCTCCGGCGTTTATAAAGCATTGCAAGCGTATCCAGCGATTCATAGGTATTGATAATATGAGTGAGGAAAGTGGAGGAAAAAAAAAACTTTATCATTAAGAAATTATTGTGGCCTGTTCCAACTCGAAGCATTGTTGAGCAGGCAGAAGAAAATGGCGAATTAAGCTCCAGCGATGTAAATGTGGATGCACTTGAAACCCCATTGAGAGCAAGGTGGCTGAGGATGCATCTGATAAAGGATATAATTAAATAAGGTTGTTAATTGTCTCCAAAAGGGGTGTTTTAATGAACCAAAACACTAAATTTTCACTCATGCACTCCCTTGGAGTTCCCTTGGTATGCATGCACAGTTTCAGGCAGTGAGGTTTCATGAGAGAGACAGAGGACATTTATAAGTGTAGATATACAGTGCCTCAAGAAAGTTTACACCCCCTTTCAAAATTTTTACCTTTTGGTGTCTTGTAGACTGGAATTAAATTGCATTAAATTATACTTTTTCCATCTTTATTTACACATCATAACCCACAAATTCTACAAATTTGAGAAAATTTATTAAAAATATAAATGTAGAATATCTTGGTTGGATAAGTGTCCACACCCCTGAGTTTATACTTGATGGAAGCACATTTGACAGCAATTATAGCTGAGTCTGTTGGGATAGGACTCTAAACTTTTTGCACACCTTGATTGGGTAATATTTGCCCATTGTTGTGTACAAAACTGTTCAAGTTCAGTCAAGTTGCGTGGGGAGCGTTGATGGCCAGCAATCTTGAAGTCATGCCACAGATTTTTCTATTGTGTTTAGGTCGGGGCTCTGAGTGGGGCCACTCAAGAATAATTATCTTTTTGTTCCTTTGCCACTCCAGTGTTGCTTTGGCTGTGTGCTTCGGGTTGTTGTCATGCTGAGAGGTAAACTTCCGTCCCATTTTCAGTTTTCTTGCAGAGGCCAGCAGGTTTTCCTCAAGGATTTTCCTGTATTTTGCTCCATCCTTTTTCTCTTCTATCGTGACAAGTGCCCCAGTCCCTGCTGATGAGAAACATTTCCATAACATGATGCTGCCACCACCATGCTTCACAGTAGGGATGGTGTTCTTTGGGTGATGTGCTGTGTTAGGCTTGCGCCAAAAGTAGCATTTTGCATTTAGGCCAAAAAGTTCCATCTTGGTTTCGTCAGACCACAAAACTTTTTGCCACATGGCTTCAGAATCTCCGAAGAGCTTTTTTTTTGCATACTTCAAATGGGACTTGAAGTGGGCTTTTTTTTGGCATCATGGCTTCCTTCTCCCCCCCCCCCTGCCTACTGTACAGGCCAGACTTGTGGAGTGCTTGGGATATTGTTGTCACATACACAGAGAGACCAGTTTTTGCCATAAAGGCATGTAGCTCTTTTAAAGTTGCCATTGGCCTCTTTGTGGCCTCTCTGGTCAGTCTCCTTACTCGGTCATCCAGTTTGGAGGGACAGCCTGATCTGGGCAGGGTCTTGGTGGTACCGTACATCTTGCATTTCTTAATGATTGTCTTGACTGTGCTCCAAGGAATATTCAAGTCCTTTGAAATATTTTGATACCCATCCCCTGATATGTGCCTTTCCGCAACTTTATCTCGGAGGTCTTTTGAGAACGCTTTGGTTCTCATGGTTGAGTCTTTCCTGTGAAATGCATTCCCCAGCAGAGGAAACGTAGTGGAACAGCTGATTTTATTCTGAAATGATCAGAATCGCTGCAATTTAACACAGGTGGGGGGCCAATTAAATTGGTGTGTGATTTTGAATGTTAATGGTTACACCTGAGCTAATTCACAATTGCTATTGTAGGGGGGGGGGTGTGCATTTGTCCAACGAAGATATTCTAGTTTTGTAGTTTTTAAATAATTTTCTGTAATTTGTAGAATTTGTTTTTCACTTGGAAGTAGTGGGTTACGATGTGTAAATATCGGTGAAAAAAAAGTCTGATTTCATGTAATTTAATTTCGGGCTACAAGGCAACAAAAGGTGAAAAGTTTAATCGAGGGTGTAGACTTTCTTGAGGTACTGTATATATCTTGACCTGACAAAGGCGTTGACCTTTGTCAGGTCAAGCTAGATTAGATCTGTGACTTGCTTACAGGTATCATGTAAACCTGTACTGACCTGTTCCATGGTCGGGTTGTCAGTGACTAAACTATCTCCCCCACCAGGTTTTCTGGTGAAGAGGGTGTATAGATATGGACACCCAGCTCGATTAAAAACAAATTCTGTTAAACGGTGGCGGAGCTCCTTGGGAGCCAACGGTCATCCATTTCAAGTGCCCAACTGTGTCTGTGGACGTCCTCCTGAAGTTGGGTTACTTTATTTATTTATTTATTAAAATTTTGGAAGACTTGTGGCAGGATTTGCATTCCGACCACTGTAAAACCAACAAATGCAAGGAAATCTGACAACCCACTCCGTGGGAGTACCTCCTGTGCTGCTACTCTTCGCGGGGCAGCTCACCGGATGATGGGATGAGGGCAAAGCCTTCGGGACTCCCATTCCTTAATGATAGGAGGAAAACCACGGGGTAAACCCTTGGGTCAGATTGCGGTGGTGTGTGGCGGAGTGGTGTTGTGGTGTCATCCACCAGATGGTGGTCTCCTTGGGTTAACCTAAGGCGGTCCCTTCGGGTCTGTGCTTGGAATGTCCTATCCCAAAGAGAGGATGATCACCTGTCTTATGTTCAAATGCTTGAGCTCAGATGATAGGTATTGCAGCACTCTCTGAGGTTCGGAGACCGGATCGTGGTGAGATCATGGCGGGTGGTTACACCTACTATTGGTCTGGTCACTCTTGTCGTTACCATGCCCAAAGAGTTTCTGTGGCTGTGTCCAATAAGCTGACTCCAATGCTAACTGAGGTAGCACAGGTCAACGAGCGTATTATGAGACTAAGGATTCGTCCTCTCCTTGGGTGTTGTTTCCCTGGTCTCTGTGTATGCTCTGACTGAGGCGAGTGATCTCACCGTGGAGGACGCATTCTATGCCGCACTCGAGTCTGTGGTTGATCAATGCCCCAGGCGAGATACTCTTCTAGTCTTGGGGGATTTCAATACATTGACCGGAACTGGTAGGGATGGCTATGAGACAGGTGTTGGTCCCCATGGGTCTGGAACTGTGAACCAGAATACCACTAAGTTCCTTGACTTTGCCATAAGTCATGGACTTAGGGTGGCTGGTTCATGGTTTCAGTGCCGACAGGCTCATCGCTGGACTTGGTATTCCAATGCTGGTGGTGTGGCAATGGAGATTGACCATGTGCTCGTTGATGGTTACTGGACGATGATCCAGATCTGAAGGGTCTACCGAGTGCTCAATACTGACCACGGGCTTATTGTAGCAACTCTGAAGTTTCAACTTAAATGTGGGAGAATGGCACCATCCCAGCCTCAGCTAGATGTTGGCAAGCTCAAGGATGAGAGTAGCCGAGGAGTTTGCGAACAGGCTGAGTGGATCCTGAGGGATCTTTGAGGGATCCTGAAGAGTTGTGGAGTGCCTTCAAGACCACCGTCCTTAATGTTGCCGGTGGATGTCTTGGAACTCACCAAAGGGCGCAGAAGAATTTTGTCTCTCAAGGGACACTGGATACCATTGACCAGAGTTGCAGTGCCAGGCTGAATGGCAGAGCTGAGCTGTTCAGTAAAAAAATATATATATTAGCGTATAACTGAAAGTGCACTTCGGATGGACAAGGAGGCCTATGTGCGAGCGATATGTGAGAGGATAGAGCATCACCTGTGGTCAAGTGATTCTCGTCATGCTTACAGGGGAATTCGTGCATTGCGTCCCGCCAAGCCTGTCCCTCGGTGTACTGCAGTTAGAGCGGAGGGTGGTGGGCTCTTGACAGAAGAGTCCGAATTGAAGGCCCGCTGGGCCGGTTACTTTGAGCGGCTGTACCAGGCTGATCCACCAGCTGTGAAGCCTGATGTCATGGGTCTTACTATCCCTATTGCTGACCCTCCAATCAACTGTGATCCACTTTCATTTGTGGAAACACAGGCTGTGGTGAACTGGTTGAAATGGGGTGAAGCTCCAGGGATCTGTGGCATCCATGCTGAACTTCTCAAGGCTGGTGGAAATGCTGTACTCATGTCGTTGCATGCAGTTCTGTGCTCTGCTTGGAAAACAGGCAGCATCCCAACTGACTGTAAGAGGGGCCTTGTTTGTCCCTGTCTGGAAAGGGAAGGGTGATCGCCAGGACTGCAACAACTACCGAGGGATGATGCTGCTCTCAGTGCTGGACAAGGTCTTTGCTCAGATAATTATTGATTGGGTTCGACACCATCTGCTTGTGCCCCAGCATCCAGAGCAGTCACGTTTTACACCAAAGAGGTCAATGGTTGACCATATCCTTGTTCTTCGGGTCCTCACCAAACGCAGATGATAGTTTTGGCAGGGGCTGCTTGCAGCTGATGTTGATCTCTGCAAAGTGTTTGACTCAGTTAATCGGGATGCCCTCTGGAAGATTCTTGATCTTCGTGGGGTGCCACCAAAACTGATCAATCTGATGCCTGAACTACACTCTGGTACTGCGAGTGCTGTGAGATGTGGTGATACCATCTCTGACTTATTTTCAGTTGTTACTGGAGTTAGTCAGGGGTGTGTTCTGGCCCCCACACTTTTCAGCACTTGTATGGACTGGATTCTGGGTAGGATGTTGGAGAGATCAAGCTCCAGTACATCGTTTGGGAATGTCAATATCTCATTTATTATGAAGATGATGCAGTCATCTTTGCGAAGATTCGATGTTCTTTTGGGGGCCCTCGAGGTGCTGAAGTCTGAGTCGGTGGGATTATGCGTTTTCTGCGTCAAAACTAAGATCCAGACTTTCATTGACATCTTGGATGTTTCTATCTTGTCTATACCAGTTTGTGGTGTGGATGTGAAGGTTACGGAGAGGTTCACTTGCATTGGCAGTGATATTCAGGTCTCTGCTGACTGTGAGTCAGAGGTCAATTGACATCTGGGTCGGGCCTCTGGAGTCATGGATTCACTGGACTATGGGGTGTGGCGCTGCCGGGACCTGTGAAGAAGGATGAAAGTCCAAGTCTTCAGGTCCTTGGTGCTTCCAGTCTTGTTCTATGGATGTGGGACTTGAACTCTGACCAGAGATCTGAGACGGAGACTTGATTCCTTTTGTACCAGATCTTTTTGGAGAATCCTTAGCTATTGCTGGTCGGACAAATGAGACTTGTTACCTGCATAGTCCGTGAGCATCAGCTGTGGCTGTTTGGACATGTGGCTCGTTTTCCTGACGCTGATTCTGCTCACCAGATTTCCTCAACGAGGGAGTCTCATGAGTGGAGAAGGCCAATGGGCTGATCATGTGCCTCATGGTTGCAGCAGGTTGATCAGCATCTCAAGGAGATGGAGATGGGCCAGGCATCTGCCTGGGGGATGGCCAGACTGAGGCCCCTGGAGTACTGGCGGAATGTGGGTGCATGCTCCCATACCTGACCTGACCTGTATATATCTGTACTCGTACGTGTCTGTGTCAGTATATTGTGAGTTAAGAAGGAACTCTACTGTGCAAATTGAAATTTACGTTCATCCAGGTTCAGTCGAGTTTGAAGCAACTGACATTCTCCCCCTCTCCTCTCTTGTGACCTTTAGTTTTGAATGTAACCTTGACTTGAGATCAAACGTCATGTGGGTGTAGGCATATCCATTGACACATTTGCACGAAGTTCCATTTTCTACTGACTGCTTACGATAAAATAAACTGTTCTTAAGAGAGATGTGTTGTGGAGTCTGTATTTTCTGTGAACTGGGCTTCATGATGACAGACATTGTCTTGCTGGATAGTTGGTTGTAGTTGCTGTTGATGTATTTGTTTGAACTCGCTGATAACCTGTTCTTATGATCGGTTAATTCTCCCAGACTTACAGACGGGATGACTTTGAGCAGGTGCTATATGATACACATTTACACACCCACACCCAGCCACTCTGAACCCCTGGGACAATGAAAAAACCCCTTAAAAAATTTTTTTTTAACCTCTTAAAACCTTCCTGGGCACACCAAATCCAATCACCAGTTTTCAACTGGATCTATCCAGTGGTTCAACAGTGCATACAAGTGAAACATGCACAAACAGACACTTCTCAAATTATATAGACAGTGCTATGATAACTGTCCAAGTCTTTCCACATGTGAAAGGACATTCGTTATTGTTGAAGACATTTTCATTGCACGAGTTGAGACTTTCTACTGTTTTTCTGTTTTTAAATGTACGGATAAATGAGAAAATGTTACAAGTGATTTATATTGACACTTACTGTGTTACCGTGTGCATTGCTCTTGTAACCTTATGCAGGTTTCGGCTGCATTTTGAGCGAGAGAGCCGTGATGAGATCGAGCGGCGGAAACGGGTGTCACGTGAGCATGTGCTAAGACTGGTCTCTGAAAAGGAGCTGGAGGTCGATGTTGATGAAATTTACCGGCCAGGCTCAGGTCAGTTTTTGGTCACCATTGACGACTAGAAATCGCTGCCATTTTAAGGTTGGGGAATTGTCATCAACACAGCACTGTCAACCTCGGGTAGCATCAGAAAGTTAATTGTCAGCTGTTTTATTGTGATATTTCTTTGTTACCAAACAATTTAACTGATGTTATTCACTTGTGTTATGTCATTTGTATTTCTAATCATTGTTTTCCCCTGTAAATCACCGAGAATTAATGGTATTGGAAATTATCATGGAATCGCAGATAGGATATGTATAAATAATTTTACTGATACATGTATAAAACTATACATTGTTACAGAAGATATACAAAAACAAAATGAGTACATTGAACTGTATTTGGTATGTGAGTGCTTTTCTTTAAATCGAGTAATTTTTTTTTTCATGCTCTCATAAGTTCAATGCTTGATTGTGGAATGTTGTTCCAAATATCCTGTCACCCTTTCCACAATTCATCCAAGGTGTTTGGTTGCCATTTTATGTTCTTAGTACAAGGCATCTTTAATGTGAGTGTTCCATAAGATCAGCCTTTTTGCATTCCAGATATTTTTCACCACAATCTGGAATGTATTAAAAATGCTGATGGAACACACATTGGCTGAATGCTTGAGGACATTGTGCTTTTGGAAGATAAATCCCGACCCAACAGGACGTGTTCCTGAGGGATAAAAACCTGCCTGTACTTGTCTGCAGTCGATGTATATTGTTGCGGTTTTGGAAGATCCCGGAGAGACGCATCCAGCGCATAAGGGTTCTCTGGTGTTGTAATAATAATAATAATATCTGAAGCAATTTTGTTTAGCTAAATTACCTCTCCCCTCATATCAGTGGACAGGGAAATGTGTTGTGTTTGTGGAGCAGATTCGAATCTCCTTTGTAATTCTTTAGAAATCCCCACTCTTCTTATCACTCCTCTTGTGTGTCTTTCTCTCTCTCTATCTCTCTCTCTCTATCTCTCTCTCTCTCTCTCTCTCTCTCTCTCTCTCTCTCTCTCTCTCTCTCTCTCTCTCTCTCTCTCTCTCTCTCTCTCTCTCTCTCTCTCTCTCTCTCTCTCTCTCTCTCTCTCTCCACCACCCTCAATCCCTCTGTCTCTGTCTCTGTCTCTCTTTGTCAGCACCTCTTTGCAGTGCATCCATACATGCTTTTCAACACACAATATTGCACCTCGCAAAACCCATACAACAACTCGCTGTAAATCCAAGACAACGCATCATGAAGTAGCGCAGCCCGGAAGTGCGAATCTCTTCAACAAGCAAGCAACAGCAAAACAAAGTTCCATAGAAGGGCAAGCTTGGTCGTGAGCTTCATTGCCGAATCATGGGCTCAGACAATGGGCACAGCATGGCGACAGGAATGCACCAATGGGGAGACTGCACCGCAAAACGTCAAGCTGCACTGGAGGGGTGGGTCCCAGAACCACGCCTCGCCGAGGAACTTTATATGCACGAGAAATACAATATTTGGGGCTGGTATGCATCCTTGGAAAGTTTAAGGAGTCAAGACTGAACCTCTGCGAGAACGAATGGGCTGATGCCACGGTGCAGAAAATTGATGAGGTGCGGAGTTTCCCTGGATGTGCCGGCCGACACCGATTCACACATACCTTCTGTACCTACTTTTAATTTGTTTACTTTGAACACACAAAGAGGTCAACGATTATACCCTCGATTCATTCAGGGCTGGGTTACTGACTCGCATTCACGATTTCCTCTGTCGTACCATGAATATTTTCCCGCACTTCTCCCCAGATGGCACACCACATCATTACCCCCCCCTCCGAACCCCACTTCCTCTCTCCCCCTCCCTGTTTCACATTGGGACCAACGTAAACCCGTAGGTTTGCGTCGGATGAGCGAGGGGTCGCCAACAAGTCCTGCCTTCCCCTCTCTCTACCTCCCTTCCTTATTTAATTTCCTGAAGTGGATGAGGTGCCTGCGTGTGTATAATCGTGCCAATCACACTTGGCTATATAAAAAAAAAACGTGAAAAACATTTTTCATAAAAGAGTGATTATGTCTCTTCCATTGGAAATATAGACGGTGATTTGCAACAAGGCCTCATGACCAGTGGACAGAAGCGTTTTTAAAAAAAAAAAAACAAACAAACAATAAATTCAAAGCACAGGGAGGTGAAATTGGCTGCACATCATGTGCAGCATGTGCAGTAGGGTGTTCCAAAAAAATGAAAGTTTGATTTTTGCTGCTCCCTGATTTTGCCTTTGTTCCAATACCCCATAAGAACTTATAGGTCAAAAATGAACAAAATTCCATGATATTTAGGGGTTCCTCAAGTTGGCACAATTATGCCCATTATGGAGAGGGCATTTTGCACTGCAATGTCAAAAAGCTCATCTAGGTCTCCTTGGAAAAACTATTCTTTCATCCTATATGACTGCTGTGGTTTTTGAAAATATCGAACAACCATATTAATAGTGAAGTGTACTGCGTTGTGCATATTCGACGGCAAGTTGTCAGTTACAGTTTGGCAAATGTCAACAATATTGTGCCAACTTGAGGAACCCCTAAACATCCTCCAATCTGCTTCATATTTGGTGTGTATGTTTCTACTGTCAAATGGAACAAAGGCACACCCAGGGAGCATGAATATTCATACTTTTATTTTTTTACCCCCTATTATGAAGCACCCTAATGTGCAGAGTAGAACAAGTGTTCATTTATGTCTGTAGGATGTCGAATAACTAAAGAAGATAGAAGCACACCTGACGCTAGGCTGAGGATTCAGACTTTGGTATGCTCATGAAGCTGTATCGTCAAAATGAAATGTCCCAGAAGATAAAGAAAATAGGGTCACATATGTACATGTAGTGTTTCAAAATAACGTTTTTTTTTTTCTTGCTACGAATTGAATTACATTTTCTAGTCTCCTTGAATATTTCAAATAAAATAATTCCAACCCATCATTTTTCACGGGGTTTTATACTCAAACTCCACGACAAATACACGGACACATCAACTTAAAATAACTGCAGAATTTAATGATGAGATAAATATCTACAAGGGTAATTCAAAAGGTAATGATAATAATGTGAAGTAATTAAATCCTAAAGTCGAGGTGCCTCTACACACTGACTTAAATACAGACAAGGGGAAGTGAAATAAAAGAATCCTTCCTTTATTCTGGCACTTTGCTGGCACTTATTCCACAAAGATAGTCTTTGTGGAACTTGGAATTGAGGCATTTCGTCCTGCACATGCAGACGCGCCCAAAAATGGTGCCAAGCCGCACTCTCTCAGTGGGAAAAACGTATGTCGGGCAATTCATTAGCGGTATTCAACACCAATTGTCAGAGACCCCATGCAGATGCTTCGTGCGTCGATCGTCCTCACTGACTCACTGTTTGACATACACGAGGCTCCGGGGTCCGTCTCTCATGACCCAACCAAGAGCCAATTCACCTCAGCACAAATACGAGAATCGTGCCGTCTTCATGCATCGAAGGAAAGCCAGCGGTCAAACCCTGTTCTTACAGGCCATCTCCTCGCTCCGTTCACTCTCGACCATGTGCGTCCCTCACACCGAACTTGTGCAACAATGCCACCAATCTCCTCGCGTCCGACCTCTCCTGACGTCGCACTGAACAACCGTACCACCTCTGGAGTGTGGCTTGCTCGCACGAAACCTGGGAAGGCGGGGCTTCTGCACGCTGAGCTCGCTTGTTTTTATGGTTGTAATAAAAGCGCAACTCCATCATTGCTGGTTTGTAATACAAAAACATAGGGAAAAGTCACAGGGGGGCAATTACATACTGGGGGAACTTATCCTTAATCCTCATCTAATTAACACCACACCACCCCCTGTGAGACACGTAACACTTAAGCTCACAGTTCCCCTACTTGATTACATCGAGATATCTCCTACACGTCCATGGACCAAACAACTCTATTCAATCCTAATTTTCCTCCATGTACCCCCACAACCATAACTATATACATATACATATACATATACATATACGTGCAGTATTACAAAAGTTAATTTGTTTATTACTTGGTGATGAAAGTTTGTCTGTCTGAGTGTTTGTCACACTTTTTAGCCACAGTTTTCAAGCAATCGTTCTGAAATTTTTTGTGTGTGTGTGTGTACGTCACCGGCCAAGGATAGCAATGCTTAATTTTGGTGAAGATCCGGTTGTGAGAAATTTTTAATTTTAAAGTGATTCTTCACCATTGAGGGCTGCGGCCAAAAACTATGTATCGCATGATATATCAAAATGTTGTGGATGAGTTGACAAAACTATGTGGATGAGTTGGTAAGGTGACAAGAAAAAGCTGATTCAATGTTGTTGAAGGTCTGGATTCAGATCCAACCTCTAGGTGGGATACAAAATGGAAACTGTTCAGCCTGGTAGAAGTATGTGCTCAACTGAGTGCCGTTCCGTTTTGCCAAGTGTCAATCTAAGTTTGTTTTTTTTTAATTTTTTTTATTTCATAAATATATACTGGTACTTCAAAAACATTTTTTTTGGCACCATGTATAAGCAGTAAGGTTGGGTAATGAAGATGCATGGCAGTACGGCTTAGAGGTATGCACACTTTCTTCAAAGCTGTCTTACCTGGGTTTGAATCTTGCTACAGCTATAAACTGTCATCCCGGCATTTCACAGGTAGGGTGTGTGTCATCATTAAAAAGGTGTCCTGTCTGCTTGCATTACTTGGTGTCCTGTCTGCTGGAGTTAAAGATCCCACGGTGTCCTTCGTGAAGAGTTGGTGAGCTATCACTGGCACCATGGCCAAATTCCCAATTCCTGCCCCAGCCTTCGTCGCATGTCAGGCCTGGCCAGCCAGTTCATGAAAGATTTGAGTAAAGCTTACCCCAGACAATCCTGCAAGAACATGGGAATAATTGTGCCATTAAAGAAGAAGAAGCAGCTTGCTGACGAAGGTGATGTGAGCTGATTTCCAAGCAGATAGAAGACCATTGGGGAAAATTATCAGGTGAATGGAGTAGAATGTTTGAAGTACAACTTCTGTGTTTTGATTAAGTCCTTCATCAAAGTGATGTGTAATAGTGTGCATACATACATACATACATACATACATACCTCTTTAATACGATGAAATATATGCAATCTAGGTCCATCATATAGAGGGAATTTTAAAAACAGATGGTTCATATCTTCAGGTTTCCTACAAGTATCGGAGGTCCCAGTAGAGTGACACCTTATCCTATGGAGGTATGAATTAAGACAGAGCAGAAGGAGGGATGACAGCCTTTCTTGAATAAATATGCTTAGTTATAAGACTGAATTCTTAAAATTTTCAGTTTTTACTCCTGATTTCGACAGTTATTTCATCAAGGAGATTGGATTCTCAAATCCGAAGCCAGAGTTTGATGATGTACTTGAATTAGTACGTGAGAGATGATTGTGGTTCCAAGTCAAGGCAATTTTGAGCAGGCCAAACAAAATGGTGGCTTCAGAACCCAGCGATGTGACAGAGGGCTGACCAAGATGGTGGGCCACCATTTTGGTATCACTCGTTTAGTTTTTTGTTGTGATGAGCACCCCCTAAATTATCTTCAAAAGGGGTGTTTAAATTTACCCAAACACCCAGTTTTCATCCATGCACTCCCTTCATGCTCCCTAAGAATACATGCAAAGGTTCGGGACGCTAGATTTCATGGTTTTGGAGTTATGGAGGAGACTCACTGACACACACTCACTGACACACACTCACTGACACACACTCACTGACACACACTCACTGACACACACTCACTGACACACACTCACTGACACACACTCACTGACACACACTCACTGACACACACTCACTGACACACACACACACACACATACACACATACACACATACACACATACACACATACACACATACACACATACACACATACACACATACACACATACACACATACACACATACACACATCTCGGGTGAATAGAGCAGAATACTTGAAGTATAATTTCTGTGTTTTGATTAAGTCCGTCAGCGAAGTGACGGGTTATAATGTCTTGTGTATAAATCAATAAGTAGTTAGGCAGGCATATATACATAATATTGTGACCGTTCAGGGGGTTGATGGAGGAATTTTATAGGGAATTTAGAAGTAATAGAGTTGTTTGGTCTGTGGACATGTTGGAGACATCTCGATGTAATTAAGTAGGGAAACTGTGAGCTTCAGTGTTACATGTCATCATACGGAGGGTGTTGTTGTGTTAATTCGCTCAGGAGTAAGAATAAGTTCCCCCAGTATGTGATTACCCCCTGTAACCTGTTCCTACATTTTTGCATTTACAAGCAAGCCAAATGTGCCGAGCAGGCAGAAGCCCTGCCTCCAAGGGTGACGGCGGGCGAAATCACGCCTCCAAGGCCGATGATTGATGGGCGTGACGTCAGAAGGCTGGCTTTCCTTTGACGCGTGAAGACGACGGCATGATTCTTGTATTCGTGTTGAGGCAAATTGATTTGGATGGTAAAGCAAGATGCTGGCCTTTGGCTATTGGTTGGGTCATGTGGAACGGACCCCGAGCCTCGTGTATGTCAAATAGTGGGTCGGTGAGGACGATCGACGCACGAAGCAGCTGCACGGGTCTCTGAGCCTTGGTGTTGAGTGCCACTCGTAGATTGCCTGGCGTACGTCTGTCCCGCTACGAGAGAAGCAACTTGGCGCCATTTTGCATGCGTCTACACGCGCAAATAGAAGCGCCTCAATTCCAAGTTCCACAAAGGCCATCTATGGGCCAAGCTAAGTACCAGAGTAAAGGAAGGGTTTTCTTTTTATTTTGTTTGTATTTAAGTCTGTGTGTCGAGGAGTCTTGACTTAGAGTTTTATTTATTTCACGTTGTTATCATTACCTCTTGAATTATTGTCCTTTGTAAATATTTGTCTATTTGCATTAAATGTGTTCATTTTAAGAGGCTGTATCCATGTATTCATCGTGGGGTTCGAGTATCAACCCCCCTGTACCTCTGTCATTGCGCCCTTTTCCCGCGCGTGCTCGCATTAATCTCTGAGAGTTTCGGCTGTAGGCCTCCAAGGGAGAAGTACGACCACCTGGGGCTGGCAGTGTTAACTGCTCGTCACTACAATCTGTGTTGGGGGGGGGGGGAGGTTAACCCTAAACCGGCTACCCCCGCTACAAATATATATTTAGTTTGCGGTTGCAAAAGCAAAGGTACCCGGAGTTGGAATGCTGGGTCGCTCTTCCCACCCCTTTGTACTTTTGTACCTCTCACCCCTTTTTGATTCACTGGCTTTGCTCATGGGGATGGGGATGGTGTGACACCTTGTTAGGATGAAAAACGATACCTGACAAATTGCAGATGAGCTCCCTCCGGGAACCTGAATGCGACATGCCGCTGACATCGTACGCATAAATTATATGTCATGCACACTTGCTGACTGATGATTAGCAGGCCAGAGACAACATTTTTGTGTGGGAAATGATGCTTGTTGCTATTATGTCGTGCAGAATTTGCTGTTATAGGACTCCACCTGTGTCTTGCTACCTCATCAAGTTTGGGCATCCAATTTGTGTGTTTGTATGTGTGTGTGCGCGCACACACACACACACACACACACACACACACACACACACACACACACACACGTAAAACTCTTCCATATGTGTATGGAAATCCATATTTTTGTAATGACCAATATGGAGGTTTCCATGTTTTCGGCAAGAAAACATGCTGTGAATATAGGGAATTGAGATGTTATTCCGATATTCTGATTAGTTTCTTAAACCATTTCATCTGGATAGGATGCAATGCCAATGCATCATGACCACGGTTATGTGAATTACTCCCATGGTAGTTATTATTATTTGTTTTTTAATGAGGTATTTTTGTGGAAGTTAGCCAGGTTAAAAAAAAGCTTGCAAGCACGTTACTGTGATCAGATGTCCGCCAAGCAGGAGAACGTCTGTCTATGTCAGTAAATAAGGAAAGAGCATCCATTGTTGTATTTCTCCCATTGCTGTTCCCTCCGATGAACTTCACGGAAAATACTTTACATTGCACGAAGTAAAGACACCATTCTGCTGCAAAACTTGAGGATGACTTTTTTCCCGATGAAGCTTGTGACCACATCGATGAGACCAAGGAACTTTATGGCAGAGGCCATTTGGCCCATCATGCCTGTGCTTCACCACCACCACCACATGAAATGAATCCATCAGGCTCTCGACTCGGTTTCATTGGAGGGACGGTGGGGGGGGGGAGGAGTGTGGATGGGATAGGCACAGGGACTGGTATTTATAAATGTAAATAAAATCAATATTTTAAAACTAATTCGTTTATTATGACTTACAACTTTCCCTTGTACACATGGCATAGTGTGTGTTTGCTGGTCCCTGCTGGAGGGGGTGGTTAAAATTGTTCATTCTGTTGGTGTCTTTTTAGAGAACATGACCAATTTTAACCTCCCCCGGGGATTTGCCATTAAAGCCGCACTGAAATGATTTTTCACATGTTTAAATCTGCAATGGCCAGTCACCACACCGATAACAGTTTATTACAAGGAGGCACAGGACGCCAAAAACTAAGAATCTCGGGGCAAAAGATAGACTGACATGAAAACGGGCAGATAAATCAATAAATATAATACACTTGCGATGCGATAACGAAAACCCACTTGATACAGGAAATGTAATCTAATCAAAATGGCCACAAGTGCACAACAGAGGGTGTCAGCAAAAGTCCTGCAAAGGTATGTGGTCGTCAGTATTGATTTATTTTATGATAGAATGCTGTACCAACTAACTGAAAAGTGTTCCCAGCAATGGATGCTCAAGTGAAATTAAAAAAAAATAAAAAATTCACTGTGATTTGCATAGTTTTTGTTTGTTCTAATTTTTGCTCGTTACTTTAATTTTTTTTTTTCAAACGTTCTGCAGTTTCACCCGTGTATCTATCTCAGACATCCTTTACCAAGACGCAACATCGCACTTGTATTGATCCACCCCCATGCTTCAATGTAACAGTTGTACACTATTCCATTCCATGGTTTGCCTTTGAACAAACCACCATTGCTCATTTCCAAACAGTTCACACTCAGAGTTGTCTGTGAATAGCACCTTCGAACAAGTTTCGTTATCCCACTGTTTTGTTTCTGCTGCCCATTTTGGCCTTTCTTTGTATTGCCTCTCCTCAATAAAGGTTTTTGGGAAGCTACACATCCTGTGCTCACGTGCATCTTGCTGTCTTTGAAGAAACATTAACTCTTGTACTTTCAGCTCGGTCATTCACAATATCTCTCCTCGATGATCGTCTCTCACTTAGCCAACATACCTTGGGTTAATTTACACCACTTTTGGAGAGTTTGGGCTTTCTTCCTCGACTGCTTCTATTACCAACAGTTCTAGTTTTGCATACCCTCTTAAGTCTTACCTCCAACTCCTGCTGAAACGTTGAGTTTGGTGGCCATCTTCCATATGGAGTGGCCTTTTCGAGCTAAGACTTTTATTTCCGTGTGGTTGTTATGTGATATTTCCTTCCCAGGAGCTATTGTGTGTAATTAATGGAAAAAAAAGTACACTGATGTCGACTCGTAGCTTGTGATCTTCACATAGTCTATGCCATGATGGAGAGACCAAAGTATTTAGGCAGGCATATCTCCTCCATGAGTGGAGATCAATAGTTAGCCGTCTCAGGTTTTTATTGACTGTGGGATGTTTACTACGTTTTTTGTCTCCCCCTCAATTCCCTGACACCCCCCCCCCACTCACCTCTGGGACAACTTTTTTTTCTTGATTTTTCACAACTCTATTCAGTTATGATTAACATCATACCGATCAAACTATTAGTTCCTACAACACCCCAGTGAAGGTTTTCCTTGGATACACAGGAAACTTACCTTATATAGGTTTAGCCAAACTGTGGTTGCTGACCATTGAATCTGAGGATTGCTGGCCACCATTTACCATATGTATGCCTGGTTTGGCTTAATGGTTAGGGTGGTGGGCTGTGGATCCACGGATACTGAATTCAAACCCCACTCGGCTGTTGAATCAATACCAGGTGGAGTTGTGACGCTGCCTGTCATCCTTCCAAGATCGGCAAAATGAGTGCCAGCTTGCTGGTATCTTGTGTCGGAGTGGTGACCCATCCAGGATTGTGCCCATTAGCCCAGGAGACTGCTTCGGCAGCACCAACACTCTGCACAACAGAGTATGGTCCCAATGGATGGATGGATGGATGGATCCACCATATGATGAAATGATTGTATGCTTATCTCCTATATCTGAGAAGCCATGTCATCCCTGATTTGTTGCCCTCAGAAGGCCATATAGCTGATGGAGTAGTAATAGCAGAACTAGTCTCACCATCCTTGATTCGCACAACCTTACGGATAGTTTCGAACCTGTTAATAAAACTGCATCCATTGTTGTACAATCTGATGAACTTTTATTCGCACCAAGATGGAAAAATTGCAGTTACTGACACCTGTTTTAACTTCTTTCTTTTTTTCGCAAATGACTTGTATATGTATAGCCAAGCAACGCACATTGAAACGACAACTTTTTGTTGCTGATTCTGTACTTTGATTGTTGCTTATGAGATTGACATCCAGTATTTTTGACTTCCCCATCCTCTCCCAATCGTCTTGTTTCTACCAGTTCTGGACTTTCCACGCCGCCCTCCATGGTCATACAACATGTCTCGTGAGGCATTGTGGACACGTGAGGAGCGCGTTTTTGAAAAATATCTAAAGGAGGTCCATGATGCCTTTCCATCTGTCAAACTCAGTTACTTTGAACATAACCTTGAGGTATGTCTACCCCTTGCCACCATACTGCACCGTTGTAACAATTTTTCTGATTCTTTAAATCGTAAAGAAGTTAACGGCAGAGCATTGTGCTTTGGAAAAGCGGAACCGCTGTTGCTTTGCAGACATGGCGACAGTTATGGAGGGTGCTGGAGATGTCAGATATTGTTCTGCTCATCACAGACGTACGACATCCAGTGAGTTCTGATTGGTCGGAATGAGTGCTGATGATGGTTATGCATAGCCCAGTTCTGGGACATTAATTGATTTGAGTTGTTCTGGCCGAGGGAGATTTTTGGAGTATTGCAATGCACGTATAGACTTGGGAGTTATAAAGGAGTGTTGCAATGGATGGTGGATGAAAAAAAATGGTTTCATTCAATGAATGGAAGTTGTTCACAAAGATTGGGTGAAGATGTTTTCACCTCCACTCGCAGTGGCTTGTTTAAGTTAATTGGGTGCAATGTGATTGTAGAAGGGAAATTTCTGGGCAGACTGTTTTAACTAGAGTGTGTGTGTGTGTGTGTGTGTGTGTGTGTGTGTGTGTGTGTGTGTGTGTGTGTGTGTGTGTGTGTGTGTGTGTGTGTGTGTGTGTGTGTGTGAAACATGCTTTTTAATTTTTTTATTTTCTGCAGAAGTTAATTAATTAATTAAAATCTTGCTCTTGAATCAATGGGTTGCTCTCCTTGCTCTCCCTCATGCACAGATTTATCCCCTCTCGTCTTCAGCTGTCCTACCCGTCTTCCCGCCCATGGTTCACTGAAGCTTGTGACGAGGCAGTTGTCCTGACATAACTTACCTTTACCTCATGGAAAGCAAACCCAACTGAGGGTAATCTCAGTTCCTTCCATAAAGCTCGGAACAAGTGTGTATCTACCCTCAGGAGAGCCAGAAAAAGACATCTTATAAGCTCAAGTCTGAACTCTCAAACCTCTCTCCCTCCTCCAAATCCTGGTGGCGTCTAATAAAATCTGTTTCTGGTGTATGTTCCCCCTCCAATCCCTCCCTTACCTCAAATGGCTGCACTGCTGACACCGCACATGAAAAGGCTAAATGCCTAAACTTGGTGTTTGCATCGAAATCTTGTGTACGAAACTCATCGCTTTCTGTACCCACCTTACCCAGTCTTACCCAACTGTCCCTGGACTCTGTGTCCTTTTCCTCTGATAAAGTGGAGAGCTTCCTGTCAAACCTCGACTCAGATTCTGCAACCGGTTGAGACGGCATCAGCCCATGTGTTCGAAAAACCTGCTCCTCTGCTCCTCTGCTCTTACTCACCCTCTCTTTGTTCTATTCACCCTCTCATTTGCTCAAGGTCATCTGCCATCTGCTTGGAAATCAGCAAACATTACCGCTCTACATAAAAAGGTGCAAAAACAGATCCCTGCAACTGCAGACCAATCAGCCTTCTTCCAGTCATCAGCAAGGTTATGGAATCCATCATCGCTTCAGACATTAAATCCTTCCACTTCTCCAATGACCTGATTTCCGATAATCAATTTGGTTTCAGACCAGGTCACTCTACCCTGGATATGCTGCCTCTGCTCTCCCAAAAATGGATGGAGGTACTTGATGCCGGAAATGAAATCGGAGCCATATCCCTAGACGTATCGCGTGCTTTTGACATGGTCTGGCACCCTGCCCTGCTCACCAAACTCTCTTCCTAAGGGATCCAAGGCCATCTCCACTCATGGCTCACAGACTTCCTCTCCTGTCACAGTCAATGTGTGGCCCTAAATGGAGTTCTTTCATCCCCTCTTCCTGTCCAAGCTGGAGTTCCTCAAGGCAGTGTTCTGGGCCGTGTTCTTTTTCTGGTTTTCATCAAGGATCTCTCTGACTCTGGAAAATCCTCTTCCTCTCTTTGCTGATGACTCCACCCTCTGCTGTACCATCTGTCATCCATCCCTCAGATCGGCAAGCAGCAGCTTCTTCGCTCACTGCAGATCTGGATAAAATCACAAACTGGTCCAACACATGAAACATGTCCTTCAATCCGGACAAATCTCACACTCTCACTATGTCTCTCTGAAAGGACCGTTTGGAACCTCCCCCCCGCCCCATCCACTTTCTCAACAATCCTCTGAAAGAATTCCTTTCATTCAAGCTTCTGGGTCTCACTATCTGCCATGACCTTTCCTGGGAAAGTCACATTTCAAACCTGGCCTCCAAAGCCAGTCACTGACTGGGAATCCTCCGTCGTGCAAAGTCCTTCCTCGGCCCACCTGAGCTCCTGACCACTTACAAAGCTTTCGTCCGCAGCCTGATGGAGTACTGCTCTCCCCTCTGGGCTGGTGCTCCTGCTTCCCACCTTTCTCGGCTTCACGCTGTGGAAACCAAGGCATTTTGGATCATTGGTATCTCCTGCGATGAGGCTGAGTCTTTGGGCCTCTCACTCTTTCACCGCAGGCAGGTCGGTGTTCTTTCTGTCTTCTACCGTCTCGCCCCCCCCCCCACTCTGTCTGCGATTTGTCCCCACCATATTTTCGCAGGGCGCTCAAGGTCCGCCAACAACCCCCTTCTAGTAAAACTATCAATTTCACGAATCACTGTTCACCTTCACTCTTTCATTCCTCTTTTTTTTCCTGCCTTCAGAATAAACTCCCACACTGTTAAATCGCATTCTTCCCTCTAGGTCTTCAAAACAGCTGTTCACCACCACCTCTTATGGTCAATTCGTCAATTCCCTGCTTTCCTTCCTGAAAGTTCCTGTAATGTCCATCTTGTATTCGTCGTGTTCCCCGCCCCATCCCCTCTCCCTTCTACAGATCTATTGTCTCTGTTCCCCACTGTTTTGTCCTTCCCACTCCCCCCCCCCCCCGTCTCATGCCCCCCTTGCTGTGCGTTATGTATTAGCTCTGATACGAGCCTTGCCAAGGTATACAAAAAAAATAAAAATAGGTGTACAATCCCAAAGTATCACAAGCATGTCCTCTGAAGTTATCAATGAGCCCCCCCCCTCCCACGATCTGTAGTCTATCTGTTCAGAAGAATCCTGAACTTTGGGGTTCCATTTTACAACTCCGTCAGAGTCATGATTGGTCTACTTTAAACTAAGGCTCATCATGTTTCCATCAATTCGCACATTTTTCTCTTTTGAAAATAAGTATATTTGAAAAAGCATCACGCTTCCACTACCAATTATTTTGTTGCATCAAAATTGTTTAACTCCAAAGTTGAGTTATCATTTTAGCCCATCCTCCCACACAGTGGTGTATGTCAGTCAGTTCCGAGCATACCATTTATTTATTTCTTTTATTACTATTTTTTTAAAAAAACATTTGAGCTTTTGTTAAATTTTCAACAAATCTTTGTTTTGAGAATATGGAAAAGACTAATTAATAAATGGGTCAAATGGGCAACGTCACAGTGAGTCAAAATAGGCCTCATCAGCCCGCCTGCCGCTGCGCAGTGCGAGATGGCTAGGCCAGGTTTTGTTTTCTAAATGAGGCTTTTGTGTTTCTTTCTTTATTTACCATTTGAGCTTCAACCTGTCTATCCACGCCATAGCGTTTTTACCATTTGAGCTTTTGTCGTCAAATTATGAACAAACCTTTAAATTATGAGAATACGAACAGAGCTTACCAGTCGCTTCGCTGACGGACCATTTAGTCATCGTGTTTGCCAAAGCTTTTGGTCGAGAAGGTGAAGGAAAGAGGACAAATATACCAATGCAAAAGAGTGCTTTAACTCCTCCCCCCCACCACTCCTCCGTCCCTGTCCTCACATCCCCCACCCTTTTCCCCCTGTTGGTCCTGATGTCCCTTCCCGTTAGAAACGTCTCACACACAATGATAGGCTTTGAGAGGCCTCTCCGTTTTGGGGGGGGGAGGAGAAAAGAGAATGAGGACAAATTTCTTTGTGTAAAGAGTGCATTAACTTCAGTGTTGCCCAGGTAAAAAAGGGAATTGTAATACCTCCTGCTATCACCACCAGGTGGTGATACATGGTACACATTTACATAGAGAATTTATGCCCACCCTTCCCCCCCATAACCCCGTGTGATGCTGCTGACACAGCCTTCCCCCACACAAAGCTGTATTTTTACCCTGAGTTCGGAGTTTGTAACTTAAAAGATGGGAGAGAGAGGGGGAGGGGGAAGAGCAGAGACAGAGACAGAGACAAAGACAGACAGAGCCAGACGTGTGTGTGTGTGTGTGTGTGTGTGTGTGTGTGTGTGTGTGTGTGTGTGTGTGTGTGTGTGTGTGTGTGTGTGTGTGTGTGTGTGTGTGTGTGTGTGTGTGTGTGTGTGTGTGTATTGATTATTATTTTCTTTGCTGCTGGTGCTTCAGTTTGGCGACCAAGGTTGTCCATCATCCAGTGGTTTAATAAGTAAATTTGAAAATACATTTGTATTCTTTTCGTATTTGAAAGTTTTTTGTTGTTGTTGTTGTTGTTGTTGTTTTTGATGCATTCTAGTTTTGATGTGCACACATGTTGGACAATTCCCCCCTCCCCCTCTCCCCTTTGTTATTATTATTATTATTATTATTATTATTATTATTTTAAACTTCACATTCTGGAATATTGTGTATTTATTTCTTCTTGTAGCATACATATCAATGACAACTTTGTATTTGCTTCTTCTCAAGGTAGTGCACTTTTCACCTGCACTGTATACTTACGTGACGCAAGAGTTGTCACGAGGCCTCATACTCGTGTTGAACAAGATTGACCTGGTCCCCCCTCAAATCGTCTCTGCTTGGAAAGTTTTCTTCCAGGAAAAATTCCCTGATGTCCATATTGTCTGCTTTTCTTCTTTTCCAACTGAAATCCTGGATGACTCTAATCCCAGGGATGGTATGTGTTTGATGAATACACATTGTTTAAGGAAGTTGATATTTAAACTGATGCAAATTCTGCTCTTCCACTGCCCCCTCCCTGCATTTAAGGTACTTTAAAAAAAAAAAAATAATAATAAAAATTATTTTTTTCTTTTCCCGATTGTCATTTACTGTATTTGAATTGAAGTGCAGGGTGGTGCAGAGCCAACTAACACATTTGGATATGCGATAATTTAAACGCACGAGGTTTATGTTCAAAGCTTGCAATTTTATTATGTTTGGTAGATAACACTAGGAAGGTGGCCTCCACCAGTTGCAGTGCATTGTCTGTAGTCACCTACCTTTAATAATTCACAGTAAGGTGAAAGTTTATATTATAGTTTGTTGCCGGTGATGATCGACAAGTGCCTTTGCAGTCATGGATGCAAGTCACGCTGAAAATAAACGATAAACTGGTCCACAAAAACATTTTAAAATATCCATGATATCTGCAATATTAAAAGTAACAAACTATATATCGAACCCTTGTATCTCGTCCTTAAAATTTTCGACTTTATAACACATTACATGTACAAACTAAAATGGCACTCAATGGAGCTCATACCTCCGCAAGGCTGAACAGTTTGTATTGTATCCCACTGATAGTCCATATCTGCATTCGGACCTTAATCGAAATCTTATCGGGTTGTTCTTGTAACATACCCAAATCATCCACCAAGTTTTGTCATAATCCATCTATAACATTTTGAAATATCATACTATGTATCAATCCACCAAGTTTTGTCATCTGTGCACAACTTTTTGTGTGTGCGTGCATGCATGTAAAACAACAACAAAAAATCAGGGCTTGGCTGATCACCAAATTTTTCATATGTATTTGGAGTAGGTCATGGGCACAAATATAAAGTCCCCCCCTCCCATTAGATGTGGGGGGGGGGGAGACTACTTACGATTGCCACCTGTACACGAGCCTGCCACAGTGCAAATGCTTTCCTGACCCCTGCTGCAGGCAGGAGGGATTATTAGCCACGGCACAAAGTATATTTGCCCCTCCATCCCCCACCTCCACATCCCCCCTCCCCCAGGCTTCTCCCAATGTGGGTGTTTCTTGTATTATAAATGAGTCGTATGAATTGTCACTGCTGTTTCTGTAGAATGCGACATGTGACTGGACAGTGGTAATGCATAACAGCGATCCTCTCTTGTTCACAGCTTTGCAGAAGCGGCACCGACGGAAAGGTTGGACCATGGTGGTGGGGCCTCAACAGCTCATCACTGCCTGTGAAGCCATTGTGCAAGGACAAGGTTGGAGCTCAAAGCTCACGGATGGACCATTTAAATTGCGTTACACTGAGCATTTTCATGTTATGGCGAGCCGAGCCATGACGAGCATCTGAGTCCATGATTGAAGGCCATCGTTTAACTTACCCGGTTAATAAATGGCTTTTACCCTAATCACTCATGTTTAAAAGCCACACGTTTTTTTCCAATAAATATCTGATCAAAATTTGGAGTGCGTATCATACACGAAAACTAAAGCGAAAGCCCTTTTTCTTCACATTTCTCCCACCGACACAAGATCGAGCTTCGTTACTGGGTGCCATCATATTTAAAAATCAGTGCATCGTGGGATATCTTATGCAACGTGTTTTTATTTTTATTTATCCCCCGCCAACCAACGAAGTTGGCGGGGTATATAGAAATGGGTTCCGTCCTTCCGTCCGTCCATCACATTTCGTTTCCGGAGCTTTACTACAAATCCCCTCAATATATCTTTACGAAATTTGGTACACATATCAAGCAAGTGGTGAACTGGTGCCTTTTGATACTTAGAGATTTCCCCCAAAAAAATTTCTGTCACTTTCCATGGAAACAAGTTGGGTATTAAGAAATAATTGAGGTTAACCTTTGTTTCCAGAGCATGGTTGTTATTTTTGGTTCACGAGTCAGTAAGTGACCACTATATTCGTTATTGGTGTGTGTCTGTCTGTCTGTCTGTCTGTCTTTCTCGAGCATAGCTCCGTGGGTTTTGATCCGATCCTGATAAAATTTTGGTGGGAGGTTTATATTATGATCTAGTTGTGTTTTCCTGAGAATGGGCGTGGTGCGCCCATTATGGGCAGAGCCACGCCCAAAAAACGTGTTTTTTTAGGGGGTAGCCGATTTCAATTTACATCTTCTCTGAGGGGGTTTGTCCAATCTGGCAGGGGTTTCAGTATTTGGTTAGCCCAATGGCACCTGCATAGCCCCACGGAGCTCGATTTTTTTTTTTTTTTTTTTTTTTTTTCATTTTCGCGTCAAGGTCACGAACTTAGAAAATTGCGAATTTTGACATAAAAATCATATGACCGCCCAAACTTTGAGAGCTAGGATGACAATATTTTTATGCATAATCTTGAGGTCATTCCCCACCTAAAGTCTTGAAACCATTTTGCTCTATCTCGAACACCTTGCCCGTGGCGCCCCCTTCACGTTTGTTTTTTACGCTGATTTCATCAAAGTATGGATAATCCGAGGAGTGCGAAATGCCATATAGCCTATATGACGTTATATTGTTCCTGGAATGTTCCAGAGGAAGTTTTGCACCAAAGGTCATAATCCTTGACCTTTGACCTTTAAAGTTCACAAAGGTCAAATTTTCAAAGTTGTGGGAATCGAACCGGGTTTTCGACCTTCTTCGACGAACTAACTCCAATAACCTATAGCACGTATCCTGTTTCCTTATTTTAATGTCCACAACATTGTTTTGTGACCTTTAAAGGTTATGCAAAGGTCAAATTTTGAAAGTTGTTGAACGAAACCATGTTTTCGACATTTTACAGCTAATAACCTGTCACTCGTACCACATCATGTTGATCATTTTTATAACTTGGTCAAAAATTATCACATTGTCTCATCTTTGACTTCTGAGACAATCTTCATCGTCAAATACCGCTCGTGAACCATTGCCGTCTCTGTTATTTTTATTTTTGTTCTGAGTTACAAATACTTCGATAGGATAATTAAAATTGTTTGGTTAAAATACATTCGTTTGTTTTTAAAACCCTTTGTCTAAACTTTTAATAATAAACACGGCCATTGTAGCACGATTAGCTTGGGGATTAACACGTGCATTGCAGCACAATCGACGACTTGAGAATTACCGATAAGTTGGTGCGCTAATCTGATGTCACATCTCACTCGGCAAGAGTTGTTCAGTGCATTCAATTTGCCACGTCATTCGTCATATTGTGTTTCATACAAGTTAACAATCATCGGTCATGCTGAATTATGAGATTCATAATCCCATGATGCTCAAATGTTATGATTTAAACCGCTCACAAAGAAACAAAATGGACATGTTACCAGTGAATGGACAAAGCCACCGCCACCACTCTTTCTTGTACAGAGACGTTAAATCAGTTGTGGATTTCAAATGAAAGATGACTTTCCGGCACAGGAATTGCATCCATTGTTTTATCAAATTGCATCTGGCACAGGAATTGCATCCCTCAGACCGGCAAGCAGCAGCTTCTTCGCTCACTGCTGATCTGGATAAAATCACAAACTGGTCCAACACGTGGAACATGTCTTTCAATCTGGACAAATCTCACACTCTCACTATGTCTCTTCGAAAGGACCGTTTACAAAACCCCCCATCCACTTTCTCAACAATCCTCTGGAAGAAGTCCTTTCTTTCAAGCTTCTGGGTCTCACTATCTGCCATGACCTTTCCTGGGAAAGCCACATTTCAAACCTCGCCTCCAAAGCCAGTCGCCGACTGGGAATCCTCCGTCGTGCAAAGTCCTTCCTCAGCCCACCTGAGCTCCTGACTACTTACAAAACTTTCGTCCGCAGCCTGATGGAGTTCTGCTCTCCCCTCTGGGCTGGTGCTCCTGCCTCCCACCTTTCTCGTCTTCACACTGTAGAAACCAAGGCATTTTGGATCATTGGCATCTCCCGCAATGAGGCTGAGTCTTTGGCCCTCTCACTCAATCACCACAGGTTGGTCGGTGGTCTTTCTGTCTTCTACCGTCTCTTCTCCACCCTCGCCCCCCCTGCTCTCTCTGCGATTTGTCCCCACCACATTTCCACAGGGCGCTCAAGGTCCGCCAACAACCCCCTTCTGGTAAAACTACCAAAATCACGAATCACTGCTCACCTTCACTCTTTCATTCCTCTTTTTTCCCGCCTTTGGAATAAACTCCCTCACTCTTCATTCCCATTCTTCCCTCCAGGCCTTCAAAACAGCTGTTCACCATCACCTGTTATCATCCCCCATCCAAATCCTCGATCTTTTCTACCCCCGTTAATCCACCCAAGCCCACCTCCTTCAAATTCCCTGCTTTCCTTCCTGAAAGTCCCTGTAATGTCCATCTTCTATTCCCCATGTTCCCCATCCCATCCCTCTCCCTTCCATCTTTTCTTTATCTGTGTGGATCTGTGTGGATGTGTGGTCTTTTCATCTGTGTGGATCCCAGGAGATGATTTGTCAGCAAAAAACATTTTTGCATTTGCGTGGCATTCGCCAATGAAAAGAACATCGTGGTATAAATGCCATCATTTCCAAGCAAATTTAAAAGGAATTGATTCTTACTTACTTACTTATTGATACTGACAAACCGTAAGCTCTACCAGACTTTGAGGTGCTGATTCCTTCCTCATCAGTACGGGCTGCAGAAAACTATCCGAGATGCTCCACTCATGTTCTTCGGGTGCAAGCAGGCGATGCAAGGTGTTCAGCGCTTTCCTCCAAATGATGGAATGAAAATTAGCTCGTTTTATATGCTGGACGAGGCTGTCAGATGTTGGAGGTCACCCTTCGTTCTTCTGCCCGTTCTGATAGAACAACCAGTGCCTTACATCATCTGCTTTGTCACCAGCCTTTTCCTTCTTTATGTAGAGATTGCACAGAAAAGCTTCACATCCTGAGATGGTGTCTTGCCCAACTTAGACATGTTATTCTGATGCTGTTTGCTCCCACATATTGTGTCAGAGGCTTTTTTTCTTGCCAATCCCAGACATTGAACTGGTCGAACCACACCTGGTCAGTGCATGGAATGCGGGCCGATCATCACACAAATGGAGACGCAACACAGCAGCCACCTTGTGCATGGGGATGTATCTCAGTTTGTCCTTAACACCTTTTGTGATCATGTGCTGCATGATCTGCATGCATCAGTATTGTGGCATCAGTTTCCTTGTGGTCTGATGCTACCGGTACTAAATCTTCACATCCCCCTTTTTGCCAATAAAACCGCCCATCTGCCATCCCAGAAACCACTGCAAAGAACAATTTTCTGTCCTACTCGCAGGTTATCTTGTGCCATCTGGCACTAACATACAGCCATGAGTGCACAGAGATTGGTTTTGTTCTTTCGATTTGCCACTGTATGTATTTTGGTGACTGCTTAGGAATTGGTGTTGCGGGACCTTTGATTTTGACCTCTGAGGCCATCGTCTCTGAGCATGATCACTAAGGACTGTACGCTGGGGAACTGGACCAAACTGACCTCTGGTAGAGGATCAGTGTTGTGCCATGGGTAATATTCTTCCCATCAAGTGTTTCCATTTATGTCATTGTTGTCTCCGACCTGGACGAAGGCACCGGGGGAGATATTAGATGGGATCATGACACCAGACAACTCTGATTTAGCCAGGACTTCCTTTGCAAGGGTTATGGTCAATGGCTTCCACTTCATACTAGGAGACACAGTGGCCAGTTCTGTTCATCATCGTGACAAGCTGCTTTGAACCTTGTCATATGGCGGATTTATATTGCCAGACTGATGTCTTTAGGCATATTTGTTCGTGCGTGTGATGCGGAATAAATGTCTTCGGCCAAATTTAGAATTCCTCTTTCTTCTGCCTCATTGTTGCATTCTGGAGAAATGAGTTTGTCTTCTCCCTCTTTTTCGAGGTTTGCAATGATCCAGTACGAACTCTCAGTTATGAGAGACTTTGAAAATGCCAGAGTCAGATCATCCACACTATAGGGGGGCCTAACTGATAATTATGCCTTGACACTGGCTGATTTTAGTTTTGCTGTTCGGTACAATAAATGTATACATTCATCATTGGCGAGTGTCGTTGGTGTATCGGGGCAGTCAGTTGAATCTTTCGAGCTTCTCAAACTGGGAGCGGTCATTTGGCTGGTGGCATACAATGTCAATGCTAAAAAGTACTGGCAGCATTCACCTCCTTCACCTTGTGCATTTTGTTTTTACAAACGAGGCACTTATTAGACCAGTCAATGGGAGTTGTTTTTGATTGGGACACCCTTGATGTCACGGCAGAACCACAGGAGCTGGTATCGCTGCTGACATATGCTTCCGATGACCTTGAAGATGAAGAGTGCAAAATCTGTGCACTTGTACATGATTCGTCACACTCGGAGTACCAGATAGCAGGTAGGTCATCAAGGCAGTCTATATCTGGTCTGAAGCGATCAAAGGCAACGTCATCACGTATTTCCAATGCCGAAATAAGAGTCCTAAGTGATGACTTGTGGTCTTCTGAGAGTCGCCCGTATCTGTCTGACGGATAACACAACGATCAAAGTTCATGTATTTCTTCCTCTTTGGAGGTAGGAGAGGACCACCTGATGCCTCTTCTTCCAGACTGGCCATCTCCATTTGAAGCCAAGCTATTGATTGTCGTTTGGTGATAATTTTCTTCGATAGACAGACGAAACAGCAAATTAAACATAATATTACTATAGTGGTATGCATTTAAGTTTAATCAATGATGAATTTGATTTATGTGAAAAATTCCTGTGACATGATCTTTTAACCCCCTGGAGACCCCATATCTGGGCCACTGTTATATTTCTGGAACAGTTTCTACTCTTCCTTGTACATTAAATGACCAACACAATGATATCAAAACACTGAAATCGGTTGAAAAGTGATAAAGTTATCAGCGGGAATGTTTCCCACGACCCTAAGTTTTCAGTGGTCACCTGCCACACACCTATCTTATAAAGTGGCTTCCAGATAAAAATTGATACCACAATTTGACCTTGTATACCAACTGGGGTTGTTCTAGGAGGACTATTCTAGCACTCTGCCAGGTCAAACTTTAGATGTCATGGGTGTTGAAAGAAGTAAAATTATCAGGTCTGTGCTCCTGGATTATTTGTTTGTGCAGATTTTCCATCTGATGTGTGATTGCTCACTTGGCCTTAGAGTCCAATTGCATTTGTCGATCAACATCTATATATAATGTAGGGAATGTATATTTGCCTGGTGTTGGCTTAATGGTTTGGGTGGTGGGCCTGGGATCCCCCTTGGCTGTTGAATTAATACCAGGTGGGGTTGACTCTGCCTGTCACCCTTCCGAGGTCAGCAAAATGAGTGCCAGCTTGCTGGTATCCTGTGTCGGAGTGGCGACCCGTCCAGGATTGTACCCAATAGCCAAGGAGACTGCTTAGGTAGCACCAATACTCTGCACAGAGGATGGTCCCAATGGAATGGAATGTGTGTATGTATGTATGTCTATGTCTATCATCTACTCCTCTCAGAGGATTTGACAAAGGAGGTTGAAACTCGGGGATTAATGAGGGCACCTGAAGTTTCCTTAGATTCATCAAGTACAATTTTTTTTTCACCCATCTTGGCATTTTCTTCCTTTGCAGGGTAGGGCGGGTGCAGTTGGGATTATCCGAGGGAGGGATGTAACCGCAATGTATTATATATGCATACAAGCAGGACGCATGTTTTTGCTTCATACACATAACCCGGTTTAATTATATTTTCGGGGGTGATCGGGGCAGCGGTCTGTTGCCTATACACCGCCCAAATAAAGGGATGTGTCAGAAGAACGTGTTGCATGCTTGGAACAAGATCTCCTGAAGGATGGGAACTCTGCTATGGCATTAATAATCATGAAGATAAGATAATAACATTACCCCCCCCCCCCACGTGATTCCCTTGGGAATGGTTGCTTGTCCGACTCAGAATAGAGGAAACTCAGTCGGTAGCTTATCATTTGAACATATTGACTCGCTGACTGCCTTTTTTAACAGTCGATCTAACCAGCTGGCGTGAAAAGATGGAGCGAGATGCAGTGTCAAGCCACTTGGCTGAGGACGATTACGATGATGAGGATGACAAGGAGGAAGATGTGCACATGGAAATTCAGTCGGATGCAACTTTGGAACCCCCCTTGGAAGAGCCTTACCGTGACGGGGTCCTCACACTTGGCTGTATTGGTGTGTTTACTGTTTTATTCCTGTATCGTGAATGATTCTCATTGTTTTAATTTTGAGGATTTAAAAAAAGCTGAGAAAAGCGTGCATGCGTGTATCTGTGTGTGTGCATGTGTGTCAAATATTCTACCTTTTAAAAGTAGGTAAGAAATTGATGGCACCTTAATTTGCTTGTTTTGTCTGGAACTCAAAACAACCAGGTTGTCAACCTAACTCGTATTCTTTAAAAAAAAACAAAAAAAAAACTCGTACCTCTAAACATGTACAAAATTGATGCTTCCATTCCATCATCCATTTTTAGGTCATCTCTACCGAGATGACCTAATAAAGCTGGACCAAATGTCCGACCGTCCGTCAACAATTTTCTTTCCAATCTTGATGAAACTTAGTATGTGGTTAGAGGTCGATGAGTGTTGCACAACGATATAACTTTTATCTGGGTTCAAGGTCAGGGACGAGGTCACGAGGTCACGTAAGTTATAAAAATCGCCATTTTCAAAACCTATCTAGTCTGCCATTCTACAAGATATTCGGCAACTGTTTATTGATTATGATAGTAAAATTATTATCTTGTATCTAACCGGACAGATTTTTGAATTTCCTTCCCGTTTGATCGTCACGTGATCTGGAAGATGGCCAAAAACGCCGATGCGATTCACAAAGAAGGAAGGAGGGAGAAATGAAATATAAATATAAAACACATTTTTAGCCTTTTATATTTATACATTTTCCGCCGAAGGTGCAAAAGTTTCAAAACCCAAAATGTAAACGTCGGCATTTATTTTCAAAATATAATTTCGTGCGCGCGCGCGCCAAAATGCCGAGTCATCTTTAACCAAACTGCGTAGTAGAACTGCACAGTAGTCCGGTCATGGCATCTGAGCAGTGGACAGCGTGGTTCAGATTGACTGGTTTCTGGGGCGAAGGTGATTGTTAAGAAGTATGTCGGCGGTATAAATTCAAATGACTGTATGATCTAATCAAATCAAATGATCTAATCACGCAACACCTTAACAACGAATATTCTGGCTGAACGATTGCATCAATTTAGTGCATCAGCAGGGATGATTCGCAGACTCCTCTCGATCATGCCGATATCTAACATAATCACCGGCGGACATAGGGCTGCAGGCTGTGGTGGGGCGAGGCCACGGATCCCGGATGAGGGGATAAGTGATAAATTATGCTACATGCTTCGGGCTTTCTGATTAATATATCAATGAGTACATTCCATAATTGATTAATTAATAATTAATGAATATGGCATACAAAATGTTTTTTTCATACCTGACATGTTACTTTGTGCAGTGTCACGAAACTTCTGTGGAATTAATAATTAACTAGCATAATCCACGCTCTGCGCGACATGTTGGGGTGGGTGTGTTTGAGAAAGGAACTGATGCAGAGCATCAGTAGTAATTTTACTTTAATGCAGTAAGTGGAATACGATTTCACTGTTTCAGAACCATTTTATTTACTTTTTTTGTACCATGCACCTCATATGGTCTTTGAGATAATGTAAGCCGAATATCACGTTACTCGAGTGCAGAACAAAGTCGAAGATAGCGCGACACGAAACCACAAACTCGGAAATAATATATAAGATGAATTTGCTCACTCTAACGATTTTTCAAACCTCAATATCTCTATAAATACTTTACCAATTTTCATTCTGAAAGTTGCATTATAATCGGTGAAGAATAATCTACAGGATTATCATAATCTCCGAGAGCTAAGCCTATTTTTTCGTTTTTTTTCTACAACCGGAAGTGAAATGTCCCCAGAGTGAACATTGAGAACTTGTGGTATTATAGAGATGACCGTCACCCCCTCACGGGGGAAATTTTCTTTCTCCTGTTCTTGGTGATTACTCGGTGTCTGTTGCCTTGTGCTGTCCTCTGCAGTCCTTCAAGATTGTTGCTCATCGCTCCCTCCTGATGTCTTCTATACCCACTCCTGCACATTTCTTGACTTCCTGACTCTTCATTTTTCTATCTGCCATTCCCTTTATCAAACTGCAATGCATGTTTATTTATTTTGCCCACCTGTTCCCTTCTACAAGCTCTGGTCTGTTGAACTGCTAACCTCTGTCACTTAGCACTTTCTTGAGTCTTGCCTTCTGTTAGGTCATGCTTTCATTTGTTTTTTTTTTCAGGTTTCCCAAATGTGGGAAAGTCTTCAATCATCAATGGGCTTGTGGGAAAGAAGGTGGTTAGCATATCAAGAACGCCAGGCCACACAAAATACTTTCAGACATATTTCCTGACACCCACTTTAAAGCTCTGCGATTGTCCTGGCCTCATCTTCCCATCCTTGATGGGTAAACCTGAGCAGGTTTGCATATTTTGTTGATCTTAATTTTCTGGAGAGATCTCTCAGGAATAACGAATTTCTTATTTTTTAAGCCATCTTCTGTTTCATTTGCTTTCCATTGAGTGGTCAATTCAATTTGATGTTGCCAATTGCTTGGATTATGCACATGAGGCATTTGCTCAATCTCTGTCATGTGGTTTCCTTGAACACACAAACCTAGTTTAAAAAATTGTATTTTTGAATTGATTTGTCTTGCTCATAAGCTTTAAGGGAGAAAGGTGCGTCTTCGACTGATTCTTAAAATGTACTCTTGCATACATCCCCCGAGTTAATTCCAACGAGAAAACTCGATATCAACATTTAATTGCCTTTCTTATCTTTCTATAATTTGAGAAGTGTTTTGCGTGTTTTACTCCTGAACCGCCAGACAGAATGAGTTAAAAACTGGCGGTTGTACCCTGGGAGGGTGAATGGCAGGTTTTAGGAGGTAAAATAAATGTTGAATAGGCCTTGGGGTTCAGGGTAGGGTAAAGGACCCCAATTCTATGTAAATATTCCTGTACCGTCGATGATTGGACGGATGCAGCAACTATAGCATAGCGCCACACCTATTGGGATCAGATATTACTCGTCTTATTAAAATACGTCCATT
>NC_140961.1:139615271-139630271 GCF_056783735.1 Eptatretus burgeri
AAGATCACAGCCCTGTGACACGAATAAATCCCATTAAACAAAGGTGGGGAAATCTAACAAAACACAGACTTATCGATGTAACTGAACTCAGGACCTTTATGGTGTTCTGCAAATTTCCACAGCCGTAACAATATAAATATATATATATATATATATATATATATATATATATATATATATATATATATATATATATATATATATATATATATATATATATATATATACTGTACTATGTAGGGAGATCAGTGGTTTCATTTGTTAAACCACCTCTCTGTTCTTGAACATGCCAGGCTTCGAGCATTAATCGTCAGTGTTTGTTGGGCGTGACGTCCAGTATGTGGGTTCCTCCTTGGTCTAGTTGACCCCGTTTGTATGTGGTGCTGTGCAGTTGCTGGCTGGCCTGTGTTACCCAATCACATAGCCCTTTTGTGCTCATCCAGTCGTGCATGGAGGTTTCTGATATATGACTCTCCGTAGTCCTTGCACCTGGTGCTGAACACACCTGGCTCATCACTATCCAGTATTGCATCTTTCAGTTTAGTTAAAACACCCCGAATAGTACGTCGCGGTTTGTAGGCCACTACAATATGTGCACTTCACATTATTTTTGCAACTCTCTTTTATATATCTGAATAATAAGGTAACACATACCTACCAATCAGCTCTGGTTTGTTGTTGGTTGTATTACGCCTTCTAAGCCCCTGTACCAACCTCCTGTCAAAGCCGTTGTTCTTTAAGATTTCATGTTCCTGTTAATGAATTAATGCCACTTCATACAAATTGAATTAACTAATTGATTAATGCTCCGAAGTCATCCATAACTTTTTGAGATATCCTGTTCAGATGCAGACAGACAGACAGAGAGACTGGTGAAAACGCAACCTCCGCCCACCTTAGGTGGCGCAGGTAAAAAGTCCATTTTCCCATTGCCATCATCACAATGAAACTGTGAGGGTTTCTGTATTTGTTTACTTAAAATCAACTTGGAGCTTGATTGCATTATCTATGTGATGTCATCATAAAAAACATGCGCAACCGAATGAAGGAGGGGACTGGGACCATACTCCGTGCAGAGCGTTGGTGCTGCCGAAGCAGTCTCCTTGGCTATTGGACACAATCCTGGACGGGTCGCCACTCCGACACAGTATACCAGCATGCTCGCACTCATTTTGCTAACCTCGTTAGGATGACAGGCCGAGTTGACCCCACCTGGTATTAATTCAACAGCTGAGTGGGATTTGAACTCAGGAACCTAGGATCCAAAGCCCACCACCCTCACCATTAAGCCAACACCAGGCATAACTGAATGAAGCATCACTCGTAATACCCATTCAAACGCAATAGGCTTCTCAGATGAAAATGATAATGTGGACAAATTGCACATAATTTTTCTGGGTAAGAGAGCATGTTTGCAATGTTTTGCAATGTGTTGACAGCCTTCATTTCAATTTTTTTTTTCACTAGCATGGGCTGAGAAGCGTGGATACAAAACAGCTCGTGCTGCCCGTAACGATGTACATCGTGCTGCCAACAGCCTGCTGCGCTTGGCACTGGATGGTCGTCTGTGCGTCTACACTTTGCCACCTGGGTACACCGACAATAAGGGTATGTCGCTACTCCTTGTCAAAAGTTATATCTCTGTGGTGGTCGGGAAGAGGGAGGGACGGCAGGGTGGCCAGGTTGCAAGCAATATATTATACACTGAGATGGCCCATTGCAGCTAATGCCTGCAAACCTACTCCCTTTAATCTATTTACTCGGCAACCCTTCTCCCATTCCTCTCTACCCCTTTACACATTTTCCTCAAAGCCTTCATCCATAACCATTTGTTCTCTTTATCCCACTCTTTTCTTTCCACCTTTGCCTTCTTCCACCCTATTATCCATTCCCACTTGTATCCCTTCTCTCAACACCTTTGCTACCCCTTCACCTACTCCCCTTAACCTCTACATGCATCAACCCTCTATCCCTTCACTGTTTTCCCCCTCAACACTCCCCCCTTACCTATTCATCTACTCCCCCATATCTTTTCACCCACTTTCCACCCCACTCACATGAGCTTTACTGATAAACGTGTGGCATCTTAACGGATGTTGACAACAGTGTTACGAGGCTTTTTCACCCAAAAACCTGAGATGTTCAGTGCTGTGCAAAACTTTGGTTTATTCAAATGATATTTATACTTTTATGGTAACTTCATCAAATAATTATCAGTGATAACAGTGCGATGTGTTTATTATTGTAAATTAGCAGCCTTTATAATCGCACGTGAAAAAAAACTGCTTCAGTAAATAACAAGAACAGTGTCATTTTATAGTATCAGTCAATACTTTGTGTCTGCCCTTTGCTTTCTTGAGTGCCATTGCTCTTTTACCCCATGCTTCCTCTATATGACTGAAGCACTAGTACTAGTACAGGAATATTGTGCCAAATATCCTGTAATACATGACAAAATGACAAAATATTACAGGATTATAAAAGGAATATTGTGCCAAATCAGAGTTGCTACAACAAACTTGTGGTCAGTATTGAGGAACTGAGCACTCTGTAGACCCTTCAGATCTGAATCATCGTCCAGTGACCATCAACGAGCACATGGTCAATCTCCTTTGCCACATCACCAGCATTGGAATACCAAGTCCAACGATGAGCCTGTAGGAGCTGAAACCAAGAACCAGCCACCCTAAGTCCATGACTTATAGCAAAGTCAAGGAACTTAGTGCTATTCTGGTTCACTGTTCCAGACCCATGAGGACCAACACACGTCTCATAACCATCCCTACCAGTTCCAGTCGATGCATTGAAATCCCCCAAGACTGGAAGTGTATCTCGTCTGGGGCACTGATCAACCACAGACTCTAGCATGGCGTAGAATGCATCCTTCACAGTGAGATCACTAGCCTCAGTCGGAGCATAGAGACCAGGGAAATGACACCGAAGGAGTGATGAATCCTTAGTCTCATACGCTCGTTGACATGTTACCTCAATTATCATTGGGGTCAGCTTATTGGACACAGCTACAGCAACTCCTTGGGTATGGTAACCATCAGAGTGACCAGACCAATAGTAGGTGTAACCACCCACCATTATCTCGCCGCAATCTGGTCTCCGAACCTCAGAGAGTTCTGCAATACCGATGTCCAAATGCTTGAGCTCAGATGATAACAGAGACAGGTGATCATCCTCTCTTAAGGCTAGGACATTCCAGGCACCCACCCGAAGGGACCGCCTCAGGTTAACCCAAGGAGACCGCCGTCTGGTGGACGACACCTCAGCACCACTCCGACACACTCTCCTGCAATCTGACCCGGGAATGTTACCCCGTGGTTTCCCTCCTATCATCAAAGATTGGGGGTCCCGAAGGCTTTGCCCCAATCCCGTCATCCGGTGAGCTGCCCTGCGAAGGGAAGCTGCGCAGGAGGTACTCCCACGGAGTGGGTTTTCAGATTTCTTTGCATTTTTGTGTTTTGCGGAATGAAGGGTTTTACGGTGGCCGCAGTGCAAATCCTGCCACCAACCTCCTAATAAGAAGTAACCCAACTGCAGGAGGACGTCCACAGACACAGTTGGGCACTAGATATGGATGGACGTTGGCTCACAAGGAGCTCCTCCGCCGTTTGACAGGTTTTGTTTTTAATCTTGCTGGGTGTCCATATCCAAACACCCTCCTCACCAAAAAAAAACCTGGTGGGGGAGACGGTTTCGTCGCTGCCAGTCGACCATGGAACAGGTTAGTACAGGTTTACATGGTACCTGTAGCAAGTCACAGATCTAATCTGGCCTGACCTGACTGACTTGAAGGTAACTGATATTTAATTGACTTTCACAGAAATTAGAATTATCCACCAGTACACTATTGCACACTTCTAACTTCCCACAAATGCTTAATGGGATATATCACTACAAAAGTTAAAATAACCCAAACTTTGTGCAGTACTGCATTTAATATATCCACCGTTTTTTGTTTTTTTTTTAAATCTGTGGACACAACTGAGACTCCCCCCCTCCCCCTTTCCTATGCACATTACATTATGCAATCTTGTTGCCTTTGATATCTTAATATAAATGTAGTTTGTTTGAAAGTGGAACTGTTGATTGGAACTCAAAATATGTCTTCCCTGGTTATCTTCTGCCGCACAGCTTTTTGGGAACATCATCCTGAGACGATGGCCCTGAAGCGACTGTTGCAAGTCCAGAAGAAGAGGCCTGAGCACACAGGCAAGACTGCTGACAACTGTGGGATTGAAAAGAACAGTGGGCCTCTGTCATCTGAGGACGATGAGATTGAGCTTTCAAGTTCTGAGTGTGCAGATGATAAAAGCAATGATGCAGATGAGGAGGAAGAAGGTGAAGAAGAGTCGGATGGGCGGAGACTGCATTTCAAGAGGGTGGCACTTTCAAGCAAGCCTTGTGTCAGAACAAGTAATGCTTTTGCTATCCTGGGAGAGGATGATGCATAAGTATTTTTTGGGGGGGAAGAGGTGTCACTGCTGAGAAAGGGGGGGTTGGCTGGAGTCAGTGGGGGTGGGTAAAGAAAGGGAAGGAAAGGAATAGTTTTGGACAATGCAGATTCCTTAGTTATTATTGGAGACATATTTATGACTGGAAGAGAAAATGTTTCTTTTAAATGCAGACATTGTGATTGTGCAATTGATCTCGCACCTTAAGCCATGAGTATTTTTCAAATGTTCAACAATATACTATATTAGGTTTGTATTTTCTCTTGTTGGTGTGTGGTGGCAAAGTGGTCTCTCAACTTCTGGTTGGGCCCGGAGTAAAAATTGGAAAAGGCGATTTAAAAGTTTCATAAATACTCTCGCTAAACTTAAGGAATTAAATCATTCCCTTAAAGGGAGGTGGGATCATAAAAGTACGAGTTTTACTTCCATTCCGGCATTTTATTTCCGGTAGTTTACCTTGCTTCACCCTACTTCCCAAAGAAAACCTTCCTGTTTGTAGTTCACGTGAGAACATCATCAGAAGATGCAGTTCCTTTTCCCCCCCAAAAATAAATAAATAACCCACCACATTGAACCTGTTCACACTATAATTGCATTGCTTGCTATTTGTTGCAAACCTCACATTCAACACTATTGCAAAAGCTCAGTTTCCATTGTATCGTCCGTCTTACTCTGTGAGCACATCTGGTTTTGCTATCAGCATAAAACCAAGGGAGCAAATGTACATGCAGAAAATGAATTTATTTCCAAGGCAGATATTTTGTCAAGAAAATCTTGTATGCAAAAATAAATATACACAATTTACAACTGACTTCTTTACATTTTGGATTCAGAATTGAATAAGAGCTTCAACAAGTCAGAGGGGCAGCAGCAGGGGTGGAGGAGTGATCCCAATTCTCGCCTGCATTTGTGCCAGTGGCTCATCCCAGTACTTCTCGTAGTACACGTTTAACACACAGCTGGATGAGGATCCACAATGCAAGGCCCATGGCAGCAACTTCGACACCAACTCGAGCCGTTTCCTACAGTGCAGATGTAGCTTTGTTGAGTCGGAGGATTTTGGTTTTTATTCCACTATAACAAAATTTATACAGTAATTGAAATGTAGTGAAGACATCATCCAATTGGGCAGAGCTGATATCGACCTGGAAGAGAGTTGAAGGGGACCGAATACTGATCCAAGTATGCACATGGGTAGTCCTGTTTGTACCGCCTCAAATATCTTCACAGTCACTTCTCCTGTGGATGCACGAAGCACTCGTGTTGACATCATTTCATATGTAGCCTATGGCTGCTGGTTGTATCATTGCTGGGAGCGCAGCTGTTCTGCTGATGCAGTGCTCAGTTTCCAACTCATGAAGTTGGTACTCATTTTGCCGACCTCGGAAGGATGACAGGCTGAGTCAACCCACCTGGTGTTATTTCAATGACATGACAAGGGCTCAAACTCAAGGCCCTAAGATCTTAAGCCAGCCTCCTCAACTGTTAAGCCAACACCAGGCTGTATTGATATTAAAAACTTTTGGCGTGCTACAACCGTCATCCACAACCACACAAGCTCACCCAGCATGTTGATGGGCATTCCCAGCAGTGTATGCATAAAATCATGGATCTCACGATATCTCTGCATCACATAGGCCAGGTCTGCGTCGTCGACAAAACGCACAGGTGCCCGAGAGTCGGGCGTCACATGCTACCGGGAGAGGAGAACACGTTAACCAGTGAATGGCTGGTCTTCGTTTTCGAGAATGCTCTCATTAGCATGTGTACCATGTGACGAGTATAAATTTCTCAACTGAAAGCATGCAAAAGTATTGTGCTTAGACAAAGGCCCTCCTGTAGGCTCAGCCTGTTTCATCATAACCAATCTCTGACTTGTAATCATGGTGATTCTTTTTGCAGGAGTCATTTTGGGGATGGAGAGAGTGGTTTTTGTCTTCCCTTATTTCCTTGAAGTGTCAAAAACGAATGCTTAAGGGATCGCAACATATGCAGGCAAGTGAGTACTTCTGCTGGGAAGTGTAACTTTAACTTTTCATGGTCATCACAGAAGTAAATGTGATTATAACATGAGTTTAATACAATAAACATTAAATAAATACAAATGTACACTACCGGTTAAAAGTTTTAGAACACTCCCATTTTTCCAGTTTTTACTGAAATTTAAGCAGTTTCATGTTTCAATGTACTCTGAAATTAAAGCAGAGAACAAATACACAATTGCAGATAAAAAAAGAAATCATGGAATCGTTTTGTTGAACAAAATTTAATCTAAATTTTTGACTCGTCAAAGTCGCCACCTTTGCAGATATAACAGCCAAACATACTCGTGGCATTCTTTCCACAATGGAAATCAAATATTGTTTGGAAAGTTCTTCTCAACACTTGCAGAAGTTCCCACAAATATGTTCCACTTGCAGGTTGCTTTGCTTTCACCCTTCTGTCCAGTTCATCCCAAACCGGCTCGATGGGATTTAAGTCTGGAGACTGTGCTGGCCATTCCATGATTTGAAGCCTACCGTCTCGTTCTTTTCTTCTAAGGTAGTTCTGACATAGCCTGGAGGTATGTTTTGGGTCGTTATCTTGCTGTGGGATGAACCCCTGACCAACTCAGCGTAGACCAGAGGGTATTGCATGGTGCTGCAAAATGCTGTGGTAGCCCTTTTGGTTGAAGGTGCCAGTCACTCTGTGCAAGTCACCGACTCTGGATCCAGCAAAAGAGCCCCAGATCATCACGTTTCCTCCTTGCTTGACAGTTGATGTGATGTCACACACGGAGGAACCATCCTTTCGCCAACTCGATGGCATACAAAAACCCTGCATGATGAACCGAATATTTCAAATTTTGATTCATTGGTCCAAAAGACCTTCTTCCAGTTTTTAGTAGTCCACTGGCGGTGCTTCATGGTCCAGGCAAGCCTCTTTTTCTTATTTTGCCATCTTAGCAATGGCTTTCTTACTGCCACTCGACCTGTCAAACCTGCAGGAGTCGGGAGACTCAGCTCGAAGTCTTCTCTTCACAGTTGAAACTGAGACTTCCTTACTTCGATCAGTGTTAAGCTGTGCTTGAAGCTGCTGTCCTGTGAGCCGCCTATCACGCAAGCTGTTGACTCTCTTCTTGTCAAGAAACTTGTATTCTGATTGTGTTGTGGCTTTGGGTCTGCCAAACCTCTTCCTGTCAGTTTCCTCCAGTTTCCAAGTGCCTTTTGATGGTGTAGGAAACTGTACTCACTGACACCTTGGTTTTTCTTTGCAATTTCTCTGAAGGAAAGACCTACACTTTTAAGGGTTATCATGGTCTGTCTGTCTTCCTTTGTTAATTGTCTTTTTCTCACCATTATGATCGCAATATACTACTTCCTGCAGTGCAATATTGTCCAAGTAATGCTTCAGAGGGTGTAGCAACACAGTCTGTTCCAACACTGCTTTTATACAGACAGAGGGTTTGTAACTAATCAACAAAAGTTGGGACACCTGTAGGAATTGTTTGCATCAACTTTCAAGGCATAATTTACTTCCATTGCTGCAGAACAGCTGCAGTTGCTAACCCATTACTTGTTCCCTGAAAGGGGCCTTTTTTAACAACTCTGAAATTTACATTATTTTGCAGTTTTTGGTAACCTAAACTTTTTTTTGTTAACCTCTGGCAGTTTATCGCTTCGCTTTGTACCATTTCAGGTTATTCACTGGACTTGAACTGCTTAAATTTCAGTAAAAACTGGAAAAACGGGGGTGTTCTAAAACTTTTGACCGGTAGTGTTGCTTGGGTTTGAATCCCAACACAGCTATAAAATGATATTGTCGTGTTTCACAGGCAGGGTGATTCATCAACAGGTGTGCCGTCGCTCGGCTGGGCATTAAACTTGGCGTCACGTCTGCCGGCATTATTTTATTTGGTGGACGTTAAAGATCCCACAGTGTCCTTCACGAAGGGTGGGCATACTATCGCCGGCACCCTGAACAGATTTTTTACAAGTTTATATTGATCAATTGCTAATTGAAGCACTTGCATCAATTGGCAAGCTATGTCGCCACGTGATTCAAAACTCTCACGACACCGTGCTGATCGTGGCATCACTCCGTATAAAGAGGCATAAACACCTAGAAATGCATGAGCACTTATAGGTATACTTGTATAACACTCATTGTCCTTAACCAGTCCTTAACCAGAACTAGTCAACCTGAGCGATAATTTCAAGTCACCTTGAAAAAAAATATAGCTGAAGTTTTGCAGATTAAATGAAGCACTATTGTGATGTACAAAGATTATGCAGTATCACGATTCAGATATTACTATTCGTTTATGTCAATCTGAGAAATGCCTTTGACATTCAGTAAAAGCTGATATCCATCGGAACAAGGAAATTTCTCATGCCGAGAAATGAAATGTTGAAAGGGTGGGCCTCAGGACCGATGCACCCATTTTTAGAAGCTTAATTTGTTATCCAGTATGAATCCTCTCACAACTCTTGGCAAGGTTTTTACTTAAACAATGTTCCATTTCCAGTTAAAAACTTGCGTGGTCATCGAGGAAGCGGCTGTATGCGTATCCAAAAGTATCTGGTGGCAAAGACCTCAGACGAGGTATATCCAACAGAGATGAATTGATGCGAGGACGCTCCCTGTAAAGCACACGTGCACACATCTTTTGGTATATGTATCCTAAATTCATTATCAGTTAACTCGCTCATTACCTTTGCCACCGAAGGTGAAAGAGGGTTATGCTTTTACATCTGTCTGTCTTTGTTTGTTTGTGTGCAGGATATATCGAAGAGCTGTGGATAGATTTTGATGAAATTTGGTCGACAGGTTGGCTGTGTGACGAAAAATTCATTTGATTTTGGTGAAGATCCAAGATTTTTTTCAGTGATTCTTCACCACTGAGTGATGGGGCTAAAAACGATATACTGTTGGACTCAGCTATTCACGGGGGATGCGTTCCTGGAAAATGCCGTGAATGTTGGGGCATTGTTTCAATGGGAAAAAGGGGGATAGGTTCCCCGGCGGTTCGTGTTTCATAAAGGAAAAATCAAAAGAAAATCCCCTGAAAAACCACAAGTACGCCCACAAAAAACTGTGAAAGCGCCCCCCAAAAAACCATGAAAAAAAACACGAATAAGCCTGCGAAAAAAACAAAAACAATAACCCCCGCGAATATGCAAAGCACAGGGCTGCGAATGTAGTAGCAAGTCGTATTTTATCAATCGTGAATGCATGGGGTCCGACAGTGTAACATATTTCAAATCATTGTGGACGTGTTATGACAATTTGGATGAGTTGGTTAGGTGACAAGAACAAGCTGATCAGATTTTGGTTGGGATCCGGCTGCAGATCCAGCCCATCAGTGGGATAGAAAACGCAAACTGTTCACCTTGGCGGAAGTATGCACTCCACTGAGTGCCGTTCTAGTTTAATTTGCACGACGAATTGGCATACCATCCTTTTTATTCCCACGTTATTTTACTTTAACACCAAGAAGCTGATGAAATAAAACACAAACGTACTGTAGGATAAGGCGCCCCTCTGGATCTCGGAGCATTTTCTGGTGGAGCCGAGAAAGGGCAGATCCACCGGTCACTTCCCCAAAAACGGCAACCATGTCTGCGAGGAAATACACCAACCATTTCATGCAAACAAAACTCTCAATTTGGGCAAATACAGGGACCAAGCACTAGCTAAGGGGACCATTTCTTCTTTTGTTTCATGTAAGAGCGAAGGCAGAATGGAAGGGAACAAAATGGGAAAGGGGAAACACCAGCAGCAGAGTAGAAGTGAGAGCAAGATAAAGGAGAGGGGAAAAGGGCACTTGAGGGTGAATAAGCTGCAAGAAACAGCAGTAAGAGGAAGGGGAATGTGAGAATGAAACAAAAAGAACAAACTAATCGACAACTAAGAAACGAAAAGAGATGAGGGGGAGGGAGGGGGTCAATAAAATGGAAAAGGGGAGTGCTTGGGAATGCGTTCATTTGGGGGAGGTAGAAGAGATCATAAGTATGGATGGGGATGACCTGAGATAGTGGTGAACAGCTGTATTCAAGCCGTGGAGCGAAGAAAGGGGCAGACCAGACTGGAGAAGTTGGTTCCATAAGTGAGAGAAAAGAGGAACAAATGAGTGGAGGTGAGCAGTGATCTTGGATTTTGTGAGTTTAACAAGAAGAGAGTTACTGTCAGATTGTATGCACCCTGCAGACTCCTGGGTGGGACAGAGACAAGAGTTGGTAGAGGGTGCAAGATCATAAAGGAGGCGGTAGACAAAGACCACTGACGACAGAATACAGAGAGGCCACCAACGAACCTGTGATGCAAAAGTAACAGAACGAGACACTTCATCGTGGGAGATTCCAATGATTTTGAGGGCCTTGCTTTCCATGGCAACAAGAAGGGCAAGGTGTAAAGCAGAGTGTCAGCAAAAATAGGACAGCACTACTCCATCAAGCTGCATTAAGGCCTTGTAGGTTGACAAAAGTTAAGACTGACCAAGAAAAGACCTTGCATAACGAAGGATGCTCAGTTGGCGACTTGCTTTGGAGTCCATCTTGGAAATGTGATCTGCCCAAGAAAGATCATGCCTGATGGTGAGGCACAAAAGTTTGAGTGACAACCTCTTCCAAGTGGTTTGTTTTGTAAGTAGACGGGAGGGTTTGTCAAATGCATAACATGCTCTCATACAAGCCTCGATGTTGGATACAAAAAAAAAGGTCCTTTTGGAGAGACAAGTTGAGGGTGTGGGATTTGTCGGGGTTGAAAAGAGATATTCCCAAGTGTTGAAGCAGTCCCTGGTTTGAATGCCAATATCAAGCCAATTTGAATTGAATGCCAATATCAAGGTCTGCAAAGGGGGAAGAGGCTGCTGCCTGCCTGTCTCAAGGATGAGCAAAGATATGGCACATGGTGGAATGATAAGCAAAGAGATTGGCAGGATTTTTTTTAGGGAATCAGAAAGATGATTGATGAAGACGAACAAGACACTGCTTTGGGGCATTCCAACCTTGATACGGAGAGGAGATGAGAGGATCCGCTAAGAGCTACATGCTGAATATAGGAGTGGAGGATGTCAGTGATCCATGAGAGGAGGTGGCCTTGAATGCCAGAATTAGAGAGTTGAGATTGCAAGGTGGGGGTGCCAGACTGTATGAAATGCTTGGGATACGTCCAGAGAAATTGCCCCGATCTCATGTCTGAGATGGAGGACGCCCATCAATTGTTGGGAAACTAGAAACAGCATGTCCAAGGAAGAGTGACCTGCTCTGAAACTGAACTGATGATGTGACATTGTCATGCTAAGGAAAACAATGGACGAGGTAAAAAAAAAAAAATTTTCTCTCAACTCTACATTGCACTCTGTCCTTTTCTCTCAACTCCAACCTGAATATATTTTCATGCTCTTTCTTACAGTCATTCAAAAAGGGCAGCACAAATCAATCACCAATTGTCTTCCTTCAACTTACCAAAGTATGCAATTTGGTGTCTGTCTGCCAGTCTGCATGCCTGTGGACGACACATTCGGTCGTACTTATCCCATGCCAACTAAACTTGCCAGGGGGACTGAGGCTCAAAACCAAAGGTTGTCGATACTGCACTCTGTTTGCACGCCCCAACCCTCCCCCTTCCGAAGGTGGGACTGATGGGAATTATCTACATGAATGTGTATCATGTAGCGCTGTTCCCAGTGGTGGTAGGAGAGGGTATTAGGAGTGACTTTTCAGAGCCCTTAATTGTATCATGAGTAAAAGGCCTTCGCCTTATTTTTGCACTCGCTTACCCTGATGTTGCTTTCAACTCGACCGCCAAAGATCCGGAAGAATCGTCATGTTTTATTGTCCTTTTTCCACCTTGGGAGAACACCATGTTAAGATGTATAGATAGCAGCACGACCGTCGTGACATTATCGTAGCGTTTGAAATCCCTGCTCTAATCTACATGGGCACTGCATCAGCAGAACAGCCACACCATCAGCCAATGATGCTACCCCGCAGCCGTGTGCTGCATACGAAAGAAGAGGAAGATTTAAACCTGTACCCTTTATCACCAATGGTCAACTTGGCCATTGAAGTGCAGATCAGCTTGAAATTAAACATGAGGGAGCACCTTGTAGGATGAGAAAATGAACACCTTGCAAAATGAATTATACAAAAACGTTGCTTGTGATCCATTTTCCTTCGAGGAAACGCGTTATGCACGGTCGATGACGGCAACGCACAAACGAGCACAAAGCAGCATAAAAAAACAAAACAGAAAATACAGGACAGACAATGAGCATCGCACCATGGCGGTACGGGTTGTACAGAGACATCACGGCAGATCCTACAGCCAGTGTCGCCTTCTGCAGAGCCGATGTGTTCATGTGGCCTGGATACAGGCCCTCTTCGTTGTGGACCTCCGCGCCAGCAAGTGCAGACAGTCGTGCAACTCCTGGCACATGTCCGCACCGATTCTTCCGGACACCTGATGGGAAAGAAGAGTTACCATTTCACTTCCAACACCCCGTCCCTGAGATTTATAATGTTCACAAACAAAGATTAGACAGTTTGCAAAACGAGTCACCTTGAGCGAGAACGCATTTCCATTGTGTGCTACCAAAGACACGAACAAACTTTTTCATCAAGTTGTATTGGCTGTGTCGGTGAACTTTTTCAAAACCAGACGAGACAAATCCGTAGCGGGCAAGAACCAAACAAGAGTTATCAGCAGGCTTTTTGAAAAACAATGAGGGGGGATATTGTGATCATGCCATCTCCTCCTAAACGGTCGGGCAGAGATTCACCAAACTTGGTAGTTATGATCACCAAATGGCATGAAGGTGCGAGAGCAGTTTTATTTCATTTTGGGTGACTAGTTATTTATTTATTTGTATGCAGCCTGCGGCTGCTTGGCTACATCATTTTCTGGGGCCACGGCTGTGCTGCTGACGCAGTGTCCCCTGTTACCAGTAAGCTGGTACTCATTTTGCCAACCTCAGAAGGATACTCGGCCACATCAACTCACCTGGTATTAATTCAACGGTGAAAAAAAAAAACAGAGGCTTGAACTCAAGACCTGAAGATCTTGAACCAACCACCTTAACTGCAACACCAGGCCTGATTTTGGGTGGTGAGGATATGCATTTTTAAGTTGGAGATTGTGAGGAGGAAAGTCAGTTACTGACTTGCCGGATTCTTCTTTCATATGCAGCACAAGGTTGCAGGTAGGGCTCGGCTGTGGCCATGATGCTGTGCCTCGTCGGGTAGCGCAGGAATTGGTAATTAGTTCATGGTACCAACGGCAGGATGGCTTATTTAAAGTCCATCCAAGCGACGGCACACACATTGATGAATGAACCAGCTTATCTGAGATTCAAACCCGGGCTACTTGAGATTCAAACCCGGGCTACTTGGGATTCAAACCCGGGCTACTTGGGATTCAAACCCGGGCTACTTGGGATTCAAACCCGGGCTACTTGGGATTCAAACCCGGGCTACTTGGGATTCAAACCCGGGCTACCTGGGATTCAAACCCGGGCTACCTGGGATTCAAACTCGGGTTACCTGCGATTCAAACCCAGGCTACCTGGGATTCAAACCCGGGCTACTTGAGATTCAAACCCGGGCTACCTGGGATTCAAACTCGGGTTACCTGCGATTCAAACCCAGGCTACCTGCGATTCAAACCCAGGCTACCTGCGATTCAAACCCAGGCTACCTGGGATTCAAACCCGGGTTACCTGGGATTCAAACCCGGGCTACCTGGGATTCAAACCGGGGCGACCTGGGATTCAAACCGGGGCGACCTGGGATTCAAACGGGGCTACCTGGGATTCAAACCCGGGCTACCTGAGATTCAAACCCGGGTTACCTGGGATTCAAACCCAGGCGAACTGGGATTCAAACCCAGGTTACCTGCGATTCAAACCCAGGCTACCTGCGATTCAAACCCAGGCTACCTGCGATTCAAACCCAGGTTACCTGGGATTCAAATCCAGGCTACCTGGGATTCAAATCCAGGCTACCTGGGATTCAAATCCAGGCTACCTGGGATTCAAACCCGGGTTACCTGGGATTCAAACCCAGGCTACCTGCGATTCAAACCCAGGTTACCTGCGATTCAAACCCAGGCTACCTGCGATTCAAACCCAGGTTATCTGGGATTCAAACCCAGGTTACCTGGGATTCAAACCCAGGTTACCTGGGATTCAAACCCAGGTTACCTGGGATTCAAACCCAGGTTAGACGGCTTCGAGGCGAGCGTGCACACCTCCAGGCCATCCTGCCAGCCTCATCATCGGTTGCTTTAAAGGAGATATCGAGGAAACTGATCCCAATGGAGACCGTTGGAGGCTCGTCCCCTGCACTGTATTATCTCCACATGTCGTCATTCTCTCAAAATCCTCTCATTCATCCCCCCCTCCCCCGCACTTCGATTTAACTCAACTAGTGAAACTTGAAATGACCTCTCGCCTGGAGAATGCAAGGTGAACACAACCTTCCCCTTTCAAATCGACACTTGCACCACAAACGGACACTCACGGAGGAAGGAGCTGTGTCGAGAAGCCTTCCTCCCT
>NC_140961.1:139632771-139745271 GCF_056783735.1 Eptatretus burgeri
GTGCCCAAACCGTGTGTAACCCGAGCAGAAGTTACCGAGGCCCGTCGGTCCAAATGAACAATTTACTGGCTCGATATTTCTCAACACGCACCGTGCTAAGCCAATAAAAGAAATGACAGGGAACGAGCTGGGACATTCAACAACAGGGAAATTTATTACAATAATAATCAGGGCGGGAAGCACGTAAGGGCAGAGTTATCCGAATATCAGGCAGGCAACATACAGTGAGCAAAAGCACTTAACAATTCTACTTAAGAGACGAGGCCCACACACAGACACATACCCAAAAGAAACGGACCTCGTTGGGTCTTTATTGAAGGCTTCCAGCTCGAGGAAAGGTGAGCTGGAGACCAGAGCCTATGCTTGGACCTGTCCGCCTCGTGCGGTCTTCGACGATCCGACTCAGTGGCGGGACTCAAACCCGCAGCTTTCACGTGGCATCAAGGACGAAGGCACCAGAAGTGGAGCGGCAGTCGCCAGCACGATCCGGATGGCAAAAACAAGCGAGGAGGCGGCGAGGCAGGCGAAGCAAATGATTATCCTCAGCCTCCAACACACAACCAGGCTCCGACACCAACACGAACATTAACCCGAACACGAACCCCAACAAGAACACAAGAACACCCCTCCAAAGGGAGCCTGGTCTTTTATCCGCTCCCTGAGCGGGGTGGAGCCTCGGTGTCGGACACTCTGTGCACGCTTGGTTGGACAGGGATCAGGTGTGTTGGCGCGCTGTTCGCTCCTGATTGGACAGCAAGGGGAGTCTGGTAAAGCGCTAGTTCAGTGGAGGAGTTGTGATTGAGAACGTGCTGTAAAGCGCTAGTTCAGTGGAGGAGTTGTGATTGGGAACGCGCTGTAAAGCGCTAGTTCAGTGGAGGAGTTGTGATTGGGAACGTGCTGTAAAGCGCTAGTTCAGTGGAGTTGTGATTGGGAACGTGCTGTAAAGCGCTAGTTCAGTGGAGTTGTGATTGGGAAGGCGCTGTAAAGCGCTAGTTCAGTGGAGGAGTTGTGATTGGGAACGTGCTGTAAAGCGCTAGTTCAGTGGAGGAGTTGTGATTGGGAACGCGCTGTAAAGCGCTAGTTCAGTGGAGGAGTTGTGATTGGGAACGTGCTGTAAAGCGCTAGTTCAGTGGAGTTGTGATTGGGAACGTGCTGTAAAGCGCTAGTTCAGTGGAGTTGTGATTGGGAAGGCGCTGTAAAGCGCTAGTTCAGTGGAGGAGTTGTGATTGGGAACGTGCTGTAAAGCGCTAGTTCAGTGGAGTTGTGATTGGGAACGCGCTGTAAAGCGCTAGTTCAGTGGAGGAGTTGTGATTGGGAAGGCGCTGTAAAGCGCTAGTTCAGTGGAGGAGTTGTGATTGGGAACGCGCTGTAAAGCGCTAGTTCAGTGGAGTTGTGATTGGGAACGCGCTGTAAAGCGCTAGTTTAGTGGAGGAGTTGTGATTGGGAACGCGCTGTAAAGCGCTAGTTCAGTGGAGGAGTTGTGATTGGGAAGGCGCTGTAAAGCGCTAGTTCAGTGGAGGAGTTGTGATTGGGAACGCGCTGTAAAGCGCTAGTTCAGTGGAGTTGTGATTGGGAACGCGCTGTAAAGCGCTAGTTTAGTGGAGGAGTTGTGATTGGGAACGCGCTGTAAAGCGCTAGTTCAGTGGCAGAGTGGTTGGTTTGTCGGATCTAAGGATTTAAAGACCTGACTATAAAACAACTTCACAGCGCACATACACTTAATTACCCATTAAACAAGGGACGGGACCCTAACTAGGAACACATACCGATATAACTGATCTATAAGGACTCTGGCTGTTGTGTGCGATGGGTTCCAGATTAGTAACAATACTTCCCCTGAACAAAAAAGGTCCACTAAGCACCTCCCCCCAACAACAAAGGTCCACATTATAGAAAGGCATTATTTTCTAGTCACGTGCCCCATGGTGAGCTCAGGGAAGATGGAATCCTCCCACTGGAGCAGAAGGATGAACGCTCGCTTAATCTTCACATTTAGTACGAATACACACCGTGAGTAAGATGAAATTCTTCATTTGATGTTTGATGATTCCATCGTTTCTAATTATCCTTTTGAATGACTATTTAAAGAGAGACCATCATGGTTTGCCATGGACACCTTCGCAAGTGAGCAGGCCACTGCGCTGTAACTTGCAGGAGGCAAGTGAAGTGTTATGAAGATTGATTTTCTAATGTTTCTAAGTGCACTCATCGGATTCCTCACTAAATTTCCTTTATGATGATGTATACAGTATATCGACGATGTTTGGATTAAAATTAATTAATTACCACTTTCGAGGGTGTACAGTCCTAAGGTGAATTCAAAACGACTTGATTGCAAATATATATTGTTACGAATTTGGAATTCGATTGCACACAACATACAGGTTCCTTTAGTCAGCTCTGTCGATAAGTGCTTGTTCCCTAGATAGCTCACCTTCCATTGTTTAAAGTTTAGAAATCGATTAGATGCGCTGCGGATCGATTTAATAGTTAGGGAACGAAACAATAGAGACATCCCTCCCCCTCTTCTGCGAAGAGGAAGAAGAACCCTGCCGTCCTGTGATTCATGATGTCAACAACTCCCTCCCACCCGTGGTTGAGCGGGGGAGGATCATAAGGGCATGAGTCACGCCGGGCGCGGGAGAGGAGGCGGAGAAAGATAAAGAGGAGATCCTTTCTTGGTTCGTGTTCGGAGTTGAAGTGGGGAGTTGAGGGTAGTCGTTCAGCAGACCTTCTGGTCCTGTTTGGCTTGGGTTAGGGTTGAGGCCTTCGGAAGCTTTTTGCTTCGGCTGGCTCAGTGAGCTTCGGCTGAGGCCTGGCTCGGGAGGAGGCTTTTTGGAGGCTTTTTGCTTCGGCTGGCTCAGTGAGCTTCGGCTACTGCTTGGCTCGGGAGAGCTTATTTGCTTCGAGCTGCTTTGTTGGATCCGGTAGTTGGATCACGTGGGTATTTGGGTACATTGAAGAATGGCAATCGACCCTACCCCACATGATCTGCCCATTGGCGTATTTCGGTTCTTGTACAAGGACTCGTCGCTCGGACTTATCCAGGCGGCGATCTATATTCCGGGCAATTGGTCGGGCCGACTCGACTTGCGGCTCCGTTCAGAGCGGTCGGTTCGCGGCTGACGCACCGGCCCCGTAACATTGGTCTTCAGGAGTGCGATTCGGCCCCCTCCGCCTCTGTAGCTAAATTCACGGAGTCGGATCAGGGGTATACGGAGCAACCTCCCCCCCCCCCCCCCGTGTCCCCAAATTACGAGCGTTATAAATTTTATTCCCAGCACGCAAAATGTTCAGCCAAGGCGAGTTGAGCCAGGTGGGTAGTGAGGTGGATGTGGAGTTAATGGAACCAGAGGCCCAGGAAGAGATCACCATGCAGGACTCCGCTATGCAGGTTGATTATTCCCCGCAAATAAATGCAGAGTCCGAAATGGGCGCAGTGGCTGTGGCGGCGGATGAACGCCCCCCACGTGCGAATCCGCCCATGGATCGGATGATGGAAATGTGTATGCGGATGATGCAAGAGATGATAAACGATTCGCGAACCCAACGGGGTGAAAGGCAGCTTATGGAAGCGAGGTCTCCAGGCGGGCACAATGGCGATTGCGCGCCACGAAGCGCGGACGGTGAAGTGCAAAATGGCGGGGCCACGTGGCGGAGAAATCTAATCAACGGAAGGGAATGTAGAAGGTGTGTGGTCCACGATGGAGGTGGGCAAGAAGGACGTGACAGGCGAAATAATGACGGTCGGACAGGGGGTGAAAGAAATTTAAAAAGAAAGACAAGAACAATTAAAAAAGAAAGCAAGGTTGAAGTACGCAGAGATAGTGAAGGAAGAATGAATGAAACAGGAAAAGGAAATCAACAAAATGAAGGAAACAATGAGATGGGAGAATGAAGAACGTGAGAGACGGTGGGGGTAGAAAACAAAAACAATACGAGTTTGAAATAAACCACCTCAAGGAAACAACAAAATTTGAGTCCACGGAGATGGAAAAGCTCCGGAAAGAAAATGAACAACTAAAGAGGCTCAGAGACGAAGAACGACTCAAATGGGAAGGAAAATGGAGCGAGGAAGAAATGGAAATAATGGACGAGGAGACGGAGACACGGATAGTAAAAGAAATAACAGAGACGCGGGAGATAAGGACGAACACACACACATGGAGGTAGTGGAGGACAATGGGGGTGAGCTGGTGGAATGTGTTGGGACCCGATGCAAGCAGCAGGATGGCCTCCTTCAGGAACGGGGGGAGGGACTGTGCCCACTTGAGGCGGATCGCGACGAGATGAGTCCGGTCGAGCCATGCGATGTAGAGGGGGCGAGTGCTGTGAATGGGTGCACGCGGAGCTTGGGGGGTTGGGAGACCCCAGGAGCGCTTGAGGTAGCGCAAATCCCCAGCGTGGTCGTCCCGGTGTGTGTGGTTACGAGTGTGGCGAAATGCGTGCTGGAAACCCCGTGTGTACGTGTTATGGCATGTGTAAGCGATTCACCGTGTGTGAGTGAAACCCCGTGTGTAAGCGATTCCCCGTGTGTGAGTGAAACCCCGTGTGTAAGCGATTCCCCGTGTGTGAGTGAAACCCCGTGTGTAAGCGATTCCCCGTGTGTGAGTGAAACCCCGTGTGTAAGCGATTCCCCGTGTGTGAGTGAAACCCCATGTGTAAGCGATTCCCCAGTGTGAGTGAAACCCCGTGTGTAACTGTTATGGCATGTGTAAGCGATTCACCATGTGTGAGTGAAACCCCGTGTGTAAGTGTTATGGCGTGTGTAAGCGATTCCCCGTGTTTGAGTGAAACCCCGTGTGTAACTGTTATGGCATGTGTAAGCGATTCACCATGTGTGAGTGAAACCCCGTGTGTAAGTGTTATGGCGTGTGTAAGCGATTCCCCGTGTTTGAGTGAAACCCCGTGTGTAACTGTTATGGCATGTGTAAGCGATTCACCATGTGTGAGTGAAACCCTGTGTGTAAGTGTTATGGCGTGTGTAAGAGATTCACCGTGTGTGAGTGAAACCCCGTGTGTAAGTGTTATGGCGTGTGTAAGCGATTCCCCGTGTGTGAGTGAAACCCCGTGTGTAAGTGTTATGGCGTGTGTAAGCGATTCCCCGTGTGTGAGTGAAACCCCATGTGTAAGCGATTCCCCGTGTGTGAGTGAAACCCCGTGTGTAAGTGTTATGGCGTGTGTAAGCGATTCCCCGTGTGTGAGTGAAACCCCGTGTGTAAGCGATTCCCTGTGTGTGAGTGAAACCCCGTGTGTAAGTGTTATGGCGTGTGTAAGCGATTCCCCGTATGTGAGTGAAACCCCGCGTGTAAGCGATTCCCCGTGTGAGTGAAACCCCGTGTGTAAGCGATTCCCCGTGTGTGAGTGAAACCCCGTGTGTAAGCGATTCCCCGGTGTGTGAGTGAAACCCCGTGTGTAAGCGATTCCCCGGTGTGAGTGAAACCCCGTGTGTAAGTGTTATGGCGTGTGTAAGCGATTCCCCGGTGTGAGTGAAACCCCGTGTGCAAGTGTTATGGCGTGTGTAAGCGATTCCCCGGTGTGAGTGAAACCCCGTGTGTAAGTGTTATGGCGTGTGTAAGCGATTCCCCGGTGTGAGTGAAACCCCGTGTGTAAGTGTTATGGCATGTGTAAGCGATTCCCCGTGTGTGAGTAAACCCCGTGTGTAAGCGATTCCCCGTGTGTGAGTGAAACCCCGTGTGTAAGTGTTATGGCATGTGTAAGCGATTCACCATGTGTGAGTGAAACCCCGTGTGTAAGTGTTATGGCGTGTGTAAGCGATTCACCGTGTGTGAGTGAAACCCCGTGTGTAAGTGTTATGGCGTGTGTCAGCGATTCCCCCGTGTGAGTGAAACCCCGTGTGTAAGTGTTATGGTGTGTGTAAGCGATTCACCGTGTGTGAGTGAAACCCCGTGTGTAAGTGTTATGGCGTGTGTCAGCGATTCCCCGTGTTTAAGCGATTCCCCGTGTGTGAGTGAAACCCCGTGTGTAAGCGATTCCCCGTGTGTGAGTGAAACCCCGTGTGTAAGTGAAACCCCGTGTGTAAGCGATTCCCCGTGTGTGAGTGAAACCCCGTGTGTAAGCGATTCCCCGTGTGTGAGTGAAACCCCGTGTGTAAGCGATTCCCCGTGTGTGAGTGAAACCCCGTGTGTAAGCGATTCCCCGTGTGTGAGTGAAACCCCGTGTGTAAGCGATTCCCCGGTGTGAGTGAAACCCCGTGTGTAAGTGTTATGGCGTGTGTAAGCGATTCCCCGGTGTGAGTGAAACCCCGTGTGTAAGTGTTATGGCGTGTGTAAGCGATTCACCGTGTGTGAGTGAAACCCCGTGTGTAAGTGTTATGGCGGTGTAAGCGATTCACCGTGTGTGAGTGAAACCCCGTGTATGGAAGAAGCACGATGCGTGAGTGAAAAGGTGTTTAAGGGAGAAGCGCTGTGTGTGAAAGAAACCGCGTGTGTGAGGTCGCGGTATGAAAGAAAAATGGCGGTTGGTATGCGAGAAGGCACAACCGCGTGTCCGAGTGCCATGGTGGAGTGTGTGAGCATCAGGGCACGTGAGAATGTGCGCGTGAGAGTGCGACAAAGACGGTGCCTGACGAAGGACAAAGGCCGTGTAGCGGCCGTAGCTATTTTGGTAACCGTGCCGGATTGGCACAGCAGCGCGTGCGAGGTCAGTACCGTGCTTCGCACGAGGCCGCCACGTGCGCGCCTACGTGAGTGAAATCCGGTCCGGAAACGCCCGCGGTGGATACAAGCCGACCCCGCGGACGGACAAAAGGTAGGCTGGATTGTGAATTTGATTGACGGGTTCTCCGGGCGAGTGTGTTTGTAAAGCTCCATGTGGCCTGCGTTGCACGTTCTGTTCGCAGAGCGTGCGAAGCGGCTCCACCGATGCGTTATGCGTACCCCGGCTTGCGCGACAAATCGTGCAGGTTCGGGGTGCGAGTGAGGTCATCGGGGATTCCGCGGCGTGGGTTGCGGACGGGCAGAGCACATGTGCCCGCGTGGGGAACCCCTCGAACGCGGGGCTTGCTTTGGGATACGCAGTGACGTCGTGGCTGCATGGTTGAAATCCGGCAGAAGGGAATCCCTGCTGGATGTTACTGTCCAAGGGGACGAGGAGCGAAGCGCGAACAGCTGCCATGACGTCACGGGAGGTTGCGAATTTCCGCGCTGGTGTGCGCAGGAAAACAAAAGAAGCAAGCCTCGCCACTTCGAGTGGATACGAGCCCCAGGCAGGGGGTGGAAGACCCTCCTGTTTGGGGGCACAGGAAGTACTAGTTAGAGGGATGGGTTAGCGGTAGTTTGACCGGCTTCATGGGGGCATGGGTCGTTCCTCATGGAGCCCGTGGAATGAATTAGTTAGAGGGATTTCAGTTTAGATTTAGGAAATGGGAATTTTTGGGGGATTTTTGGAGACACAGACAGACTTTGAATGTGTAGTGGAGACGTAGTTTATCTCCGTAGAGTAAATGGAACGTGCATGAGTTTTAAGGGATGACGAGGGAGCACGAGTTAGTCAGGGGATTTAATCAGGAAGAATGGCAGTATAGAGTGTTGGTGTGAGTGGAAAAGAGTGAAGTGTCCAATGAGTTAGTATGGGACAGCAGGCCCAAGTGTGTGATTGGAGCAAATATGGTATACATGGTGCAATGACTGATTGGGGGGAGGAGTGATTCCCACCCAAGTGACCCCAGCGTCAGTTTAATGTTAGTTCGTGGGTAGTTAAATTTACTAACAGGAGGTCGTTTTGTTGGTGTCGAGAGAAGGCATGAAACCCGTTTGGAGGGGTGCAAGAGTTCATGGACCGGCTGGGAGCGTGGCTGTGAAAAAGTGAGTTTTGTTTAGTGGGCACCCTGGGCACCGGACTAGTCGGCCAGAGTAGGCCAAGGGCCCAAGAGGGGCCGGGATAGTGTAGTGGGCACGGGCGACCCGTCGGAAACGGGACCCGTAGCGCTAGAATGCCACGGGGGCAGTGTAGTGGGTACGGGCGACCCTCGGAAAGGGACCCGGGGCATCAACACGCCACGTGGGCATCGGAGGGGGGGGCAATGCCAGAGAGGGCAACCGCCTGCGTTGTAGGGAGCAGCTGCGCTCGGAGGCAGCCTGCGGGCCAAGGGGTGCCATGGTTAGAGTTCGGCAGAGGGGGAGTTCCTGCCAGTTGAGCCACGCTGCCCAGCCAGGAAATTGTGTGAGGGCATGAATGAAAATTTGAGGGCAAGGCCCAAGTTGAAGTGTTCGGAGTTGAAGTGGGGAGTTGACGGTAGTCGTTCAGCAGACCTTCGGGTCCTGTTTGGCTTGGGTTCGGGTTGAGGCCTTCGGAAGCTTTTTGCTTTGGCTGGCTCAGTGAGCTCCGGAGGAGGCTTTTTGGAGGCTTTTTGCTTTGGTGGTTCAGTGAGCTTCAGCTTCTGCTTGGCTCGGGAGAGCTTTTTGCTTCGAGCTGCTTTGTTTTGGAGGAAAGTTGAGCTGGTTGCTCGGCTCGAGCTGCGAATGGTGGCTTCTTCTTCTTCTTGTTTCGTGGAGCTATTTGTTCTCCGTTTGGTTCCCGGCTTGGTGAAACTCATCGTCCTCTTCTTGGAGGTGGTTCCTCGGGGAAGCGACACAACGACGGGAAGGATCGGCGCCTCGTCTCACGAGCACGTGTTGAGAAGCGCGGGAGGATTCTCGGGAGCTCGGGAAGGATCGCGGCTCATGGCGATTGGATCCAGCTCGCTCTCGCTGGAGCCCAGGTCCGAACAACTTGAAGACCACACGAGGTGGAGAGGTTCGAGATAGGTTCTGGGTTTCAGCTCACCTGTCCTCGGAGCTGAAGCCCGTTATTAAAGGCCTCTGCCGCCATTACTTGGGTGTGTGTATGTGTGTGCGTACGTGTGTCCGTGGGCCCGTCTCATAAGTAGGAAATTGTTAAGTGCTTTGTGTGCTGTAAATCTTTGCATTGCATTTCGTATAGTCGGAATAGTTCTGCTCTTACGTGCTTCCCGAGTTCCCCATTATTATTAATAAATACCCCAATTGTTAAATGTTTTCAGCTCGTCGCGTCGATTCTTTCATTGACTGAGCATTTCGTGTGTCGGGAGTTAGAAAGCCGTTGGTTTGCCGTAAAAGGGGGACATTTGGACCGACGGTTCTCGGCGATTAAGCCGCTTGGAATCGCGCACGGGACAGGCTCGCCTCAGCGGTTTGTTCCGAACGAGTTGCGTCAAGGGTGGAATACCCCGGTAGTTGGATCACGTGGGTATTTAAGTACGTTGAAGATTGGCAATTGACCCTACCCCACGTGATCTGCCCATTGGCGTATTTCGGTTCTTGTACAAGGACCCGTTGCTCGGACTTATCCAGGCGGCGATCTATATTCCGGGCGATCGGTCGGGGGGATTCGACTTGCGGCTCCGTTCAGAGCGGTTGGTTCGCGGCCGACGCACCTGCGCTGTAATATATATATATATATATATATATATATATATATATATATATATATATATATATATATATATACATACATAGATATAATTGACCTCTCCCATAGTCCTTGAGCCGAAGAAGCTGCCAAAATCAACCCAAGAATACCTACATAAGGTAAGCACTACACTGTTTCGAACCCTTCCCAGAGTTCCTCAACAACTATAAAGAAGTTCACACTTAGTACACACGTGAGAATCCCAATGCTACACACCCGGTAGTTGAGGGGGTGTGGGTTGCTTTATGCAGCTTGGGTTGGGTTGCTTCTTCTTCGGTTGCTTCATTCAGCTTCTTTGGCCAGAGGAGTGTTGGAGGGGTCAAATATTTCTATAATCCTAGCCACCTGGGTTTAGTTGATGAGTTGAGAGCTGATTGGCTATTCCCTCCATTCACAGGTGAGAGATGTGGGTGGGTCTTTCTTTATTTATATATTGACGGCTTTTGACGTTTGCACATGGTACATGTTTGGGAGCCTCACTGGTATGCATGCATTGCTGTCTACACTATTGCTGATGATTTGCTAATAAGTGATGAAACCGGTCTGGTAGCTGAGGGGGTGTGTAGCATTGGGATTCTCACGTGTGTCCTATGTGTGAACATCCTTATAGTTGGTGAGGAACTCTGGGAAGGGTTCGAAAGAGCTTAATGGTTACCTTGTGTAGGTATTCTTGGGTTGCTTTTGGCAGCTTCTTCGGCAAGAGGCGTGTGGGAGGGTCAATTATTTATATAATCCTCGTTGATTTATTCTCGCCATCTGAGTTTAGTTTATTCTGTGAGAGCTTATTGGCTATTCCCTCCATTCACAGGTGAGAGATGTGGGTGGGTCTATATATATATATATATATATATATATATATATATATATATATATATATATATATATATATATATATATATATATATATATATATATATATATATATATATATATATATATATATATATATATATATATATATATATATATATATTGTGACGTCCACGGGACTTGAACAGTCCCGCCAACGTAGAATGAGCCGAAACGATGGAGGCGGTTTATTTATTTATAACCCAAAGATGGCGGTTCTAATCGCTCTACCGCAAACGGGACGAGGAAGGTGGCAAGAGTCGCTTTTCACTGAGTTGATGATGTTTATTTCTCTAACCAGAAATAACAAGACTCGGCAAGAAGAGGGATCCGTGGCGATTCGACGGGATGGTGGTGTGGGTTCGGGCGTGGGGAAAACACAGACAATTCCAATGAATATACAAATCTCAAACCCTCTAAGGCGCCAGGTACACACACACACACACACACACACACACACACACACACACACACACACACACACACACACACACACACACACACACACACACACACACACACACACACACACAAAACATAGCTGGTCCTGGTGGTCAGGCTGGCCCGTGGTGTGGACGCAACAGTACCTGGATTGGCGTTGGATGAGCTGGCCTTGTTCTCGTCAGGGGGGCAGGAGACACCGTGGTGCTGTCGACCTCCTGGTCTTGGCCCAAGTCCGCTCACAGCCGCCAGGGAACCAGTTCTGGCGCCAAATTGCGAGCAGGAGAGGGAGGCAGGTCCGCCCGCCGTTCGACCCCCTACTCAGAGCCAGCAGAACCCCAGAGCCAACCGAGCTGAGGCACGAAGCACAGCAAGGCCTCGAGACACGGTGAAAACCAGGATCGAATCAGCGCAACAACACAGCACGCTCCCAGCACAACAGCCTCCACCAGAACCGTTTTTCTGTCCCGATCTTCTTCCTCTTCACCTTTTCCCCGAACAGAGCCTTTTTATCCTCCCGTCCTCGTCACTTCCAATCGAGCCGTTTTATTGGCCCTGCGCCGTCGCCTTCCGCCAATCGTGATCACGGGGCGGAGCCATCCGCAGCACTGTCCTGTGACGTCACGGCAAGCCTCCAGAGAATACTAAAAGGGGTTTACGCAGACACGCTTACCCTATCCCGTATCCCTATCTAATTACGTGACAATTATCATTTCCCCCCTGAAGAAATGAACATTTACTAGACAACTTATCACCACTGAATTGCTACTTATTACATCGAGATCCTGGTACACTCGAACAGCATGGCATACCTAATTAAACATCCTAATTACCCTTTGAATGCATACCCCCCTCAAACTTAACAATATATATATATATATATATATATATGTATATATATATATATATATATATATATATATATATATATATATGTATATATGTAGATATATACACATACTGTATAATGTAAAATTATATTTCACTGAATAGAGTTGTTTTTAGGTGATTCTTCACTGGACAATTTTGTTTACTGCACATGTTTACCTGTGAGAGTGTAATTCCAGTCATTCTGCAGGGTTTAATCTTTCTTACTCTTTCACCAGGGTACCAAGGTTGGAATTTCGAACCCTGCTAAAAGAGTCAGTGAAGGATAAGTACCTGTCTCTTTGTATTTAAAATTTGATCATCTCATCTCATTATGCTGTATACTGCTTATGTTTACCTGTGAGATTGTAATTGAAAAATCATGCTTTTGATCATTAATTTTGTGTCCAACACATTGTTCCTAATCTTTTCTATTCCCTGTCACGAGCATCGATCACAAAGACTACTTTGATAGACTTTAATGATAAACTTAGTTCATTACTTGTGATATTATATAAACAAAAGTACTGTTATCATACTTTCATTGGTCCAACTTTTTGAAACTTCACACCCCCCGGTCCCCCCATTGAAAATCCTGCATAAGGGCCTGAATTTCATGAACAGGTCGTGGTGCGAACCTGACTCCTCTCATCCACAGATATTTCTCGTATTCCTATATAACTTTGTGATTGTCACATCTTTGCGATCATGACTTCGTACGATTGCATAGTCGATCATGTGCCAATGTTTTGCTCGAGGGTGCATCCAGGTTGTTTTGTGTGCTGTAGGTAGCTGAAACATAGTATTGGTAATAGTCAGCCCATATTCTTTACATTTTGATAGAAGTAATAGACCGTTGGAATTTAGCTTGCCAATTCTGTGCCGACCAAGTGTTTCAGGCCATGCTGCGTGGTTTGTTCCAACCCGAGCGTTGAAATCACCAAGGACAATTTTTCATCCTTTGAGATTTGACGCAGCAATTCATCGAGCTGCTTATAAAAAGCTTCCTTCGTGACATCATCATTTGTCATGGTGGGGGCATACGCACTGATTATAGTTGCACTTCTGTTTTTGCTGATTGGGAGTTTGACAGACAGCAACCGCTCACTTATTGTTTTCGGTACGCTTGACAGGTTCTTCACAATCGTAGATCTTATCGCAAAAGCGACCCTGTACATCCGTTTTGTGTTTATGGAAAACCGCTCCAGTAAAAAGTATATCCGGATGTATTTTCACATATTTGACCAGTGTCTGCAAGTCGGGTTTCACTCAGTACTGCAAGATCGATACCATATCTATCAAGTTCCATTCCGATAATAGCAGTTCTCCGTTCCACAGTCCGTTCGCTTTGGAGAGTTCGAATATTCCAAGCTGCAAAAGTCATAATTTTCCGTTTAGTTTTTATTTTCCTTCTATTTCAACCGCAATAAGAGATAACCCGTCAGCCGCGGTTTGCTAACCGGGTTCAGTGGAACAAATGATTTTTGGGACACCTTTTCTAGTCCTGTCCCCGGATTGGGGAGAGCAGTGTCCTCCCTAAATACGGCTGCTCTGTCGCCTGAGGTGCTGCCGGACTGCCTTATTGCTCCATGGTAAGCAGAACGACCAATATCCCAGGCCGCCAACGTGTAGGGTTGTGATTACGACTTGGAAAATATCCGTTGCCTGACGCTTCACCACACCCCCATCGCCGTAGGACTTTATCCGGTTGAATTCGACATGTTTCAATCGACATCAATTTCGTTCCGTCCGTGTTCTTGTTGCGTTACATTCATGCAAAAAGAGCGAACATCGAAAATCATTCAATGGAAGAAATTGAAACATGACCATGTGATATAGTTGTGTTTCTTTTGAGGTCAACATCAGCCAAAGATCAACATAAGACAATTTTCAAAAATCCTCAATGAATGCACCTCTGACATCGTCAACAAAAAAAATCACACTTATTCCCCATGTAGAATCGTGTTCATGTGCCAAGTTTCAACTTTACCTTGTTGCGGTTTCAGTGATCCAAGGGACCAAAATTTTTCCTTTTTTCCATCATGGCTGCCACACCACGTGATCTATGATGTCATAATTAGCATCACAACATTCTGCATGAGTAACCGCTCCCAGGTTGAAAATTTCGTGTTGATCCGACATCTGGTTGCAGAGAAAAACATTTACATTCTGTTCCAACAAACAAGCAAACAACCAAACTCACGAAGAGACAGACATATGGACTCAAATGCAATTCCCTCTCCCCTGGTGAGGGTAAAAAGGAATGTTTTATTCAATGAAACTTCTTTTAATCCTCACAAAAATAAAATATGACACCTGAGTGCATTTTCCTTGGAATGGTCTCTTTGCAAGAATGGAAGATGAATTGTTTTCCGCGTCGATAAGAAAGCTTGTTTCACCTGTTTCTGTAGTGTAGTGGTAATCACATTCGCTTAACACGTGAAAAGTCCTCAGTTCAATTCTGAGCAGAAACATTTTACTTTTAATTTGGAAACACAAGTCACATTGTTGATCATTGGAGATTGTTTAAATTTCAAATTTCCACTTTTTTGTCATGAAGATTGTCAAATCAAAAATAATTTGCGTGCACATCATAATCCTTTGAACAATGACGTGTTTTCAAAATTCTGGTCAAAACTTTCTTCCTCTTTGAAACCCCCACACTATTTCATTCAAAGAAGAAGATATATCAAGCTGATGAATTTCAAACTTCTGTAACTTTAAAACAAAAATGTTGAAAACAGGAATCCTTGAACATAGATCAGTTTCTGTAGTGTAGTGGTTATCAAGTTTGCTTCACATGTACAAGGTCCTTGGTTCGAAGCCAAGCAGAAACATTATGTTTTATTACGTCATTTGCATTTCTGCTGAGTTTTTCAGTCCTTGGATCTGAGGATGTAATTTTGGTTGAAAATACAAATTTGTTTTTGTTGCTGAGCTTCGTTCTGTCACGACTGAGCTGAAAGAATCAAGAAACCCCACCCAAGATTGAATTTTCCTGTGTTGTGCACCTTATTTCAAAAAATACAAAAGATTCACGTCTCCTTTACTTCCAAAGGAAATGAGAAAATAAGTTTTTGAAGGAGGGAAGTAATCTTTGACAAACCATGAAAAGGAAGATGATTTCACAAAATGTGAGCGAGTCCGAATTGTTTGAAACGTTTTATTCCAATTATAAAACTAATATTCAGAGAAAAGAAAATTAATTGGATATTTGTTCCCAACTGAGCTCTCATTCTTACTTCACAGATGAAACGTTTTTCATCCTAAACCAATGAAAACCATTCACTAAGAGAAATGAAAGTAAATTTTCTCTTGTGTTGTGTCTCACTTTCATATTTAGGTGAAATCTCCAAACAACATGGAACCTTAAATCACAAAGTAAATTTTTCATTTCCAAATGTTTTTGAAAAGCTCCAAGTGAGGTGAAGCTGTGGGCCGTCTCTCATCATTTTCACCCATTTTGGGAAGTGCTTTGCATTGAAGGAGAAATGGAAGTTGATTCCTCAATTGCAGAAGATACAAAAAAAGAGCAATCAGTGATTGCAGACCCTCAAAAGGACTTGTTTGGTGTGTTTTTTTTGTGAAGTTTTGTGTCGTGTATTTTATGTGATGTTTGTGTTCAGCTGTATTATATAATTAATTAGATGGTGTTCATTGAAAAAACACCCCATGCAGTCTTGAGAACGACTTCATGCGAGCCAACTATTTCGCTTTAAAGGATTTTTTTTCTTTGATTCAATGTGGCTGTGAGACCACGTGACCAATGACATCATCTTTAACAAACCATATTTCCCACGGGTGGTTGATCAATTGGTTAAATTTTGTAAAGATCGGTTAAGCGGATTCTCCTGCTAAGTTTTTCAAAGATTTTCCTTCGATCCAATATGGCTGCCAGACCACGTGACACATGATGGTCATTTTCTGAAAATCCTGTTCAAATTTCAAGTCGGTGGTATGAAAATTGAGGATTTCATAAGTTTGGCCTTTGCTGACCTTTCGGCTTATGTTTGTTTCCCTCAAAAATAATTGGTGGTTGAATTCATTGAGATTAAATGAAAATTATGTTGAAATGTCAAGTCAATCGGACGAAAATTGATGATTTTAGAATTTGTCCGGTGTTGATCTTTGGCCGATGTTGACCTCAAAAGAAAAACAACTATATCACGTGGTCACGTTTCCATTTTTTCCGGTGAATGGTTTTCGATGTACCCTATCAACAAAATGCATAAACTGATGACGAATGACAGACATACTGACGCCACCGATCGCTTAAGCCTGCTTTTCATCTTGTGGGCGCAGGTGAAAATGTGAAACAACCCAGATCAAAAAAAAAACCTTCTGACTGCCAGACCATGCATCTGATCAGGTTGAAATTTAAAAACTACACTCACAATCAGCATTGGATCGCAATTCTGATGTTTCACATCTGTCGATGAAGCGGTTCAAGAGAAATAATTTTTTCAAGATTTTTGCTGAATCCAACATGTCAGCCAGACCCTGTGACCTATCAATTATTCGTGAACAACCTGGAATCCCCAAGGCTTGAGGAACATGCATGGGAAGTTTCCCCCCTATCTGTCAGTTTTTACTGGAAAGAATATTTTTTATTGGTTTCAGGGTAAATCCAATGTTGCTACCAAACCATGTGACCTGTGATAACATATGTCTGAACCCTTTTATTCCCCATGGATGGGCGGTCACACCTGTAAAGTTTTGCCTCGATCTGTTCAACCATCTCAAAGAAGATCTTTGAAGCTCATTTTTCAAAACAATAATGCTGTCGAACCATGTGACCGATGACGTCATCAATTGTTTTTTCTTTCTGTGGAACAACTTCTCCTGAGATGAATATTAAAATTGTCTTACTGATGAGATGTTCTTTACTTTGGCCTCAAAAGAGATATAGCATTGTACGTATGCAATGTTAAGAGAACGGGAGCATACGTACGTGTGTCGTATGTCATATGTGTTTGCATTTTGTTAAGAGCGAACATCGAAAATCATTCAACAGAAGAAATTGAAACATGACCATGTGACATATCGGTCACTCTTTTGAGGTAAACATTGGCCAAAGGTCAACATAAGACAATTTTCAAAAATCCTCAATGAAGGCACCTATGACATCGTCAACAACAAAAAATCACACTTATTCCCCATGTGGAGTCGTGGTCACGTGCCAAGTTTCAATTTTTACCTTGTTGCGGTTTCAGAGATTAGACTAGGTCAATTTTCAGAAAATATTAATGGTGGAGGCATTTCATGTTTATGGCTGGTAAACACCTTTTTTAGATGTATTTATAGGTTCTAAATCAATCTAGAGGGTTTGCCTGGCTGTATTTTCAACGATTAACCCATAAACTTGACAAACCCAAGATTGCGGCCATCACTTTTAGAAAATACCTAAATTATTGTATCTCTAACTACTTGACCAATATCAATGATGTTGATATCTATATTAGGGTTTTCACACATGCTTGATCAGTTGGAATAAGTTTTAAGTTGATCGTAGGTCAAGGTCATGCATTGGGACAAAGGTCATTCATGTTTTGACCTCTTGGTGCAGAAATAGGCATATCTCACGAGGTAGACGAGGTCAATTTTCAGAAAATGTTAATGGTGGAGGCATTTCATGATTACAGGTGGTAAAAAAATTTTTGAGATGTATTTATAATTTCAAAATTGATCCAGGAGGTTTGCTTCCTAAGAGGAAGTTGTATGAGCCTGGTGTTGGCGCAGTGGTTAGGGCAGCGGCTTCGGATCCAAAAGGTCCTGAGTTCAAGCCCCATTGGGCCACTGAATTAATACACCAGGGGGTTGACTCAGCCTGTCATCCTTCCGAGGTCGGCGAAATGAGTACCAGTATATTGGGCCGGTGTATACCCCGGTTAAAATAGGTGTACCATATCCCTGTGTCGTAAGAAGTGACCAGGGTTGCGTCAGGAAGAGCATCCGGTGTAAAACATGTGCCAAATCACTATGCGGATCATACGGATGATCCGCTGTGGCAACCCCTAATGGGAGCAGCCGAAAGAAGAAGAAGAAGATCTCGGAGGTTTGCCCTGCTTTATTTTCAATGGTTAACCCATAAACTTGATAACTCCAAAATGGCCACCACCAAAACATGAAAAAATTCATTTTTTCATATCTTTCGTGCCAAACATGGTAAGAACATAAATAAAACATCTGTTTTTATGTTTTGCGGTACAATTAATCCATTGAGACCATTATTTAGACCTCAATATGTCAGGTTGTTGCTGGTGGATACACTGAAGCTACAATCGTCAAGTCATCAGACCCAACACTAGACTTGTCTATGCTTGAGGCCAACCATGAGGAAGCTGATACATGCTTAATTTTGCACTGTATCCGTGCTCATATGGAGTCATTGGTTGTTTTAGTACGTGACACAGATGTCCTTGTGTTGCTGCTCGCTCACTATGCCAAAATGGGATGTACGACTCTGCTGATGAAAGCTGGCACATCAAAACATCCTAAATATATCCCAGTACATGATATTCATCATCAAGTACCTATCGACCAAGTAGCATCAATGCTGGCTTTCCATGCTATCACTGGATGTGACAGTGTTTCCCAACTCAGTGGTCACAGCAAGAAGACAGCCTGGCATGTCTTCCAGCATCACCACAGCAACTTGATCCATCTGGGAAAGGGCCACTTAACTGAAGAAATCTCAAAATCAGCAGAGAAGTTCATCTGTCAGCTATATGGAGTACCCGAGGCAGACATCTGTGACAAGGCACGAGTTAAACTGTTCTGCATAGGACAAGTGCAAGAAGCTCTACCTCCAACCCAACATCTGATGCGGCACGATTTCACATCATGCGAAGCCATTACCAAGCCAGTGTCTGGAATCAAGCCCACATGCCGTCTCCAGTTCTTCCCATGGTAACAGATATGGGTTGGGATCGCAAGGATGGTCAGTTAGTACCAAGACTTCTCTCTCTACCACCTATCCCAAAAGCATGCTCAGAGATCATGTCATGTGGATGCACCAAGGGATGCCTGAGTAAGCTCTGTAGTTGCAGGAAAATGCCCTTACCATGCATTGAAGCTTGCAAATGCCACAAGCATGCTGACAAATGTCAGAACATTCCTCCTGATGGTACATAAACTAAGTCCTCCACACACACGTAGTAATGTAACATTACAATATAATTGTGGACATATAAAAGTTTATATTTTGTGATGTTAGATACTTATATTTCTGTAATGTTTGATAGCCAAACCAAAATCCGTTACAACCCAACCAGAATCAATGCCACCCATCTGGAAAAGCATATAATTTGATCATAAGAGCTGGTGCTGAGGACCATGCTCCACCGGTTGGTCAAGTGCTGGTAACCTCTGACCACACTCTTATTAGGCATCTGATCAAGTAATAATTATATAAGTAAACCAGAACATTTGCAGTTTTAATCAATGTTATCAGTTAAGTCTTTTCATCTGTCCAGTCTGTGTTTAACTTAAATTTTCAAGTTTATATTCACATATCGGATCAAAGGTCTATTCTAAAATATGACAAGGACAATTGAACATTGAGTTGCGAAAGGCATTGAAATTTTAAGAATGCCATAATACAGGCACATGTTCGTTCTCAATAGATCATAAAGTATGATTTAGAATGTTGACGTTATATCCAGTTATTTTGTAAAAGAAAAGGGAGTTGTCATGATCGTTATTTTCACTGTCTCATGTCATGTTTGCAAGACACAATAAAGAGAACCTCATTTTGGAGTTGAATTCCTCCATGCTGGATTCTGTGTTTAATGTGGTGCATGTTTTGAAGCATTACAGCTTGTAACAGGCTTTAATGAACATTATAAGATATGTATCATGCATGTGTTGATATTTCATTTAAGCAGTTTATAAATTAACAAAGTCTTGCCAGCCGTTTCTGCTTTATTGATATGCAAAAAATCAGTTATGATTTCCCATTCATTATGAAACTCATTTGGTAACTGCACCCCTCTTCGACATTGATCAATGACAAAATATAACTATAGCTGTATTAATTTACAGTCAGTATATCCCACATCTGAACCATGATATTATAATAGAGTTAAGTCACTCATTTAAAGTCAGTCAGTGATAAAATCTGCCCTAATGTGGTGGCCATCTTGATTTCTTAACATATTGGGGTCTAAATAATGGTCTCAATGGATTCCTTGTACCTAAAAAAAATTCAAACAGATGTTTTATTTATGTTCTTACCATGTTTGGCACCAAAGATATGAAAAAAATGAATTTTTCATGTATTGGTGACGGCCATTTTTGATTTATCAAGTTTATGGGTTAACCATTGAAAATGCAGCTGTGCAAACCTCCGAGTTCAAATTTGAAGGTATAAATACATCTAAAAAAAAAGTTGTTTGTCAGCTGTAAACATGAATATGCCTCCACCATTAACATTTTCTTAAAATTGACCTCGTCTACCTCCTGAGATATGCTTATTTCTGCACCAAGAGGTCAAAATATGACCTTGACCTTTGTCCCAATGCATGACCTTGACCTACAATCAACTTAAAACTTATTCCAAATGATCAAGCATGTGTGAAAACCCTAATATAGACATCAACATCATTGATATTGGTCAAATAGTTCCAGAGATACAATAATTTAGGTATTTTCTACAAGTGATGGTGGCCATCTTGGATTTGTCAAGTTTATGGGTTAATCGTTGAAAAGACAGCTGGGCAAACCCCCGAGATTGATTTAGAATCTATAAATACATCTAAAAAAGTTGTTTGCCAGCCGCAAACATGAAATGCCTCCACAACTTTAAATATGTACATTTTCCCAGATTCTGGCCAGTCGAGATACAAGGGACCAAAATTTTTCCTTTTTCCATCATGGCTGCCACACCTCGTGATCTGTGATGTCATAATTTGCATCACAACATTCTGCATGAGTAACAGCTCCCAGGTTGAAAATTTCGTGTCGATCCGACATCCGGTTGCAGAGAAAAACACTTACATTCTGTTCCAACAAACAAACAACCAAACTCACTAACAGACAGACATACAGACTCAAATGCAATACCCTCTCCCCTGGTGAGGGTAAAAAGGAATGTTTTATGAAATGAAACTTCTTTTAATCCTCACAAAAACAAAAATGACACCTCAGTGCATTTTTCTTGGAATGTTCTCTTTGCAAGAACGAAAGATAAATTGTTTTCCACATCTATAATAAAACTTGTTTCAACTGTTTCTGTAGTATAGTGGAAATCACATTCGTTAAACACATGAGAGGTCTTCAGTCAATTCTGAGCAGAAACATTTTACTTTTAATTTGGAAACACAAGTCACATCGTTGATCATTGGAGGTTGTTTTAATTTCAAATTTCCACTTTTTTGTGGTGAACATTGTCAAATCAAAAATATTTTGTGTGCACATCATAATCCTTTGAACAATGACATGTTTTCAAAATTCTGGTCAAAACTGTCTTCCTCTTTGAAACCCCGACATTATTTCATTCAAAGAAGATATATCAAGCTGATGAATTTGCAAGTTCTATAACTTTAAAACACAAATGTTGAAAACAGGAATTCTTGCACAGAGATCAGTTTCTTTCGTGCAGTGGTTATCACGTTTGCTTCACACGCAAAAAGGTTCTTGGTTTGAAGCCAAGCAGAAACATTATGTTTTATTACGTCATTTGCATTTCTGCTGAGTTCTGCAGTCCTTGGATCTGAGGATATAATTTTGGTTGAAAAGAGAAATTTGTTTTTGTTGCCAAGCTTCGTTCTGTCACGACTAAGCTGAAATAATCAAGAAACCCCACCCAAGATTGAATTTTGCTGTGTTGTGCACCTGTGTATAACTTTTTTTTTCTGTGAAATGCAGCGTTTTGTGAATTTAAGCTAAAATACTCACTATTTCAATAAAACCACGCGTTTTTGCTTTAGAATAGTGATGTAGAACAAAAAGTTGAGTCGGACAGTGCTTTTGTTTGGTGAAAAAAGCTTGTTTTATGCTAATTTGAGCATTTTTGCGTTTACAAGTTTTTACGGTGAAATGCAGCGTTTTGCGAATTTGAAGTTAAAATCCTCACTAGTCCAATAAAATCACACGATTTCGCTTCAGAATAGTGATGTAGAACAAAAATGTGAGTCAGACAATGCTTTTGTTTTGTGAAAAAAGCTTGTTTTAGGCCAATTTGAGCATTTTTGCATTTACAAGTTTTTTCTGTGAAATGCAGCATTTTGTGAGTTTGAAGCTAAAATACTCACTATTTCAATAAAATCATGCGTTTTCACTTCAGCATGGTGATGTAGAACAAAAGTTGAGTCAGACAATGCTTTTGTTTTGTGAAAAAAGCCTGTTTTAGGCCAATTTGAGCATTTTTGCGTTGACAAGTTTTTTTCTGTGAAATGCAGCGTTTTGCGAATTTGAAGCTAAAATACTCACAATTTCAATCAAATCATGCATTTTCGCTTCGCAATAGTGATGTAGAACAAAAAGTTGAGTCGGGAAATGCTTTTGTTTGGTTAAAAAAGCTTGTTTTATGCTAATTTGAGCATTTTTGCGTTTACAAGTTTTTTCTGTGAAATGCAGCGTTTTGCGAACTTGATGCTAAATACTCACTTTCAACAAAATCACAAGTTTTCGCTTCAGAATAATGATGCTGACCAAAAGGTTGAGTCGGACAATGTTTTTGTTTTGTGAAAAAAGCTTGTTTTAGGCCAATTTGAGCATTTTTGCGTTTACAAGTTTTTTCTGTGAAATGCAGTGTTTTGCGAATTTGAAGCTAAAATACTCACTATTTCAATAAAAAGCATTGTCTGACAACTTTTTGGTCTGCATCACTATTCTGAAGCGAAAACGTGTGATTTCATTGAAATAGCGAGTATGTTCGCTTCAAATTCGCAAAAATGCTCAAATTACCCTAAAGCAAGCTATTAAAACCAAACAAAAGCATTGTCTAACTCCGCTTTTTGTTCTGCATCACTATTCTGAAGCGAAAATGTGTGTTTTCATTGAAATAGTGAGTATTTTAGCTTAAAATTCGCAAAAATGCTCAAATTACCCTAAAACAAGCTTTTCAAACCAAACAAAAGCATTTTCTGACTCAATTTTTTGTTCTGCATCACTATTCTGAAGTGAAAACGTGTGATGTCCTTGAAATTGTGAGTATTCTCGCTTCAAATTCGTGCAAAAAAAATGCTCAAATTACCCTAAAACAAGCTTTTTAAACCGAGCAAAAGCATTGTCTGACTCAACTTTTTGTTCTGCATCACTATTCTGAAGCGAAAACGTGTGATTTCATTGAAATAGTGAGTATTTTAGCTTCAAATTCGTGCAAAAAATGCTTAAATTACCCTAAAACAAGCTTTTTAAACCAAACAAAAGCATTGTCTGACGCAACTTTTTGTTCTGCATTACAATTCTGAAGCGAAAACGTGTGATTTCATTGAAATAGTGAGTATTTTAGCTTCAAATTCGTGCAAAAAATGCTCAAATTACCCTAAAACAAGCTTTTTAAACCAAACAAAAGCATTGTCTGACTCAACTCTTTGTTCTGCATCACTATTCTGAAGCAAAAACGTGTGATTTCATTGAAATAGTGAGTATTCTCGCTTCAAATTTGTGCCAAAAATGCTCAAATTACTCGAAAACAAGCTTTTAAAACCAAACAAAAGCATTGTCTGACTCAACTTTTTGTTCTGCATCACTATTCTGAAGCGAAAATGTGTGATTTGGTTGAAATCGTGAGTATTTTAGCTCCAAATTTGTGCAAAAAAAATTGCTAAAATTACCCAAAACAAGCTTTTTAAACCAAACGAAAGCATTGTCTGACTCAACTTTTGTTCTGCATCACCATTCTGAAACGAAAACGTGTGCTTTCATTGAAATAGTGAGTATTCTGGCTTCAAATTCGTGCAAAAAATGCACAAATGACCCGAAAACAAGCTTTTTAAACCAAACAAAATCATTGTCTGATTCAACTTTTTGTTCTGCATCACTATTCTGAAGCAAAAACGTGTGATTTCATTGAAATAGTGATTATTCTAGCTTCCAATTCGTGCAAAAAAATGCTCAAATTACCCTAAAACAAGCTTTTTAAACCAAACAAAAGCATTGTCTGACAACTTTTTGTTCTGCATCACCATTCTGAAACGAAAGGTGTGATTTCGTTGAAATAGTGAGTATTCTAGCTTCAAAGTCGCGCAAAAAAATGCTGAAATTACCCTAAAACAAGCTTTTTAACCAAAGAAAGGCATTGTATGACTCAACTTTTTGTTCTGCATCACGATTCTGAAGCGAAAAGGTGTGATTTCATTGAAATAGTGAGTATTCTAGCTTCAAATGCGTGCAAAAAAATGCTCAAATTACCTGAAAACAAGCTTTATAAACCAAACAAAAGCATTGTCTGACTAAACTTTTTGTTCTGCCTCACTATTCTGAAGCGAAAATGTGTGATTTCATTGAAATAGTGAGTATTCTGGCTTCAAATTCGCACAAAAAATGCTGAAATTTCCCTAAAACAAGCTTTTTAAACCAAACAAAAGCATTGTCTGACAACTTTTTGTTCTGCATCACTATTCTGAAGCGAAAACGTGTGATTTCATTGAAATAGTGAGTATTCCAGCTTCAAATTCGCGCAAAAAAATGCTCAAATTACCCGAAAACAAGCTTTTTAAACCAAACAAAATCATTGTCTGATTCAACTTTTTGTTCTGCATCACCATTCTGAAGCAAAAACGGATGATTTCATTGAAATAGTGAATATTCTCGCTTCAAATTTGCGCAAAAAATGCTCAAATTACCCTAAAACAAGCTTTTTAAACCCCAAAAAACATTGTCTTACTCAACTTTTTGTTCTGCATGACTATTCTGAAGCGAAAACGTGTGGTTTCATTGAAACTAGTATAACCCGCGCTCTGCGCGACATGTTGGGGTGGGAATGTTTGAGAAAGGAACTGATGCAGAGTATCAGTAGTAATTTTACTTTAATGCAGTAAGTGGAAGACGATTTCACTCTTTCAGAACCATTTTATTTACTTTTTTGTACCATGCACCTCATATGGTCTTTGAGATAATGTCAGCCAAATATCACGTTACTCGAGCACAGAACAAAGTCGAAGATAGCGTGACACGAAACCACAAACTCGGAAATAACATAAGATAGTGAGTATTCCAGCTTTAAAATTCGCACAAAAAATGCTCAAATTACCCGAATACAAGCTTGTTAAACCAAACAAAAGCATTCTCTGACAACTTTTTGCTTTGCATCACTATTCAGAAGCGAAAACGTGTGATGTCATTGAAATAGTGAGTATTTTAGCTTCAAATTCGTGCAAAAAATGCTCAAATTACCCTAAAACAAGCTTTTTAAACCAAACAAAAGCATTGTCTGACAACTTTTTGTTCTGCATCACTATTCAGAAGCGAAAACGTGTGATTTCATTGAAATAGTGAGTATTTTAGCTTCAAATTCGTGGAAAAAATGCTCAAATTACCCTAAAACAAGCTTTTTAAACCAAACAAAAGCATTGTCTGACTCAACTTTTTGTTCGGCATCACGATTCTGAAGCAAAAACGTGTGATTTCATTGAAATAGTGAGTATTCTCGCTTTAAAATTCATGCAAAAAATGCTCAAATTACCATTAAGCAATCTTTTTAAACCAAAAAAAAATCACTGTCTGATTCAACTTTTTGTTCTGCATCACTATTCTGAAGCGAAAACCTGTGATTTCATTGAAATAGTGAGTATTCTCGCTTTAAATTCGTGCAAAAATGCTCAAATTTCCCTAAAACAAGCTTTTTATACCAAACAAAAGCATTGTCTGATTCAACTTCTTGTTCTGCATCACTATTCTGAAGCGAAACCGTGTGACTTCATTGAAATAGTGATTATTTTAGCTTCAAATTCACACAAAAATGCTCAAATTACCCTAAAACAAGCCTTTTAAAGCAAAGAAAAGCATTGTCTGACAACTTTTTGTTCTGCATCACAATTCTGATGCGAAAACGTGTGATTTCATTGAAATCGTGATTATTCTAGCTTCAAATTCGCGCAAAAAAATGCTAAAATCAACCTAAAACAAGCTTTTTAAACCAAACAAAAGCATTGTCTGACTCAACTTTTGGTTCTGCATCACTATTCTGAAGCGAAAATGTGTGATTTGGTTGAAATCGTGAGTATTTTAGCTCCAAATTTGTGCAAAAAAAATTGCTAAAATTACCCAAAACAAGCTTTTTAAACCAAACGAAAGCATTGTCTGACTCAACTTTTGTTCTGCATCACCATTCTGAAACGAAAACGTGTGCTTTCATTGAAATAGTGAGTATTCTGGCTTCAAATTCGTGCAAAAAATGCACAAATGACCCGAAAACAAGCTTTTTAAACCAAACAAAATCATTGTCTGATTCAACTTTTTGTTCTGCATCACTATTCTGAAGCAAAAACGTGTGATTTCATTGAAATAGTGATTATTCTAGCTTCCAATTCGTGCAAAAAAATGCTCAAATTACCCTAAAACAAGCTTTTTAAACCAAACAAAAGCATTGTCTGACTCAACTTCTGGTTCTGCATCACTATTCTGAAGCGAAAACGTGTGATTTCATTAAATAGTGAGTATTGTAGCTTCAAATTCACGCAAAAAATGCTAAAATTACCCTAAAACAAGCTTTTTAAACCAAACAAAAGCATTCTCTGACTCAACTTTTTGTTCTGCATCACTATTCTCAAGAGAAAACTTGTGATTTCATTGAAATAGTGAGTATTCTAGCTTCAAATTCGTGCAAAAAATGCTCAAATTACCCTAAAACAAGCTTTTTAAACCAAACAAAAGCATTGTCTGACTCAACTTTTTGTTCTGCATTACTATTCTGAAGCAAAAATGTATGATTTAATTGAAATACTAAGTATTTTCGCTTCAATTTCGCGCAAAAAATGCTCAAATTACCCTAAAACAAACTTTTTAAACCAAAAAAACATTGTCTGACTCAACTTTTTGTTCTGCATCACTATTCTGAAGCGACAATGTGTGATTTCATTGAAACTAGCATAACCCGCTCTGCGCGACATGTTGGGGTAGGTGTGTTTGAGAAAGGAACTGATGCAGAGTATCAGTAGTAATTTTACTTTAATGCAGTAAGTGGAATACGATTTCACTCTTTCAGAACCATTTTATTTACTTTTTTGTACCATGCACCTCATATGGTCTTTGAGATAATGTAAGCCGAATATCACGTTACTCGAGCGCAGAACGAAGTCGAAGATCGCGCGACACGAAACCACAAACTCGGAAATAATATATAAGATAATGAGTATTCCAGCTTTAAAATTAGCACAAAAATGCTCAAATTACCCGAAAACAAGCTTTTTAAACCAAACAAAAGCATTTTCTGACAACTTTTTGTTCTGCATCACTATTGTGAAGCGAAAACGTGTGATTTCATTGAAATAGTGAGAATTTTAGCTTCAAATTCGTGCAAAAAATGCTCAAATTACCCTAAGACAAGTTTTGTAAACCAAACAAAAGCATTGTCTGACTCAACTTTTTGTTCTGCATCACTATTCTCAAGCGAAAACGTGTGATTTCATTGAAATAGTGAGTATTCTAGCTTCAAATTCGCGCAAAAAATGCTCAAATTACCCTAAAACAAGCTTTTTAAAACCAAACAAAAGCATTGTCTGACTCAACTTTTTGTTCTGCATTACTATTATGAAGCAAAAACCTGTGATTTCATTGAAATAGTGAATATTGTAGCTTCAAATTTGCGCAAAAACTGCTCAAATTAACCTAAAACAAGCTTTTTAAACCAAACAAAAGCATTGTCTCACTCAACTTTTTGTTCTGCATCACTATTCTGAAGCGAAAACGTGTGATTTCATTGAAATAGTGAGTATTCTGGCTTCAAATTCGCGCAAGAAATGTTTAAATTACCGTAAAACAAGCTTTTTAAACCAAACAAAAGCATTGTCTGACTCAAGTTTTTGTTCTGCATCACTATTCTGAAGCAAAAACGTCTGATTTCATTGAAATAGTATTCCAGCTTCAAATTCGTGCAAAAAAATGCTCAAATTACCCTAAAACAAGCTTTTTAAACCAAATAAAATCATTGTCTGACTCAACTTTATATTCTGCATTACTATTCTGAAGCAAAAACGTGTGATTTCATTGAAATAGTCAATATTCTAGCTTCAAATTCGCACAAAAAATGCTCAAATTACCAGAAAACAAGCTTTTTAAACCAAACAAAAGCATTGTCTGACTCAACTTCTTGTTCAGCATCACTATTCTGAAGTGAAAACGTGTGATTTCATTGAAATAGTATTCCAGCTTCAAATTCGTGCAATAAATGCTCAAATTACCCTAAAACAAGCTTTTTAACCAAACAAAAGCATTGACTCACTCAACTTTTTGTGCTGCATTACTATTCTGAAGCAAAAACGTGTGATTTCATTGAAATGGTATTCCAGCTTCAAATTCGCTCAAAAAAAATGCTCAAATTACCGTAAAACAAGCTTTTTAAACCAAACAAAAGCATTGTCTGACTCAACTTTTTGTTCTGCATCACTATTCTGAAGCAAAAATGTGTAATTTCATTGAAATAGTATTCCAGCTTCAAATTCGTGCAAAAAATGCTCAAATTACCCAAAAACAAGCTTTTTAAACCAAACAAAATCATTGTCTGACTCAACTTTTTGTTCTGCATCACTATTCTGAAGCGAAAACGTGTGATTTCATTGAAATAGTGAGTATTTTAGCTTCAAATTCGCACAAAAAAATGCTGAAATTACCCTAAAACAAGCTTTTTAAAACAAACAAAAGCATTGTCTGACTCAACTTTTTGTGAGGAAATGAGAAAATACGTCTTTGAATGAGGGAAGTAATCTTTGACAAACCATGAAAAGGAAGATGATTTCACACAAATGCGAGTGAGTTTGATTGTGTGAAACGTTTTACTCCAATTATAAAACTAATATACAGAGAAAAGAAAATTAATTGGATATTTGTTCCCAACTGAGCTCTCATTCTTTCTTCACAGATGAAACGTTTTTTCATCCCAAACCAATGAAAACCTTTCACTGAGAGGAATGAAAGTTTATCTTCTTTTGTGTTGTGTCTCACTTTCATATTTCGGTGAAATCTCCAAACAACATGGAACCTTAAATCACAAAGTAATTTTTTCCTTTCCACATGTTTTTGAAAATCTCCAAGTAAGGTGAAACTGTGGGCCGTCTCTCGTCCTTTTCACACATTTTGGGAAGTGATTTGCATTGATAGAGAAAGGGAAGTTGATTCCTCAATTGCAGAAGATACAAGAAAAAGAGCAATCAATGATTGCAGAGCCTCAAAAAGACTTGTTTTGTGCCGTGTATTTCATGTGGTGTTTGTGTGCTGCTGTGTTACGTCATTAAATACATGGTGTTTATTGAACAAACACCCCGTGCAGTTTTCAGAACGACCTGGTGCGAGCCAACAATTTTGTTTTTTAAGGATTTTTTTCTTTGATCCAATTTGGCTGTGAGACAACGTGACCGATGACGTCATCTTTATCAAATTATATTTCCTACGGGCCGTTAATCAATTGGTTAAATTTTGCAAAGCACGGTTAAGCAGTTTCTCCGACGAAGTTTTTCAAAGATTTTCCTTCGATCCAATATCGCTGGCAGACCATGTGACACATAATGGTCATTTTCAAAAAATCCTATTCAATTTCAAGTCAATCGTATGAAAATTGAGGATTTCATAAATTTGGCAGATGCTGACCTTTTGGCTTATGTTTGCTGCCCTCAAAAATAATTGGTGGTTGTGATATGAAAATTCTGTTCAAGTTTCATGTCAATCGAATGAAAATAGATGATTTTAGAATTTGGCCGTTGTTGATCTTTGACTGATGTTGACCTCAAAAGAGAGGCAACTATATCACATGGTGTATGATTCAATTTCTTCCAGTGAATGGTTTTTGATGTACGCTGTCAAACAAATGCATAAACGGACGACGTATGACAGACATACGTACGCAACTGATCGCTTCAGCCTGCTATTCATCATGTGGCTGCAGGTGAAAATGTAAAAGAACTCAGATCAAAAAAATAATAATTCTGACTGCCAGATCATGCGTCTGATCAGGTTTGAAATTTCGAATCTTCCTCCCAATCACCACTCGATCATAATTCAGAAGTTTCACATCTGTCGATGAACCGTTTCAAGAAAAATAAATTTTTCAAGATTTTTGCTGAATCGAACATGTCAGTCAGACCATGTGACCTATCAATAATTCGTGAACAACATGATATCCCCACGGTTTGAGGAACACGGACAGGAAGTTTCCCATCAAATTCGCAGTTTTTGCCTGAAAGAATATTTTTTATTAGTTTTGGGGTTAATCCAATGTGCCTGCCAAGCTATGTGACATGTGACATGATATGTCTGAAGCTTTGTATTCCTCATGGATGGGCGGTCACACCTGTAAAGTTTTGCCTCGATCTGTTCAGCCATTTCAAAGAAGTAGATCTTTGAAGCTCATTTTTCAAAACAATAATGCTGCCGAAACACGTGACCGATGACGTCATCAATTTTTTTGTTTCCTGGAACAACTTCGTCCGAGATCACCATTAAAATTTCCTTCCTGATCAGATGTTCTTTACTTTGGCCTCAAAAGAGATGTGGCATTGCACGCATGCAGTGTTAAGCAATCAGGACCGTACGTACGTGTGTCATACGTCATGCATGTCTGCATTTTGTTTAGAGCGAACATCGAAAATCATTCAATGGAAGAAATTGAAACATGACCATGTGATATATCGGTCACTCTTTTGAGGTCAACATTGGCCAAAGGTCAACGTAAAACAGTTTTCAAAAATCCTCAATGAATGTCACCTCTGACATCGTCAACAAAAAAAATCACACTTGTTCCCCATGTGGAGTCGTGGTCACGTGCCAAGTTTCAATTTTTACCTTGTTTCGGTTTCAGAGCTACAAGGGTCCAAAATTTTTCCTTTTCTCCATCAAGACTGCCAGACCACGTGATCTATGATGCCATAATTAGCATCACAAAATTCTGCATGAGTCACCGCTCTCAGGTTGAAAATTTCGTGTCGATCCGACATCCGGTTGCAGAGTAAAACACTCACATTCTCTTCCAACAAACAAACAACTAAACTCACTAACAGACAGACAAACGGACTCAAATGCAATACCCTCTCCCCTGGTGAGGGTAAAAACGAATGTTTTATGAAATGAAAGTTTTTTTAATCCTCACAAAAAAACAAAAATGACACCTGAGTGCATTTTCCTTGGAATGTTCTTTTTGCAAGAACGAAAGATGAATTTTTTTTCCACGTCGATAAGAAAACTTGTTTCAACTGTTTCTTCGTCCGGGAGCCAAAATTAAAAAAAAATTGCCCGGTCTGCTATAAAATTTTTGTGTTGATTTTCATAAAGAGACACCCTTTGAGTATATGAAAACCAATGTTGGCAATGGTGAAACTCTTGCGCAACAACACAGTCAACACTTATGCGAGCCCCCTCTGATAACAAAATGTTGGCAAAAGCGAAGATGTAGGATGGGGGTAGGGGTAATTCATATTGTCCTAAAATCATAACCACTAAACCTATATACACAAATGACCCCTCATATTAAAGAGGAGTTCATTTCCTATATCACAATTGGTGATTTAACCTACCTACAATTGACAAGGTTATATGTCAAACAACAAAAGATTTATGCAACTCAGAAATGCTTGACTATCAATGGGGTCAGGAACAAGAACATACTTTTACATGCCATGGTTTTAAGGAAGATAAAATTAGAAATGGATTAACACAATATTGTGACATGAAACATCCTCTTCAGAGGAAGAGTCACTCTCTGAAACAACTCCACCACATGAACCTCTCTGACGAAGGCATATGCATGTCACTCAGCAAGGCACAGCAGCCTTTTTGCATGAACATCGTTTCAGACATTTGGATAATTTGCACATGCAAGACAACGCGTTTTGTCTATGTTTGGCTTGGCTGGCTTAGACATGAGAATTGGGACCAGTTTTCCATTGATAAGGGTTCTGCCAAATGTTGTGGCTGGGGGAAGTGCTCGGTCACTGAGATGTGCACGTCTATACAGAAGCAATTGATACAATGCTCTTAAAACAAGGAAGTAAAACGCATCTTCTGTTGCTGGCAGTGACCTAAGGTCTAATTTTGAAGAGACAAACATATGCTGCCTGAGGGTATCCAAACAGCTGAACCCTTTTTGGCCATGCAGAGCAGTCCAGTATACTCTGGCCTGATCAATGACACATTCTGTTGCTGCCATTTCACTATCTCTTCCAAAATCAACAAGGTGGGGAAGGTTTCCTATCAGTCCCAGAGAAACCTGTGCCGCTCTTCTTTTCACAGGAACACAGGCATCATCCCAACTGACTGGAAGAGGGGCCTTGTTGTCCCTCTCTGGAAAGGGAAGGGTGATCGCCAAGACTGCAACAACTACCGAGGGGTGACGCTGCTCTCAGTGCCGGGCAAGGTCTTTGCTCGGATAATTCTTGGATAGGGTTCGCCACCATCTGCTTGAGCACCAGCGTCCAGAGCAGTCAGGCTTTACACCAAAGAGGTCAACGATTGACCGTATCCTTGCCCTTCGTGTCCTCACCGAACGCAGACGAGAGTTTCGGCAGGGGCTGCTTGCAGCCTATGTTGATCTCTGTAAAGCGTTCGATTCAGTGAATCGGGATGTCCTCTGGAGGATTCTTGGTCTTCGTGGGGTGCCACCAAAACTGATCGATCTGATGTCTGAACTCTACTCTGGTACTGAGAGTGCTGTGAAGTGTGGTGGTACCATCTCTGACTTATTTCCAGTTGTTACTGGAGTTCGTCAGGGATGTGTACTTGCCCCCACACTTTTCAGCACTTGTATGGACTGGATTTTAGGGAGGATGTCGGAGAGATCAAGTTGCGGTGCATCGTTTGGCAATGTCAAGATCTCGGACCTTGATTTTGCAGATGATGCAGTCATCTTTGCGGAGACTTTAGACATCCTCTTGGGGGCCCTCGAGGTGCTGAATGAGGAGTCGGAGCCGTTGGGATTACGGATTTCTTGGGTCAAAACTAAGATCCAGGCTTTCGGTGACATCTTGGATGCTGCTGTCCTGTCTGTGTCTGTTTGTGGTGAGGATGTTGAGGTCGTGGATAGATTCACTTACCTTGGCAGTGATATTCATGTCTCCGCAGGTTGTGAGCCGGAGGTCAATAGACGTCTGGGTCGGGCCTGGGGAGTCATGGATTCACTGGATCATGGGGTGTGGCGCTGCCGGTACCTGTGCGGGAGGACGAAAGTCCGAGTCTTCAGGTCCTTGGTACTTCCAGTCTTGCTCTATGGGTGCGAGACTTGGACTTTGACCAAGGATCTGAGACAGAGACTTAATTCCTTTGGTACCAGGTCTCTTCGAAGAATCTTTGGCTATCGCTGGTCGGATTTTGTGTCCAACGAGCGGTTGCTGAGAGAGACTCGGATGAGATTTGTTACCTGCATAGTCCGTGAGCGTCAGTTGCGGCTGTATGGACATGTGGCCTGCTTTTCCTGACGCTGATCCTGCTCACCAGATTCTCTCAGCGAGGGAGTCTCATGAGTGGAGGAGGCCAGTGGGCCGACCACGTGCCTCATGGTTGCAGCAGGTTGACCATCATCTCAAGGAGATGGGGATGGGCCTGGCATCTGCCTGGGGGATGGCCAGACGGAGGCCCCTGGAGTACCGGCGGAAAGTGGACGCAGCGACGCGCTGTTCTGGCACATGCTCCCATACCTGACCTGACCTCTTCTTTTCCCCTTCTGAATGGGTAGCTCACTGTGTCACATCCACACAACACATATGTGCACAGAAGTGTAGTGCGACATCAAGAGGATTTTCTGGTACTTCTTGCTCAACACTTCTAGCAGCTCATGAATAGGTAGGTATTGATTCTGCCGTTGTATCCAGAGTTCTTGCAATGTGTTCAAGCAGCAGAAGTGATATATACACAGCATAATTATGTCTGTATCTGTTGCATGCACAACAGCTCGATGGTGATCAAGATATTCCACACAATATGCAAGATGAGCAATAATCCTTGTGTCTGCCTCTTCATGTTCTTCACAAGGTAAGTCCAGAACTGAACTTGATGCTGATGTGATGGAAAGAGTGTGACCTTTGTTTTCCATCATACCACCAAGAATGATGGTCACTCCATCCGGAATAGCTTCAGGACTCTCACAAAGGGAAGTGCCAATGAAGTTCTGAAGATTTCCTTTTATTTCTTGGATTCTTTCATGAGTAAATTCCAGTCCGGAATTTCTAGACTCTTGGATGGTGAGAATTGTCTTGCCTGGTCTGTCTGGTTTCTCCTCTGCTGCTCATCACCCTTCAAAGTATGGGTATCATCAAAATCATACTGATCACCAATGATGTTGACACAGTTGCACATTTCAGGTTTCAACTGCAGGAGCTTGCGAAGATACAGCTGGGGAAGTTCACCAAATGTTTTCACACCCATTTTTTGGTATTTATTTACAAATGCCATTGTGTCTACCAGATAAACTGTGTATAGGTCACTCTGTGGTAATGATGGCAGCTGTAAAACAACATCCTGCTCAGCTTCAGCAATTAGCACTGCCACGAAATCAGACTTGTTGCCTTTGCGCATTACAAACCCCTGTGCTAAGCGTGGATCAACCTCAAACAGGGATGATGGGTAGTCTGTCCACTCATGGGAAAATGCAATCTGTCTTGTGACTGGGTCGGCATCTCGATAGAAACACAGCACACGTGTAGCTGCAGTCTCATCTTGATAGATCCTGATTAAACTCTGTTTCCTTGATGGGTTTGATTTCTTCTGTGAGGAGAAAGTTACCAGCTTCAGTGGTTCAATCTTAATAGAGACCACCTCTTCTGCTTTCATAATGGCTTCCATGCCCTTAGCTTGAGCATGGACCAAGTCTTTTGAAGCATCCTTCTCACCAGTTGCTCTATTGAGCAGATCCACTTGGTTGTTACACTGGAATGGGTTTATCATCTGCTGGCATATCACTTTCTTGATCTCCTCAACATGCATATGTTCTTCTGTTGCCTGCTTATGTGTTTCTCCATGATGAGTAGATTCCTGTTGGCCTAGATTAGCCATAGACTTTATGTTCTCTGATACAGCTGTGAGAAATGGTGCTGTCTTTCACATATTTATCTCGAGCAGCTGGTGCCTGAGATATGCCTTTGAACAGAGATGTCTTCCCTTCATTGTTGTATGTCTGCTCCAGGGCCATGTCACTCCAAACACCATTGAATTTTCCTTTGGAAGAGTGAACTGTGAAGTACCCAACCTGGATCCAGCAAACCTTAACCGAACTGTGTTCAATAGAGTAAGAGGATTTTGGGGGTCGGGGGGTAACTTTTGGTTGACAAAAATGTTAATTTTCTCTTTAAAAATTGATAGAACTCACTCAAATTTGCTGTTTTAATTAGCCATGGATACCATGTTCATATCACATTAAGAGAAATTAGTATTCTAATGCAGCATCTGCCTATGATAAGAAAAGTTCTAAAGGCCATCTTCAAAAAACGTTATTTTTAAGGCATTTTTCACAAAATTATGTACTTTTACGAGGTTTACTTCCACAAAGGCAATTTTTTTTTGTCATTTTACAATGCACTGATTGAATTCTTACATTTAGTTCACATTTATTTTTCATGAATGTGATTTTTTAATTTTTTTAGAAATTTTATTGACAATTGCTGTTTTATCAAATTTTTCAAATCTTCCTCAAACAAAAACGTCCGCCAAAATTTTTCGCAAGAGCTTATGAATTGCCAACATTGGTTTTCATGAACTGCAAACATATATCTAAACATCCTGGGGGTGTAAAATTTTATAGCAGAGGCTGTAAGGTCCAACCCTAAAACAGCCTCGTACACAGGTTGGCTCCCGGACTATCTGTACTGTAGTGGTAATCACATTCGCTTAACACGTGAAAGGTCCTCAATTCAATTGTGAGCAGAAACATTTTATTTTGAATTTGGAAACACAAGTCACATCGTTGATCATTGGAGATTGTTTCCATTTCAAATTTCCACTTGTTTGTCGTGAAGATTGTCAAATCAAAAATATTTTGTGTGAACAGCATAATCCTTGCTACAATGAAGTGTTTTTAAAATTCTGGTCAAAACTTTCTTCATCTTTGAAACTCCCACATTATTTCCTTCAAAGAAGAAGATATTATATCAAGCTGATGAATTTCAAACTTCTGTAATTTTAAAACACAAATGTTGAAAACAGGATTCCTTGAACATATATCAGTTTCTGTTGTGTCGTGGTTGTGATGTTTGCTTTACACGCCAAAGGTCCATGGTTTGAAACCAAGCAGAAACATTATGTTTTATTATGTCATTTGCATTTCTGCAGAGTTTTTCAGTCCTTGGATCTGAGGATGTAATTTTGGTTGAAAACACAAATTTGTTTTTGTTGCCAAGCTATGTTCTGTCACGACTGAGCTGAAAGAATCAAGAAACCCCACCGAAGATTGAATTTTCCTGTGTTGTGCACCTTATTTCAAAAAATACAAAAGGTTCACGTCTTCTTTTCTTCCAAAAGAAATTAAAAAAATTAGTTTTTGAAGGAGGGAAGTATTCTTTGACAAACCATGAAAAGGAAGATGATTTCACGCAAATGCGATTGAGTCCGAGTTGTTTGAATCGTTTTACTCCAATTATAAAACTAATATTCAGAGAAAAGAATTGGATATTCGTTCCCAACTGAGCTCTCATTCTTTCTTCACAGATGAAACATTTTTTCCTCCCAAACCAATGAAAACCTTTCATTGAGAGAAATGAAGTAAATGTTATTGGTGTTGTGTCTCACTTTCATATTTAGTTGAAATCTCTAAACAACATGGAACCTTAAATGACAAAGTAAATTTTTCCTTTCCATATGTTTTTGAAAAGCTCCAAGTGAGGTGAAGCTGTGGGCCGTCTCTTGTCCTTTTCACCCATTTTGGGAAGTGCTTTGCATTGAAGGAGAATTGGAAGTTGATTCCTCAAATGCCGAAGATGTAAGAAAACGAACAATCAGTGATTGCAGACCCTCAAACGGACTTGTTTTGTGTGTTCTTTGTGAAGTTTTGTGTCGTTTATTTTATGTGGTGTTTGTGTACAGCTGTGTTACGTAATTAACTGTATGGTGTTCATTGAACAAACACTCCATGCAGTCTTGAGAACGACTTCATTCGAGCCAACTATTTCGCTTTAAAGGATTTTTTTCTTTGATCCAATGTGGCTGTGAAACCACGTGACCAATGACGTCATCTTTAACAAACCATATTTCCCACGCGAAGTTGATCAATTGATTAAATTTTGCATGATCGGTAAAGCGGTTTCTCCTCCGAAGTTTTACCAAGATTTTCCTTCGATCCAATATGGCTGCCAAACCACGTAACACGTGATGTTCATTTTTATGAAATCCTGTTCAAATTTCAAGTCAATGGTATGAAAATTGAGGATTTCATAAATTTGGCCGATGCTGATATTATTTGGATTATGTTTGTTGACCTCAAAAATAATTGTGGTTGAATGGTTCCTACAATCACAAACTTAATATTTCCTTTCCACTTGTCTTTGAAAAGCTCTAAGAGAGGTTAAGCATTGGGCCTCCTCTCATCTTTTTGATGCATTTTGTTTGCACCACCTGATAAACGTATCTGATGACTCACAGGAATTCTGACTGCTCTTAAGAAGCAGCAGTCAACAGGCATAGTGCAGGCTGAAGTCAATAAATATCAGCGATCCTTGTCGCCAAATGTTGCGTCCGGTAACGACACAAGGCTTTCTGCTTGGAAATGCCAACGGTCACCGTCTCTTCCATTCCCGATGACGTCACAAACGTTTTCCAAAAATATGAATTTTAAACATGTGAATTGTAAACATAAAAGTAGTCATATTAACAAAACATAGAGGCGATACTCCTGGGTACTCTCCTGGTGCCGGCTGGATCACAAAAAAATAGGGGCAATGCCCTCACCTCACAGCGCTCACCTGGTGGAATGATGATACTGAGGAGGACGTCAAGATGGTATGGAATCAGCAAAATGTACCAATGAACCAATGGTTTCAGAAATAACTATTTTGGGTGGAAACCCCTCACCCCCTCCCCCCACCACCGTAAATCCACTTTGATCCAAATTTTTTAAATAGCATGAACAAACTTTGATACATCACAGGTGATGAAGGTTGTGGCAAAGTTTAATAGAAATTATGTGTGTATCTTCTGAGAAGAAAGGAAATACCTCTTTTCGGGTGCAACCACCCCCACACCCCTGTATACACCCTTAGACAACGATTTATTTCATTGTGTGAACAATCTTTGGTACGTCACGGGTGATGAAGGTTGGGGTCAAGCTTCATCGAAGCTGTGCGTGTAGTTTCGGAGAAGAAAGCAAATACCTCTTTTTGGGGCAACCACCCCGTAAAACCCCATCGACCCTGATTTTTTTTAATGATGCGAACAAACTTTGGTATATCATGGGTGACGAAGGTTGTGGTCAACTTTCATTGAAATTGTGTGTGCAGTTTTGGAGAAGAAAGCAAATATATATATATATATATATATATATATATATATATATATATATATATATATATATATATATATATATTTCGGGAGGAAGCCCCCCCCCCCCTCGTACACCACATTAGACCCCGATTTTTTTATATTGTGAACAAACTTTGGTACATCACAGCTGATGAAGATTGTGGTCAAGTTTCATCGGAATTGCGTTCCATCATGTGTAGTTTCTAAGAAGGAAGCAAATACCTATTTTGGGGGGAAGCCCCCATCGATCCCATTCGGGACTGGATTTTTTTCATGCCATGAACAAACTTCGATACATACACGGTGATGAACGTTGTGGTAAAGTTTCATCGAAATAGTATTTGTAGTTTCAGAGAAGAGGTTGCAAGTATTTGTGGATGGATAGACGGACGGAAGACGCGCCACCTCATAAGCTCCCTGGAACTACGTTCCAAGTGAGCTAAGAGTGGCAATTCCAGTGGGAGATCTCCACCAAGGAGAGATGCATGGGACTATAAGGTGCACCCTTTGGTTGAATCCTCTGTCTCATTTCCTCAACTCTCCCAAAGAGACCAGGCAATCGTCTACAGGCTCAGACCATGGAGGTCTTATAATAAACCTGGAGGACCAATGAAACTTGGGAAGTGAAGCCAACAGAAGTGCTCTCATGGCCATGTTGACTTTCTACAAGAAGAAACTAAACGTACAATAAGAGTAGAAACTGATTGCTCTCAAAGATTGTTTTTATGGAAAATTGTCGACTCTCTTGAGTTATTTGCTCCCAAATTTTGAGAGACTGAGTGGAGATTCATTTACCATCAAGATGCCTGGGCTTGGGACCAGGCAAAAGTGCAATTAAAGGGAAAATCTTTTCCAACAGAACACAGAAAGACAACACGATTACAAGTGAGTATTTACATGAGTCGTTCTGCCACTATAGCCACTCAATCGTGATCCATCATGTGTAGACAAGTGTTGTGCTGCAATTTTAGCCACTTCATTGCGAGCCACCATAAGTTATTGATGATACCTGTTATTCGATCTTTACTGATGAGTGAACAAGATCAGCTTGCTGTGCTTCTTCCAAATGCACTCCTCACCTTGCGAGTCATTCATTGTTCTCACCTGGTGATGGAATCGGACTTTACAATAGCATTCACAGATGCTCTGAATCAGTGCAAAGATGTGATTGATTCTTGTCAGCCTCTGAATGAAACATGTGTTCACTCAGCGAATCGAATGTAGAACCTCCAACCTTGGACAAGACAGAATGTGAAATGGCTGACTTGATGCCTGCATCACATGGCATTCTATCATCCGTCACCACCAGTAATCGTTTGACGCATCGCTCACTGGCTTCACAAACTCGAATGACTGGCTGTTGTTGTGACTAGTCCACCTCTGTTCTTCACTGTTATGAGGCTGGTGTCAATTGATATACATCACTCGGTTCCATGGTAAGAGCTGAGAGACATTCGCCACACTTCAATGACCTTCTAACCATGCGCACAACGTACCCAGCGATGTATCCAAGGCATGACAATGTGAATGCCGCTAGCCTTTCGAGATTTAGCCTTTTCAAAATCATAGTGTCCCGTCAACTACACTGAAAATGTTTGGCACTTCTCGATGAGTGAAACAAAGCCGATTTGCAAGTCACGAAGACCACCACACTCGGGCTGGGCCAGATTGATCATGGTGTGTATGGTCCGACTGCACCCCCCCCTCCAGATTGGGGGCCCTCCCAAGGTACATTAACGCTGCTCTTTGGCAGCTCACCACCTCCAAAACTGATGACTGTGCCCTTGGTCCCTCCGTGGTGTAAGGTTACCGTGTGGTGAATAACCTTGGTCCCCCCTTCGGGTGTGAGGTTCCCGAAGATTTGGAACACATCTTCACACAATGCCCTCGGTACGAGGGACCCAAGTCTCGTCTTTTCCACACTACACGAGATGGGGATCAGGTACTAGAGCTCCATAATATGGAGGAACTACTTACTGACTGATGAGAGTGCTTTTGGTGATGAGGTCACGTGGCCGCCATATTGGAACTTACCACCGACTGAAAGTTCCATCATAAAGAACGTGGGGGAAAAAATAATCAAAGATGAGCAGGTTTTTAAATAAACTGATTTTTCTTTTTTTATATGGCTTTCTCATGTTGTTGTGAATACCAAGAGCAGATTTTTAAGTAAGCTGTGAGTTTTATGTTTTTTTTAAATGGCTTTTTCATATTGTGGTGAGTACCAAGATGGCGGCCGGTGACCAGTTTTTAGATCCTCTTCAGAGGATCTCTAAGTCTTACTCACGTTGTTGTTCTTGTTCTTCTTCTTGTGGACTTGTTAGATCCTCGTGGAGGATCTCTAAGTCTTACTCACGTTGTTGTTCTTGTGGACTTTTTTGTTTCACAGCCGACAGTTTTCATCGAAACTTCCTGAAACTTGGCATATATATATATATATATATATATATATATATATATATATATATATATATATATATATATATATATATATATATATATATATATATATATAAAAAATACCCTGCGCAGACAGTAACTATCTCCGATTTTGAAAATTCCTCCTATAAAAAAAAGTTATGACGTCAAAATATCTCTGCTAATGGAAATCGCCAAAAAAATTATCTCCGAAACTGGACAAGCTTTTTGAATTACTTTTGCGGGAATCGAACAGGGCATTAGCAGAGATGAATTACCACGCATATGATACATCACTATGACGTCATATCAATTTTTATGGTCATTCCTATGTTTTGACATTTTTTGTTTCACAACCCAGAGTTTTCATCGGATCTTCGTGAAACTTGCCATGTATATGCAGAAAGCCCACGCGCAGGCGGGAACCATCTCCGATTTTGGAAATTCTTCCTAGAAAAAAATTTGACGTCATAATATCACCGCTAATGGAAATCGCCTACACCATTATCTCTGAAACTAGGCAAGCTGTTTGAATTTTGTTTGCGGGAATCAAGCCGGGCATTAGCACAAATAATTTATCACAAACCTGATACATCACAATGACGTCATATTCGTTTTTATGACGTCATCATTAAGAGGATGAGGATCTTGGCTCATTCGAGCTAGTTTGTTTCACAGCCTACAGTTTTCATCGAAACTTCCTGAAACTTGATATACATATGTAAAAAGACTCTCCGCAGACAGTAACCTTCTCCGATTGTGAAAATTCGTCCTAGAAAAAAAGTTATGACGTCATAATGTCTCCGCTGATGGAAATCCCCCCAAAAAATTATCTGTGAAATTAGGGAAGCTTTTTGAATTCTGTTTGAGGGAATGGAATGAGGCATTAGCAGAGATAATTTAACGCACAAATACATAATTATGACGTCATATCCGTTTTTATGACGTCATTCCTATTTTTTCACATTTTTTGTTTCACAGTCCAGAGTTTTCATTGGATCTTCGTGAAAAGTGGCATGTATATGCATAAAGTCCATGCGCAGACAGTAACCATCTCCGATTTAGAAAATTCTTCCTAGAAAAAAGTTATGACGTCATAATATCACCGCTGATGGAAATCGCCTATACCATTATCTCCGAAACTTGGGAAGCTTTTTGAATTCTGTTTGCGGTAATCAAATGGGGCAATTGCACAGATGATTTGACACAAATATGATACATCACAATGACGTCATATTCGTTTTATGACGTCATCACTATTTTCTGAATTTTTTTTTGTTTTACAACCAAGCGTTTTCATCAGAACATCTTGAAACTTGACATGTTCATCCAGAAAGCTCACGCGCAGACAGTAACCATCTCAGATTTTGGAAATTCTTCCAAGAAAAAAATTATGACGTCATAACATCGCAATGGAAATCGCACAATTATCTCCGAAACAACGCAAGCTTTTTGAATACTTCAGATGGAATCGAATGGAGGCATTAGAGATAATTTACCGCACACCTGATACATAACTGATAACTATGACGTCATCACTAGAGGACGAGGATCTTAGCTCATTTGAGCTTGTTTTTCTTCAGCAAACCAGTAATCCAGTTATATTTAGATCAGTGGGATCAGCTGGTCAGGTGCACCAGATGCACCTGATTGAGCCAGAAGCACCCTCGACTATGCAAATCGGGTTTTTTTTTTTAATTCTTTAAGGAAACGTGTCAAACCAATATTTAAAGTCCTCCGTACTCGTTAGTTCCAGTCGAAATGTTTTGGTGAGTGGCATATATAGAGCTTCGAGGCTCTGAAAACACGATGAAACCCGAGAGGAAGAAGAAGAAGATTAAAAATAATAAGAAGAAGAAGATTGACGAACGAAGTGGTGTGTTTCCTTTAACAACAGTTGAGTGTGGCTGGTCATTCCGCTAAACTGTCCCCCCTCGTCTATCCAGTTTAACTTCAGCACAATATATTTCAAAACGATGAAAAAATAATTGACGAGAGTAAAGAATGATGTGTCACCCTGACTGGATAACGCCGACAGAGTAACTTTGCAAAGGTTGAATGAATGAGATTGATTACGTCACCACCGGCTATCGACGCCGTGGTTGGAGTCGAGCAGGAGGCCCGACGTGATTTTGTGACGCGTAACAGGTATGGAAAGCGCAATGCTGTGAGGGAACGAGCGCTGGGTTATTCACCACACTCCGGGGTTACTCGCACTGCGTCATGACGAAACGAACTGCGACGAACAACTCGTGTCGCCCGGCTTGTGCGACCTTGCGCGCGCCGACGACCCTGTGTCACGTGTTTGTGATTCTTCTTCGACGACCCTGTGTCACGTGTTTGTGATTCTTCTTCGACGACCCTGTGTCACGTGTTTGTGATTCTTCTTCGACGACCCTGTGTCACGTGTTTGTGATTCTTCTTCGACGACCCTGTGTCACGTGTTTGTGATTCTTCTTCGACGACGCGCCCCTCTACTCATTTATTTCGTTTTTCCTCCCCCTCCTTCCCAGGACGTTGTCGGTGAATATGTCCTTGGTGCTTGCTCTGCGGCTGATCCTTTGAGGTGTGTGATCCGGCCATGACGTCACAATGACCGTGGAGTTTGCCTTGTTAATAACCTTGAGACCTTTTGTGTGATCTTTGTGTTTAACTTCATACGTCCAGGCAAGACATTCAAAAAATCTTAACTTTTTTTTTTTTTATTCTTGTGGAATTGATTAATCGTGTGAAACTACTTTTACAAAATGGATTTATTTATTGCTAACCTTTTTTTTATTTTTTTATTTTTATTAAACTCCACCCGTTTTGAGGGGATTGATATATGGGGGATTCTGTGTGGATTAAGATCACTAGTACGTGCAAAAAAAAAAAAAAAAAAAAACTTTCAAACCGCGTGCCAGAAACGATTACACAGGCCGTTCCTTCGCTCTCGCGTGCCCGTACGTGCGTGGCCGTACGTGCAACCCCCCCCCTACCCCAAAAAACTTTCAAACAACCACACAGGCCGTTCCTTCGCTCTCGCGTGCCCGTACGTGCGTGGCCGTACGTGCAACCCCCCCCCTCCCCCAAAAAACTTTCAAACAACCACATAGGCCGTTCCTTCGCTCTCGTAAACGACGACTGGATTAGGGCATTGTGTTTATCTATAAATGCGCATAAGAAATCGAGAAATTATTAGAATACAGTGAGTCATCACTATCCGGAAGTGGTGCGTGCCCGTACGGAATGTTCACATGCGTTCCACGAATTATCGCTTGCATTGAAGTAATAACTGCTGTTATACTCGCACACACACAGAGTTAATTGAAATCCAAATTAAAATCAAGTTTACCTCCCTGTCTTTGCTTGCCATGACATTCGCTGCCATTGACCGTTGCCACTCCTACGCCACGGTAACTAAATGGCGCCCTTTCCCCATGGGCCATGCCTACGCAGCAACGTGTCTTGTCATTGGTTGGTAAATAAATGGCCATAACTTGGGAACCACTTGTCCGATTAATACCAAACCTTGAAAAGGCACATACTCAGGTCCCCAGCAATACACCTGGCAAGTTTTAATTAGATCGGACCAGTGGTTGTTGAGAAATGGCGGACACAGCCAGACACACACACACACACACACACACACACACACACACACACACACACACACACACACACACACACACACACACACACACACACACACACATTGGTGAAATTATAAATAGATAAGATAAGATTATAAATAGATAAAATGGGAACACACTGGTGGGATGATACTTTTGAAGGGTTCCTGGTGTGAGGAAAGAGGGCTTCATGAAGAATTCTGAAAGGTTGGGGACTTTAACTTGCCAGGGATGTATATAATAGAATGGGTCCAGGAACAGGTAAAGGGCAAAGCGGATGAGGATTTTGCAGATAAGTCCACAAGGGGGAGTGTAGTGTTAGACCTCCTTTTAAAGTCACGATTCCAAGATGGTGAAGGAGGTGCGGGTCGGGGAGCATTTAGGAGCAAGTGACCATAACGTCGTGTGTGCAAAGATTCTGTTAAGGATGAGAGTTCAGGGTAGTGGAGTGAGACTATTAGATTTCAGGATGGCAAACTTTCAGGGTATGAGGAGAGAGTTGGGAGAAGCTAACAATAGGACGATCAGAAAAATGGTAAACCTTCAAATAGCAAATGTGTGGAGTGTATAGTTAGTACATTGCAATGAGGTGTAAAGGTAGATGTGGAAAGAGACCAGGGTGGTTAATTTGGGAGGTACGCAGTGTAATTGAGGATAACCAGAAGGCATTCATGAAGTATAAAATAACAGGACTACAGTCGGACTCGCATCAATGTCTGAAGAAGCAGACTAGTTAAGAAAATAACTCGATGAACCAGAAGGGAATATGAAAAGGACAGTAAAGAATATTAAACAACAGCAAGATGTTCTTTAAATAAATAAGAAGGAAGGAAAGGGTTAATAGGAGTGTGGGTCCATTGAGGAATAGCACAGGAGAATACAGCACTTCTGATAGAGCCTGGTGTTGGCTCAGTGGTTAGGGTGGTGGCTTGGGATCCTAGGGTCCTGAGTTCAATCCCCGTCGGCCGCTAAATTAATACACCAGGGAGTTGACTCAGCCTGTCATCCTTCCGAGGTCGGCGAAATGAGTACCAGTTCCAGTGTGTACTGGTAGAGGGGCACTGCATCAGCGACACAGTTGCGCTTCAAGAAATGATAGCTACCCCAGCAGCTAAGCTGCCATATGACCACCACCACCAGCACTTCTGAAATGACGAAATCTCGCAGTAAATCGAAGCACCCGACACATATTTCATGCCTCCCAGATAAGGATTGAAGAATGAAACTCTACCCCATGCATCCTCTGTGTCCAACGTGTCCACCACCCCTATGCACGTGTGCTTTGTGTCCTATTATTAGCTTATCTGGAATTGAAATATCCAAATAAGGTGTTTTCATCGTGCACCATCCGTCTCCTATTTCGTCTTCTCTGGCCAAACCGCTGGACTCATCTGGCTGAAATTGTGTTAAATCGTGCAGGTCATGCCGACTACATGACCAGAAATGTGTCAAAATGGCCGACTTGGTCAACTTTTGGGGAAATTGCACCAATTCCTTTAAAAATCCTCTTCTCCAGACCCACCAGTCAGAATGCTACCAAATTTGGGTGACCACATTAGGCCGGGGCCCAGATAAGCCACAGTTCCGTTCAGTGTATGAGACGAGCTCTTCCATGAGCCTCAACTATGCACACAAAATAAATAAATAAAAACGAATAAAAAAGCTTTTAGAGAAGCTAAAAGGACTTAAAAGCATACCTGCGAAAAAGGAGTGTTCTTCGACAGAACAAAAAACTTGCAGAACTTTCTGATAAACTTGTCCAAAAAGTTAATATGTTGCGGTTCGTATTGCATCAACGTTCGACGACGTAGGCCCATGAAAGGCCGAAAGTTCATAGATGGTGCATCCCAACCAAACCGTCATGCTTTTTAACACTGATGGGAAGGACATATATGTGGCTTGTCGATGCACAGGGTAGGTTTACAATGATACTTTTAATCATGTTTCGGAGAAGGGGAGGGAGTGGAGGGAGTGGGAGTTGTGTGAGCTGAGTGCCGTTATCTTGATTATTAAAAACTTAATGGAGCTGTGTGCTGAATAAGCCTTCAAACCCATTGGCTGGAGAGCTGCCATAACTCCATCCGCAATTATCAGGAAGGAAATTGATGCGTTGGCCATGTTGGTTTTCTGGTAAGCCTAAAATGTCTTCGGAAGTCTCATATTCACAATTTTAATTATCCGAGCTACATCACCATGATGTAGTATATATATATATATATATATATATATATATATATATATATATATATATATATATATATATATATATATATATATATATATTCTCTCTTCCTCTTTCGGCTTGCTCCCGTTAGGGGTCACCACAGCGGACCAACTGTCTCCATTTCGCTCTATCCTCCACATCTTCCATTGACACTCCAACCACCCGCATGTCCGCCCTCACCGCATCCATGAACCTCTTCTTTGGCCTTCCTCTTCTCCTCCTGCCTGGCGGCTCCATCTTCAACATCCTTCTCCCGATATACTCTGTTTCCCTCCTGTGCACATGTCCAAACCATCTCAATCTCGCCTCTCTCACTTTGTCTCCAAACCGTCCTACCAGCGCTGTCCCTCTAATACACTCATTTCTTATCCTATCCATCCTCGTCACTCCCAACGAGAATCGCAGCATCTTTAACTCTGCCACCTCCAGCTCTGCTTCCTGTCTTTTCTTAGCGCCCCCGCCCCCAAACCATACAACATAGCTGGTCTCACTACCGTCTTGTATACTTTCCCCTTCACTCTTGCAGCTACCCTTCTGTCACAAATCACTCCTGCAACTCTTCTCCACCCACTCCATCCTGCCTGCACTCTCTTTTCACTTCTCTCCCACACTCTCCGTTACTTTGGACAGTTGATCCCAAGTATTTAAACCAATCCACCTTCCCCACCTCAACTCCTTGCAACTGCACCATACCACCACCCTCCCTCTCATTTACGCACATGTACTCCGTCTTACTCCTACTGACTAACATTCCCCTTCTCTCCAGTGCGTACCTCCACCTCTCAAGGCTCGATTCAGCCTGCTCCCTACTCTCCCTACAGATCATGATGTCATCCGCGAACATCATGGTCCATGGAGACTCCAGTCTGATCTCGTCCGTCAACCTGTCCATCACCATTGCAAACAGGAAAGGGCTCAGAGTCGATCCTTGGTGCAATCCCACTTTAACCTTAAACCGGTCTGTCATTCCTACCGCACATCTCACCGCTGTCACACTGTCCTCATACATATCCTGCACGATCCTCACATACTTCTCCAACACTCCCGACTTCCTCATACAATACCACAACTCCTCTCTTGGCACCCTATCATAAGCTTTCTCTAAATCCACAAACACACAATGTAACTCTTTCTGGCCTTCCCTATACTTCTCCATCAACATTCTCAAAGCAAACATCGCATCAGTGGTGCTCCTTCCTGGCATAAACCCATATTGCTGCTCACAGATCATCACCTCTCCTCTCAACCGAGCTTCCACTACTCTTTCCCACAACTTCATGGTGTGGCTTAACAACTTTATCCCTCTGTAATTTCCACAGCTCTGCACATCACCCTTATTCTTGAAAATCGGGACCAGTACACTTAATCTCCACTCCTCCGGCATCCTCTCACTTTCCAAGACTTTATTAAACAATCTGGTTAACAACCCCACTGCCATCTCTCCTAAGCACTTCCATGCCTCCACTGGTATACCATCTGGGCCAACCGCCTTTCCACTATATATATATATATATATATATATATATATATATATATATATATATATATATATATATATATATATATATATATATATATATATATATATATATATATATATATATATATATAATATATTGTTACGGTTGTGGAAATTCGCATTACACCATAAAGGGTCCTCAGGTGAGATATATCTGTAAGTTCATGTGTAGTTAGCCCACACCTGTTGTTTAGAGGGAATATATGTGATTCATCCAGGCTGCGACGCTTTGAGTTAGCCATTTTTCTTTCTCTATTGTTATTTTGGACCATTAAGCCGCCAACAACTGAAACACCACCACCTTTGCCTCTTCACCTTCACAACTCCATCCCGCAAACATCGCTTCACCGCCATTCCCAAACGACACCCGACAGCCACCAAACCACCACAGCAACCCCCCACCACCTTCGCCTTTCTCCTTCCACAACCATCGACCCCACACCACCAGTCAACACCAAACGTCGTGCTGTCCAGGGCCCGTTCGGTAATTGATGCCGAACGCGTCGAGCCACGGGTATGAATGCGTTCCTCTCAGGGAGAAATTCGGATCAGGAAGGGTTCACGCCCCTTTTCCTCCGTCCAATGGGTGAGTATCGGGCGGTATGGCCCCGCCTTCAAGCGCGATGAATGTGGATTCTTTACGGGAGAGAATTCGGATCAAAAGAGGCTCACGCCCCTTTTTGCCACGCCTATGGCTGAACAGAGGGTGGCGTGGCCCTGCCTCCAATCGCGTTTTGATCCTGAAAACTGCATACAGGCTCCTCGTCCAGTCTATAAAGACACGAGCACAAGGCGACGCGCGCAGTTCGGGGTTCGGGTCGAGTGAAGACGGAGGTCGTCATCGAGGTTGTCGTGTGGGGGTCGCTCGTCTCGTCGTTGGTGCCGTCTCGTCGCGGGATTCGAGCCAGCCAGCCATTCCCCTCGCTCGACCCTGAGCGTCAACAATTCTCCCCCCCCCCATCTGCGCTGAGATAGTGCCGGTGGCCCCGTTCCTTCCCCACTCTAACCGTGGTGCCGACCCAACCGTACTGGCGCGGAGCACGCCGGAGAGGGCTCACCGACCACGCCAGGGGCACGGAGTCAGGGCGCGGACATTGCGGCTTGCCCGCCATCGTGTCACGAGGACGCGGGTAAGACCTTTTCGGTCTCGTGGACCTGGCCGCTCCTCCAGGCTCCGCACACATTTGGTCCACGGACCTGTCTGCCTCCTTGCCTGTGAGGGTGGCTTTCGTTTCCTTTGCTTTTGAATGAATGCTGTGGTGCCATCTGACAAGTATAATTGTTTAAGTGTTGTAAATAATTAGAGTCGGTAGTAGTGCTTTTGCTTTTGTTGCATTTTGTGTCATTGCATTACTGCCATACGTGCTTGTGTGTGTGAAATAAATGTGCATTGTGTGAACTGTTTCCCATTTCGTTGCGTCCTTTTTCTCCCCTTATTGAAAGCTCCATCTTGCATCACGTAAGGGATCGATAGTGGGTTTAAAACACCCGGTAAATAATCTGAACCGTCGAGGTCGACGATAACTCCGCTCGGTTATCCCTGCAGCACGGAACGAGCCGCTTAAGCGGTTCGTGTCCGGAGTCGACCTGCGGCGTGGTACAACTCCTCGGTACGCTACTCGTGCGGGTACTTAGGTATATAGACATTCGGCGATTCACCCGATTTAGCGCGGGTAGAATGCGGACTGGGTTGTGGTGTGGTTAAACCCCCACCCGTGGCTTGCTCCTTGGCGGTAGTTCCAAGAGGGTCACGACTGAATTGTCCGTTCCGGTGGGCGACGTGTCGCGATTTGAGTTACGTGGCCGATCGCACGCTGGACGGGCCAAAATTCGTAACACTGGTGTCCGGAGTGAGATTCGAATCCACCCCGTCTCCAACTAAATTCATGGGAATCCGTTCAGGGGTGAGTGGAGCGACCCCCGATTCCCTCCAAATTACGAGTGAGTTAAATTTAATGCGCTTACGTTAAATAAGGTGGCGTTTCAAAGCGAGCGGGTGCCGGGCGTAGAAATGTATATGTGTGGTAATGTAGGATCCATGGCCCAGGACGGTACTTGTAATTACAATCCGTGGGGGAGCTCACCCTATTCTGAGCACTAACTTTGCCGGCAAACTGAGTCGCATAATGGCGGCGCGATCGCACCTCAGCGCAGCACGGAGCGAGCGGCTATTTATGGCACTGCGAATGGCGCGACACGATGCGAGTGCTCCCAACAACTGTTTGAAACCACGTGGGCATGGCAGGCGAGGCAGGCGGACATTGGCGGGCTTCGGAAACAATGGGAGGAAGAATGGAAAACCGAGCTCGAAAAGAAACAAAAGGAACACGATCTGGAAGTAAAACAATTAAAGAAAAAAATATTGGAAAAATCAAGACAGGTCGAAGAACTAAAGGGAAAAATGGGGAAAATAGAATTGAGTATCCATAAGTTGGAAGAAAGAGAATGTGAACACAATTTGGAAGTAAAGCAACTAGAGCGTGAGGTAGAACAAGGCGTTCGGGACAGAAGAAGACGAGAAGAAGAGGTAAAAAGAGAACGGGAAGATCGGGAACAATTGAAAGAAAAAGCAAGCTTGGAGTATGATGAGATGAGGAGGAAAAGGGATGAGATGCGCAAGCAAAGGGATGAAATGAGTGAGGAGGAAGAGAGGCAGAGAGAGGAAAAATGGGAAAAAAAACTTTTGAGTTACGTGAACATCAAAACAAAGAGAGGGAACTACAAAAAGAAATGAGGATGTTGAGAGGAAAGAACGAGAATGGAGAATGAAACGTTAAGGAACCACACTGTACAGATCGAACAGCTGGAAGCGAAGGCCAGATTAAAGAATGAGGAACAAGAAAGAGTACTGAAAGAACAAGGAATGCGACAGGAGAAAGAAATCAGGAAAATGAAGGAAATAACGAGATTGCAGAATGAAGAACAAGAAAGACAGTGGAATAAAAAACAAAGAACGAATGAGACAGGAGAAGGAAATCGGTCAATTGAAGGAGACAAGATTGGAGAGGAAAGAACGAGAGGAACAATAGGATAAAAAACAAAAGGAACATGAAGCCGAGGTTGACCAATTGGAAGAAAAGGCAAGGCTGGAGTGCGAGGAGATAGACAAAGAACAGCGAATGAAACACAAAAGGGAAATGAACCAAATGAAGAAAACCACAAAACTGGAGATGGAAGGACAGGAGAGGAAACAAGGAAGAGTAATGAGAGAGAGCAGCAAATGAAACACAAAAAGGAGATTAACCAAATGAAGCTGGAGAAGGAAGGACAGGAGAGGAAACAAGGAAGAGTAGTGAGAGAACAGCGAATGAGCCAATTGAAAGAAACAATGAGATTGGAAAATGAAGAGCAGGAGGGGCAGTGGGAGAGAAAACAACTAAACGGGGTTGAAGTTAACCAACTCGAGGAGGAAGCAGAATTGGCATCCACGGAGATTGAAAAACTCCGGAGGGAGAATGAAGAACTCAGAAAGTTCCGAGAGGAGGAACGGCTCAAAAGGAGCCAGCAAATGGAACAGCACAATGAGGTGGGATGTGTGACAGCACCACAGGGAATAATGTTAGTAGTGCGAGACTTGATTGACATCACTCGTCGGATGAAACAACAATTAGGGCAAACCCTGAAAATGGAGACAGTGGAAATAATAACGGGAGCCCGGGTGACTGAAACGTGTAAGACGAGACACGAGGTGACGACGTCCGAAAAATCAAAAGAGACAAAGATCCAGGAAGAAACTAATAGACACGAAGAGACAATAGAAATAAAATGTATAGAGACTCGGGAGATAGAAAAAATAGAGGAGAGACTGACTACATGATAAAGACGGGGTTAAGAACGAGCACCGACCGACCACCGACCACGAGGGCTCACCGACCACGCCAGGGGCACGGAGTCGGGGCGCAGCTGCGCGGACATTGCAGCTTGCCCGCCATCGTGTCACGAGGATGCGGGTAAGACATTTTCGGTCTCGTGGACCTGGCCCCTCCTCCAGGCTCCGCGCACATTTAGTCCACGGACCTGTCTGCCTTCTTGCCTGTGAGGGTGGCTTTCGTTTCCTTTGCTTTTCAATGAATGCTGTGGCGCCGTCCGACAAGTATAATTGTTTAAGTGTTGTAAATAATTATAGTCAGTGGTAGTGCTTTTGTTTTTGTTGCATTTTGTGTCATTGCATTACTGCCAGACGTGCTTGTGTGTGTGAAATAAATGTGCATTGTGTGAACTGTTTCCCGTTTCGTTGCGTCCTTTTTCTCCCCTTATTGAAAGCTCCATCTTGCATCACGTAAGGGATCGATAGTGGGTTTAAAACACGGTAAATAATCTGAACTGTCGAGTTCGACGATAACTCCGCTCGGTTTTCCCTGAAGCACGGAACGAGCGCTTAAGCGGTTCGTGTCCGGAGTCGACCTGCGGCGTGGTACAACTCCTCGGTACGCTACTCGCGCGGGTACTTAGGTATATCGACATTCGGCGATTCACCCTATTTCGCGCGGGTAGAATGCGGACTGGGTTGTGGTGAGGTTAAACCCCCACCCTTGGCTAGCTCCTTGGCGGTAGTTCCAAGAGGGTCACGACTGAATTGTCCGTTCCGGTGGGCGACGTGGCCGATCGCACGCGGGGCGGGCCAAAATTCGTAACAATATATATAATGTGCACATGAGCAGTAGGAATGTTTCAGCTTCATGTATGCACGTCGGGTTATTGTTTTTCAGGAGTGATAGAGGAAGTGGTCTGGCCAATACACCGTCCAAATATAGGGTAAACAATTTCTAGAATAAATGCAGGTTTTCGTCTGTAATTAGTCAGAGTTATCAAGGCTAAATAGTGCGAGTGTATCGTGCAGCGCCATTCCTGGTGGTAGTGGCTGTTATAAGTCATAATGTTATAAAATGTCTTCTCTGCATGAAAACCAGAGACAATGGGAATTATCATTATCATTTGAGTTGTTTATTTGACTTGTATGCACTCTTTCACTGCTGAACCAAATTTGTTTAAAAATTGCAACTTGTACTCAGGTGTGAAAGAGTCGAAAGAGCAGAAAAAGTGGTGTGAGAAATAATATAAGTAGGAGTGGATGAAGTGAGTGATTGGGTTGTTTGGAAGTATGTGAAGGTGCAAAGAAGGTAGGTGGGAAAAGGAGAATAATTGAGAGTGGATGAAGGCTTTGAGGGAAATGTGTGAAGGGGTAGAGGAGAATGGGGTTGCTGAGTAGATAGAATGAAGGGAGTAAGTTTGCAGGCATTAGCTGCAATGGGCCGTCTCGTGTATATATATATATATATATATATATATATATATATATATATATATATATATATATATATATATATATATATACATATATATTTATTTATATTGGTTCGTGGGCGCCAGCAGTGACCAGTATTTTCGTTGTGCCTGTCTGTCTGTCTGTCTGTTTGTGACTCTTTCCAGAGCATAGCTCCGTGACGTTTGATGCGATCTTGATGAAACTTGGACACAAGCTAGATATCATGGTCGAGTTGTGTCTTTTTGTATGAGTGGCATCCCACGCCCACTTGAACTTTTTTTTCTCGATTTTTTCTCTCGCAATTTCATTTCCTAAAAGCTGTGCGTAATGTCCATAAGTACAACATATAAAAAATCCGATTTGATTTGGTCAATTTTGACGGAAGAGATAGGTTTTTACGGAAGGGCTTCCTCAAAAGCTTCCACTAACTCATTTGTACCTATCGTGGCATTGTTCAATAATGCCCGCGAACCATCGTCGGCTCCCAGCAAGTATATGCATATATTTATATAATCTACATTGTTTTATATATATATATATATATATATATATATATATATGTATATATATATATATATATATATATATATATATATATATATATATATATCTATATATATATATATATATATATATATATATATATATGTATGTATGTATATGGCCATGAGTCAGATTTGCATTCAAGAACAACAGTTGTGGTGAACCATTTTGAAATTGTCACTCTTTCGTCTAAATCCTGAAAATTTTGTTGAAAAGACCATTTGAGTCACAGATTTCGCGCCAGCAATGGCAGGTTAAAATTGCCTGGCGAGCCAAACCAAATCGGTGCAAACGCACATATATATATATATATATATATATATATATATATATATATATATATATATATATATATATATATATATATATATATATATATATATATATATATATATATATATATATATATATATTGTTGCGAATTCGCGCCCGCCGGCGTGCGATCGGCCGCTCGACTGGAATGGCGGCCGCCTCGCCCACCGGACGGACAATTCTGTCGTGACCCTCCGGGGACTATCGCCCGGAGCCAGTCACGGGTGGGCCTTTCGACCTCGCCACGATCGTGCCAATCGGTCACCCGCGTAGGATAGGGTTGTTCGCCAAACTCGACCTACCTAAGTACCCACGCGGATGGTAAACCGGGCGATCGTACCTCGCCGCAGGCCGACTCCGGACACGAACCGCCTAAGTGGTCCGTTCCGTGCAATCGGGATAACCGAGCGGTGTTATCGTCGGCCTCGACGGTTCCGATTAATTATCGGGCGTATTAAGCCCACTACGAACCCTTTACATGAAGCAGGATGGAGAGTCAAACGAAGGAAAGGACGCAGCGAAACGGGGAACAATTCAACATAATACACATTTATTACCCAGCCCACGAAAAGCACACATATACAGTCAAACAGTCAGAATGCATATATATTAATTTAAAACAAAAACAACAATGCAGAGCTACGACCGAATACGCGAACACACGGCAACACTTATACAGTTTTACTTCACAGACGGCGCCGACACACATTTACTCAAAAGCAAAGGAAAGAAGCCACCCTCATAGGCAAGGGGGCAGACGGGCCCGTAGGCCAATGTGTGCGCGGGACCTGAAGGAGCGGTCAGGTCCGCGAGACCGGGTGGGTCCTACCCGCGTCCTCGTGACGAGTCGCAACTGTGGCTGCCCGGTGGTGCCCCGACTTCGTGCTCCTTCGCGGGTTTCGTTGGCACCGCTTTGAGTGGGGTGGGAACGGGGTTGAATGCAGTATCCTTTTTGCAGTATCTCAGCGCGGGGGAAAGGGGGAAATTGTTGATGCCCTGGGGGAGGAGAATGGCTGGCTGGCTTGGGTCCCGCGACTAGCGATCCCACCGCGACCTCGTCGCCGACCGCTGTCTTCCCCGCCTCGGACCCGAGCTCCTTGGCCTCCTCCCACAATTCTCCTCAGCCGACGGCAGAAACCACCTTGACGCCTTCGCCTCCCGACTCCACTCCGCTCTCCAACCCAATTTGACGGCCAAAACTCTCTGCTTCTGCCAAAACTTTCTGCCACGATTCGCCTTGCGCTCGGCGCTTTATAGGCCGGCAGGAGAACCCATATGCAAATTTCCGGATCAGGATGAGCTCGGGGGCGGAGCCACGCTCGCCCATTGGACGGAGGAAAAGTGGGTGTGAACCTCCCCTGATCCTAGAATTTGCATATTTCGATTTCACACGGACGTGCCTGGAGGCGGGGCCAAGCCGCTCCGTGCTTGCTGATTGGGCGGATCAGAAGTGGGCGTGTAGAATTCCTGATCCGAATTTTCCGTCGGAAAGGCCGCTATTTGCACTCGCAGCTCAGTGCGTTTCGCTTGAACGAGCCCAAGACAGCCCGATGCTCAGTGTTCACAGGTGATGTGGGAATGGCCATAGAAGGAGAAAGAGGTGAGGGTAGTGGAGGGTTTATCGGTGGTGGTTTGATGGTTATGGCGGTTGATTCAAAATAAAGATAGAACAGAAAAACGCCTAACTCAAAGCGTCGCAGCCCGAATGAATCACATAAATTCCCTCTAAACAACGGGTTTGGGGCAAACTACACATGTACTTAGAGTTATCTCACCTATGGGACCTGAATGGTGGTTTGCGAATTTCCACAGCCGTAACAATATATAAAGGCAAGCGCGCATGCACAACAGGCCTCATTTATCATTTATACGTCATTTCCGTCGCCGAAGGAGAGGGTATTGCGTTTGGGTCCTTCTGTCTGTCTGTCTGTTTGTTTGTCGCCACAGAACGTTCGTGTTTTTCTCTGCAACTGCCTGTCGTATTGAGACAATTTTCACCATAGGTGCGAATACTCTGATCGAATGTTTTAATCATAATGTGACGTCTTAGGTCACGTGTTGTGACAGCCATGTTGGAAAAAGAAAAACTTTGGACCACTATCTCTGAAATTACACCAGGGAAAAAATTGAAACTTGGCACACGGCAAGTGCTCCTCATGGGGAATAAGTGTGATGTTTCATGACGCCATAGGTGCCTTCGTTGTGACGTCATAATTGCATATGCAGAACGCTACATCTGATCAGTATGAACATTTTTGAGGGTCATCTGGGGATAAAATGGTCCACAGCACAAATTTGATGATGTCATCAGTCGTGTGATTCGGCAGCCATATTGTTAAAAAACAAAAACCTTCAAAAATCTTCTTCTCTGAAATGGCTGAGCAGATCAAGGAGAAACTTTACACGTGTGATCACCTATCCATGAGTAACAAAAGGTGCACACATATGGTGTCATAGGTCACATGGTTTGGCAGCCATATTGGAATTGCCCTAAAACCTATAAAAATCTTCTCCAGAACGGCTGGACAGATCGAGGGGAAGCTACACACAAATGTTCCCCAAGGCATGGGTGTACAAGTTTGTTGAGGAATAATTGATAGCTCCTATGGTTTGGCAGCCATATTGGATTTAAGAAAAATAAAAAAATGTTTTCTCTGGAACCGCTTCATCAATTGACGTGAAACTTCACAATTATGATCTCGTCGTGATGGAGAATGCATGTGTTAAATGTCAACGTGATTGGACATATGGTCTGGCAGCCAGAATTATTTAATTTTTTGATCTGGGTTCTTTAAAAAAAAATTTCATTATTATTATTATTATTATCATTGTTATTTTTGAGTAATTCTCACTTGGCTGTGCCTGGATGGATTTCAGGGTAGAGGAGTAGAAGCTGAATTGCCAATCCTATCCAGGTTGCTCCTGATGACTTCATCTTTGCTTTTTACTTGTTTGGGTTCCTTCTGATTACTCCAATGCAGGACTGTCCCTCTTTGATCTTCCATTTGATTTGAATTGAATTTATTTCAATCCCATTCTGAATGAAATTGAATAATAATGTAAAGGGTCAGCTTAGGTGTCCGATCACAGCAGGACGTCTTGGTACCCGGTCATCACTGCCAGCATTTATAAAGTGGTAGTTCTAATTATGTCTCATTAATTACGTAACACGCCTGTACACAAACGCCACACAAAATACACCACACAAAACAAGTCTTCGCAAGAGTGTAAACTCTGATTGCTCTTTATCTTGTTTACTTTGTTTTAACATTGTTTTTTAGGTTCATGGTTTGCCTTTAACTATGCTTGCATTTGTCCCACTCATTATTTCGAAACGGGTAAAGAGAAACTTGAAATATTTAAATCCTGTTTTTTCTTTCTTTCTCTCCATTCTACTTTCACAGCCTGACGGTCAGGTCCAAGACCTGCCATTGCTTTGGTAATGGCTTCTTTGCCTCGTGCTTCCACTGTTATCCTGTCATCGTGTCGTCATGGTCAGGCCCACATGGGACTTTGCCGCTTATCCCGTCCATTCCGATGTTCGTACCTGAGGCTAGCCGCATCTTTGCAGCCAAAAAGTACAAATGTTGTGGCAGCACGGTCTCTTCGCACAGCCTCCTGTGTGTGGGACAAGGTCGTAGCAAAACAAGGTGAGTCAATATTTGTGATATCCAAGCAATGTTACGTTGTCAGTCACAATATTATATTATATGTATGTATATATAACATCCTTTCCTTTGTGCTGCAGTGGTAAATTTATTGAATCAAAGGCTAAAAGAAGGGAAACTTTATAGCAAATCATGCTGCAGGAGTTGTGACTGCAGTGATTACTAGATGACTATATATAACAAGCAGCACCAGGGTTTAAAGCCCCTGATATTCTCTTTCCTTGAGGGCCCACACCTCAGTTGACTTATTGTCTTTCGAGATCCTATGATAATTTACACTCTCAAAGCCGCAAGGACAGAGTGGGTTTTGAACATGGAAAAATAGGGAGAAAACTCTTGTGTTGCCAAAATGGAATCAAAATAGCATCAACTAGAGCAGGTGTCTCCAAATATTTTTGATTGTGAGCCAGAACCATAATTCCTTTGCACCTCGTGGGCCATGCAATCAAAGACTTTTTAAAACATAACCTTCATCCACCTTCGGTGGTGGAGGTAACAAGTTCTGTGGACACCACACCTTAAAATGTTCTTGCATAAAAGTTTATCTATTTGCACCCCCATTCCCTCTCACATTCTTATCAGGCAATTAGAGTCATTGAGCATGAGTATTGCAGCAACAACTGAATAAAATTGATGGACAACAGTACCCTACTGTTGCTATGTCACCTCACCATCTGGCCTACAAGTAGAGATAAAATGATGCAGATGCACGTCTATCCTCCTTTGTGAATAGATGAGCACTGAGGAACATGCCTGTGGGCGGCAGAGATGGGGAGGAGGTAGGCAGATTACGTGCGTGCCAAAAATATTTGAAACGAGTAAAAAAGGCATAAAATGTCATAGTCCCCGTTGTTTTAGTAATTTTGCTGTCTGGAGTTATAAGGGCTCGCCATTATTTATGTACCACTAAAATGGCCACCAGTCTACTAGTCAGCCATCTTTGATTAGATCACAAAATAAAGTGAGATGCACATGTATGCCATTATTTGCTGTGCTTGTGCCAAGTTTGAACAAAATCACACTGCATGTCTGAGAAACGGTTGGGGACACATTAACGTCACAAAATGGCAGCCAGTCGGCCATCTTGGATCTGATCCTTAAAAAAAAAAACGTGCATATGTAAGCAATCATTCATTATCTGTGCCAAGTTTCAACAACATTGGTAAATGCATGTCAGAAATGGTTGAGGATGTGTTCGACACCGTTTTTTGTTTTTTTTACAACTAAAATGGCTGCCAGTCGGCCAACTTTGATTGCATCACGAAACAAAACAATGTGCACATGTGTACCATCATGCGCTGTCTTTGTGTCAAGTCCGAATAAAATTGGTCCATCCATGTCCGAGATATGGTTGCGGATGCACGCACGCACGGCCACAAAAAACGACACCAAATCCATAATCCCCCGTTTCGGACGAGGTCCATTGGGGGCTAATAATAGGCGCACAATACCATGGCGTCATTTGATTCGCCAAGGTCAAATTAGCAGTTCGCCAAGGTCACAGAGAACTGTGACTACTTTTGTAGAACTGTGACTACTGTCCATCGTGATAAGATGGGTACTGACCAAGATTAGCATGGGTGAGGGCAGAGGGTGGTAGAGTATTTGCATGGCAAAAATATTTGAAATTTAGGCACGCAATAATATGACAAATTATGTTTGAAGCAGCTTGCAAAGCCAGGCATCAGATGAAGCCAATAGCTATGAAAGGGTTAATAAGAAAGTTCAAAATTTTTATAAATGTAGCTTCACAGAGTGGCATGTTTCAGAAACAGTCGGTGCAATTGGCCCGTTTCACTAATTGTGAACTAGGTTCCTACAGAAAGAGGGCCATGTATTTGCAAATATAAAGTCAAAGAACAAGTCGTATTAAATGGTATCGATTATATAAAATATGGATGAAATTGGTCCAACGTAGAATCCAAAAAACAGGTTAAAAAAAAATCAAAAAGCAGTGTCGCTATCAAATATCAATGACAATAAAATCGAATCTATCAAGCAAGGTTACTTTTCACAATGAATTGGAAACGAGACATGATCAGAGAAAATATTTTCCTTCATATAAATACCATCAAGCCAGCTACGTTAATTACATGTTCATCACCTCCTGCATTAATCCCTCCTGTGTTTATCATTTATCAAGTTGGTCTGAATGGATAATGCCAGAAGCCATGAATACATAATTAGGGGCAGATAGAATGGAAGAACATGAGACGGGATTAACTCAGAAATAATTTGGCAGCTAAATTCACACCACGTGGTCAGTCCATTGACAGGAGCTTAGGATTAGCTCCGGTCTGGACTGATGATGCTTGTGATCTAGACGTGGACCTCGGTCCGCTTCTTGAGGACCCTTGAACGAGAGCGAAATCGATGGCGCGCCATCGCAAATCCCCACACTTCCCACTGAAAGCAGAGTTGAAAGATGGCAAAAAGTTCAACCATAAATGACCCAAATCAAATTTTTGTTTAAAAAAAAAAATCTGATTAGAAATAAATAAATAAAAACCTAAGTTTTGACCCCTGTAATCGATCCTAAGTTCCTCTTTCCTCGGGCATCAACCGGGGGTCAAATCCAAAAGAATTGTTGCATATTTCAGCAATCCCCAGTGTGTTTTTTTTTTTTTTTGTATACCTTGTCGAGGCTCGCATGAGAGCTAACGCACAGTGAGGCGGGCATGAGACAAGAGGGGCGGGAGTGGGAAGGACAAAACAGTGGGGAACAGAGGCATTAGGAGATCTGTGGAAGGGAGATGGATGGGGCGGGGAACATGGGTTATACAATATGGACATTACAGGGACTTTCAGGAAGGAAAACAGGGAATTTGAAGGAGGTGGGTTTGGGGTGAATTAACGGGGGTAGAAAAGATCAAGGATTTGGATGGGGGACGATAAGAGGTGGTGGTGAACAGCTGTTTTGAAGGCCTGGAGGGAAAAATGGGATTGAACAGAGTGAGGGAGTCTATTCCAAAGGCGGGGGAAAAGAGGAATGAAAGAGTGTTGAGGCGTCGATCACCCTTTACTGAGGCATGAAGACGTCTATGTACTTGAGAGAAAATTGTTTATTATCTTTCAATACGTGCGCACGGAAAACACACCCCAGGCACAACAATTTGCATTTGAGGAACCCGGAGAGTGCTCTGCCCTAATGGTCGAGTCACTCCCTCGTGTGTGTGTGTATATATATATATATATATATATATATATATATATATATATATATATATATATATATATATATATATATATATATATATATATATATATATATATATATATATATATACATACACACTGTTTTATCTCCAACAAATTCCACTATATACAATTCCTCCTTTTCATCCCAAGTCAAAGGTGCTTCCACCAAGTATTAACCCAAGGGAGGGGGGTGGGGGGTGGGGGGTGGACTCTTATCCAACCAAGATATTCTAGTTTTGTATTTTTAATTGATTTTCTGAAATTTGTAGAATTTGTTTTTCACTTGGAAATTGTGGGTTACAATGTGTAAATAAAGGTGGAAAAGTCTGATTTAATGAAATGTAATTCCAGGCTATAACGGAACAAAAGGTGAAAATTTTGAAAGGGGGTGTAGACTTTCTATAGGCACTCTATATGCCAAGATACTCTCACCTGATGGAAAAACTCAACTTCCTGAAATCTTAGCCAGAGTACTACAGGGAGACCCCCTTGCCTCTTACCTGTTTGTCATAGTGCTTCATTACGGACTCAGAAATGCTATCAATGGCAAGGCAGAGGAATTGGGGTTTCAATTAGAGCAAAGATAAAGTACAAGCGTCAAACCAGAGGTTCTTCCTGATCTCAACTTTGCTGATGTCATAGCCTTATTGTCATAAGAAATTGAGCAAATGCAAGAACTTCTTGAGATAATCGAAAAAAGCACCTGTAGGCTAGGGCTACCAATTCATGCTAATAAAACGAAAGTGATGGCATTCAGTCAGTCTCGAGAAGTCTCAATCATTTCAAATAATAGAATAAAACTTTAGACGGTCAATGACTTTCCAGTATCTTGGTTCCTGGTTTTACACAACTGTTCAGGATATCAAACAAAGGAAAGCTGTCATATGGAGAGCTTAAAACAAACTTTCAAGAACATGGAAGTCAACACACTCTCGGCGTATCAAGGGAACGACTATTTATGGCAACATTTGCGTCTGTCTTGTTTTATGGAAGTGAAGCATCGACCTGCAGGCAAAAATAACATTCTTTTCTTGTAGTAATTCTCTGCAGACTACTGTAGTATATGAGAGAACAACTCTCATATACTATATTTCTAACTAGCATTTTTGCCTGGGCCCTGATTGCGACCCACGAGAAGGGACTTGATGGATGCTGTACTTGACTTCTTCATTGAGTTTTCAATGTCCATTGGTCTGAACATAGAACAAATAAAGAGCTCCATGGTTGTCTTTCAAGGCTGTTGGTTAAAATTAGAAGGAGACATCTCAGGATTGCTTAGCACTGCTACTGCCATGAAAAAACGAACCTGTTTCCAATCTTATATTATGGACACCTAAACATGGAGGGCTGAAATGGGGCAGACCCACTCTCTCATCAACATGTTGAAGAAGGATACGGGCCTGGGTACAGAGGAACTGCACATAATGCTTGATGGAGAGAACTGGAAGCTGAGGATCAATATCATCTGAATTTGACGAAAGAGCCTACTTAAGAAGAACAAGGAGATGCAAACTTGATACTAAAAATGGAAGTATATGTGTCGCACTGATGGCCTTATTTAGACTACTTTTGATGAAACGTTTCGGGATAAAACTATTTTGTTCCACTCTATGAATAGAAAAGTTGTGATGTTTATTTGTTTGTTAATTTTATTATTAATTTACAATTTAATCTTATCAATCTGTCATACTAAAATACGTAGTTTGGTGTCTCTGACTGTTTTTTTTGACCATGATACATTCGGTCGTTACTTATCCAATCGCAGCCAAATTTGACGGGGACTAACGGTCACACGACGGAGGTTGTTGCGATTCAACTCCCCCCCCCCCCTTCACAAGGGCGATTTGTGCTTTGAACAAACTCAGGGTTGAGGTGAAAAATAGGTTATCATGGCGTTTCATGGGGCACACCTTCCGGGCGTAAAAAAATATCGTAACCACAAACGTTTCAGTCAATTCTGTCCAACGTAAGTGATATCTTTAAAGTCGCTATGAAACTGGAAGTAGTTTGGAGGAAACTCGATGTGCTTTAGGCATTCTATACTTATCGCATCTCCTTCAGACGAACCGATCAGAGCCATCTCAACTTGCTAGGCCTCTAGGTAAGCAGCAATGATCTTTAGCTAACAAAGCTGCTTTCACAAGTCTTTATGCATGAAATATGAATCCCACTGCCTGTCCGATTTATTTATTATTTATTTGTTTATTTATTTTTGCCATCACATTATTTGTGGACTGTGCTGTATGGATTGTTTATAACATATCTTGCGGCCTCATAGGTGATTTCTCCTGGCCATGGTCTCAAGTGTGATGTGCAATATTGCCACCGACAGCCTTACGGCCCAATTCTGACCTTTATTTGATGCATAACCATATTCCTAATGTTGGTTAGCATTTTGATACCCACCAGAGGGAAATTTAAAGAAAATTTGACGTACTTATGCATGGGTGGTGTATTGGCTTACAGTCGCTAGTTCACACAGGTATCGGTACTATTATGACCAGTTATCTAGTTCCGTCAAATCATGCCCAATTTCTGGTGACATTCATGATCAGATGTCTCCAAACATCCCTATCCTGCACTGCTTTCTGAAGCTCTGGCAGACAGCTTTATTATTATTATTTTTTTGTATACACTGTTGAGGCTCGTATAAGAGTTAACACACAGAACGTACAGGGGGGGGGCAGGAGACAAGGGGGCAGGAGAGGAAAGGGAAAATGGTGTAGAACAGAGACATGAGGAGATCTATGGATGGGAGAGAGATGGGGTGGGGTTGCAGCCTTTACCCCATCCATTGGGGATTCCATTGTCAATCAGCTTGCTTTTGCTTGCCAAGGCAGCCATTCTTTATCAACCGTTTTGTCAGAGTGCTTGCTTGAGTACTTAAAGTCAAGTGAGCCACTTGGCGAGCACTCTACAAGCTGATTGGAATGGAACACACCCCTTCTGAACATGTCTATCTTCCCATTTGGCAAGATTTTAATCTTGTTTTTTTTAGGTTTAAATAAAGACCAGCTTTTCACTTTTCTCCTTCATTGTCTGCAGCAGTTTCATCAAGTCCTCTTTAATTTCTACCAACCAAGTGGTATCATCAGCATACTTTACGGACCTGTCACACCTTGACGATTTAGCCAACGTATGCCTGACGTATGCAAAATTGGGTTAAACCGCTGGCACACGTCGAATACGTTATGGGTAAGTTTGTATACGTTAAGAGAACGCTGGCATACGTCGTAGTATGCTGGCATACGTCGTAGTTCGCCGAGCTGTTAGACAAATTTTCCATGCTTGAAATTTCCCGACGTATGCCAGCGTATGACTCACATGCTCCGCATAATGCTGGCATAGGTTGTAGGCACGTTATGCGATCGTTGACACACGTCGACACACGTTACTTGTAAGTTACTCATAAGTTGAAACACATCGAGGTAATGTTTAGCGTTCCCGAAACTTATTTCTAACCTATGAGTAACGTGTTGTAGGCACGTTACGCGATCATTGACACACGTCGACACACGTTACTTGTAAGTTACTCATAAGTCGAAACACATCGAGGTAATGTTTAGCATACCCGAAACTTATTTATAACCTATGAGTAACGTGTTGTAGGCACGTTACGCGATCGTTGACACAAGTCAACACACGTTACTTGTAAGGTACTCGTAAGTCGAAACACGTCAAGGTAATGGTTATTAGCGTCAGTGTTCCAGACTCCCTGGTTTTTATTTATTTATTTTTTCTTCGGTATGACGGTCATGTTGACACTTCGATTTCCAGTGCGGTTATAATATAATATAATTAAAAGGCTGCCGCTCAACGATTTAAATCATAACCGTCATACCGAAGAAAAAAAAAAACCAGGGAGTCTGGAACACTGACTCTAACCATTACCTTGACGTGTTTCGACTTATGAGTAAAGTATGTCGACGTGTGCCAACGATCACGTAGCGTGCCTACAACTTATGCCAGCGTATGCGGAATGTGTGTCGTACGTCGAGAAATTTTCAACATGCTGAAAATTTCTCAACGTACTCGGCGTACAATGACGTATGCCAGCGTACTACGACGTATGCCACCGAACTACAACATATGCCAGCATGCTCTTAACGTATACAAAACTTACCCATAATGTATTCGATGTGTGCCAGCTTGGTTCGGCAAATTTTTCATACGTCGGCATACGCTGGCTAAAACGTCAAGGTGTGACAGCGGCATCACACTTCGATGTCTAGTGCGGTTATGATTTGAATCGTCGAGCCGCAGCCTATGAATAACCTACGCCACGTGATCGTCGGCGATACGCTGCCGCGCTATGCAGAAGTTGTGAATGCCGACAACACGCTCAGCATTCGTTGGTATAAGTTATCTATATGTGATTAAAACGTTCTGTGTACGTTACTAATACGTTATGCATACGTCCAACACGTTATTATACGCCCAAAACTTAAAAAAAAACATCAATAGTTCAGCGTACGCCAGCGTTTTACAAACATTTTGACACCTTGCCATACGCTGGCTAAAACGTCAAGGTGTGACAGCCCCTTTAGGTGGTTGATACTGTATATATTTCTCCAATCCTGGCTCCAGCCTCTGTCATCCAAGTTATATTTTTCGTCAAAGTTATTTTCACCACAAATTCATCAGTAAATTCCATCCAATGATAATGATATTAACATGGGGGCTGGCAGGATGGCCTTGAGCTCTGTACACTCACCTCCAAGCCGTCTTGCCTGGGTTTGAATCCTAATGCAGGTATCATCTTGGTGTCATCCTGGTGTTTCACAGGCAGGGTGATTCATCAATGTCTGTGCCATTCCTCAGATGGAGGTTTAACTGGCATCCTTTCTGCCAGCATTAGTTGGTTGACTTTAAAGATCCCACGGTGTCCTTCACAAAGAGTACGTGAGCTATCAGCGGCACTCTGAACAAATTACAAATTCCTGCCTTGATCTCAGTCGAATGTCATGCCTGGCCAGCCGATTCGTGAAGGACTTGGTTCCCCCAGTCAACACTGCGATAACGTGGGAATAATTGTGGCCGTTAAACAATAAGGATATGAACAAACTGCCGTCTGCATGGTGTGCACGTACACATGATCCCCGTCCTCCCCCCTCCACCCGGACCCCCTATTGCATTGGTAATTGAAGACAAAAATGTTCTGGTAGCAGAAATGGTGTGCACAGTAAGCTTTATGAGAGCTGTACCACCATGTACTTGATAATAAAACCTGAAATTGCACTCAAAGGTGAAAGCCCTCAAAACATTTCATTTCCCACTGCTCCCATTTCTCCCTTTTTTACCTACAGGCATTCCATATGCCCAGTTGACTGTAGGTGTACCGCAGGAGAGCCATGCTGAAGAACGGCGTGTGGCACTCACTCCTGCTGGCGTCGTGTCTCTCATTAAGCAAGGCTTCCACGTGAATGTGGAGGCTGGGGCTGGCGAGGCATCCAAGATCTCTGACGCACAGTATCGCGATGCTGGCGCCACTATCGTTGGCAGAAATGATGCCTTTGGAGCAGACATCGTACTGAAGGCAATACAACTTTCTGTTTTAGGTTGTCCTTACCAAATGAGCATGGCAGAATGTATTGCTTCGAAAATTAAATGATGTTCCAGATGGCAGTTTATTTATTTGCTAACTTGTTCATTTTCTGTTCGAGGTTTACGTGCCAACGTCATGGTTCAAAAAAAGATGAATTCCAATGATGGCTACAAACAAGAAAACATACAAACAAGACAGTTCAAAGAACACCTTACCCCATGCAATCTTAAGAATAAAAGACATGGGAAGGGTCTTTTAAACTCTTGCTTATTGCGTTTCCGAGCGCAATCTATATTTCCTACGAGCCGTCATTTTGTCTGAGTGTCGATATTCCCCCTCCAGATAGCGCGAGTGGCAAATTTTATTGGTCAAGATGATGTAAAACGACGTAATGTTGTCCAAGTACTGCTAAAAAGAATGTTTTTGAAAGTGCTAACAAGATGATTTATGTTCTGCAGTGTTCAATCAAGTAAGTAATTTAATTGAAATAAAATGAAGATTTTAATGGTTGTAGAAAAAAAAAAATCCCAAACAAACATTGATCAGACGTTTACCACCATTGATGTTTTAGGTTGTCCTTACCACCTTATTTAACACGTTACGTTAGTTCTTTGTGCCTGTTGTTTGTGTCCTTTATGACGTTCCTAAAAACAGTAAGTTTCCTGTTTGGAATGATTTTCAATTTTGTTTGACCGTCAGACAGACAGACAGTTTTTTTTATTATTATTTTTTTTTACTTTACTATTCTCAGTGCATGCATGCTTGGGATGAGATTCTGTATAGTTTGCCCAATCCAAATTTCTGCTAACCTGCAGGTTCGTGTTCTGATTCATGTTCCGATTTGTGTTCTGCAGTACTTAAAATATAACATTCAATTGAAATTAAGTCAATCCTCGATCATAAATTGACGTCTACATTCAGCCACAGACAAAGTGAACCAATTCCTTAACCCCATCTCTACGCTTTGCGTGTGCGAAGTCATGAAATGAGTGCTTCAACCTGTGTTGGACCAACTGAGGTATTTATTTGTGCTAAATGCTTATGCTTCACATACTCTGGCAAAATCCACCGTGATATTTTATATCAAAATGGTTAAATCGGTTGGCTTTAATGACATTAAGGTGATGAGTTCAATCCCCCTCCACCCCCCATGTCAAAATCACACCAGGTGAGTTGATTCGCCCTCTTATCCTTCGGAGGTCGGCACAATGAACCCACCATAAAGACGAGTTACACTTGGTCCCCTATTTACGCTTGAGATGCATTCCTGAAAACCCTTGCTAAATCAAAAGCTGTTTTCCAAAATGAATAATGTTATAAATTGAGGATGCGTTTCTGAGCGGTAATTTTTGGTCATCCTAACATTACCAAACTAAATATTAGAGGCTTTGCGAGCCTCTAATATTGGTGGGAGTACCTGCTAGAGTAATTGCTGGTCGTGTTCAACTCGTGATGAAGGGTTTTGGGGAATTTAACGAAAAAGCACGCAACGAAGGTCAAGTAATACCACTCGGTGCAACAGACAACGAGCAAGTGGGGCTGAATGAAGCGTCCTGAACCGGATGCTGCCTTGGGAGTGCAGACCAACTGTGCGGTGAACCTATTTGGTGGAGTGCGCAGCATGGGAGAGCAGCATGGAAGTTTTGGTGTGGCTTGGGGAAATTACACCATGTCACAAAACGTAAACACGAGAAAATTACGAAAAGTGAATATAAAAGTTTTCATTACTTTGTCAATGGCGTTAAATTGAAAAATCATAAATAGAGAATACCTGTACTGTCCTTTTATTTTCTCTCCATGAGCACATTGAGTAAGAAGCGCAATTGATTTATTGATTATGAATCTTTTTATTTATTTATTTATTTTATTTAATAATAAGCTAATTAACTCACACTTGCTGCAATAACTTAAGAATGGCTGAAGGAATCCAAGTCAAATTTGATACAGATATGTATTTATAATGATGTCAAGATAAGCTGATTAGATTATGGGGGCCAGAGGTCAAAGGTCAGAGGCCATGTCAGGTAAAAATGCGATACTTGAGAGCAGCTGAAGGGATTTAAATCAAACTTGGTGCAAGTATGTATCAACCTCCTTCAGTGCGTCCATCCTTGATAGATTATTTATTGCTAAAAGGTCAAGGGTCAGAGGTCACATTCAATCTCCTAATGTGATACCATTGGCTGCGGCATTTGATCCAAATTAAGTCCATGTACCACAATATATATGCACAGATTGGATATTGAAGTTAAATGGTCTTGAGGTTTTAGGTTAAAGTTGGAGTAAGCAAACACTTGATATGCGTGGAGGCATATCGGTCGACATCGCAAAGTTGATTTATGTCTTTTTTTTTTTACGCGGTGTGTTGTAATTATGGACAAACTTCTTGCTTGCAAATCGTTTTATTTCATATATTTTGATTCTGATGGCAAACGCCAGTGGAAGCCCGACACATGTGATGTGCGTATTGTTGCAGGTGAGAGCCCCTGCAGAGATATTGCAGTCTGATGTGAAGCACGAGGCCGAGTTGTTGAAGAAGCACGGCACACTCGTGAGCTTTTTGTACCCGGCGCAGAATGATGCGCTATTGCAGATTCTGGCATCTCGCCAGGCCTCTGTTCTCGCCATGGATCAGGTCCCTCGTGTGACAATTGCTCAGGGTTACGATGCACTCAGCTCGATGGCTAATATTTCTGGGTAAGCTCGAAAGAGGTTAGAGATTGTCTGGGCAGGATAATTGAGGAGTCCTAAGATTTTTGCATGTTTGCCATTCCCATCTGATCTGGGATACATTTACTCATTGTCAACGGACAATGCGTTGATTTGTTCATCATCGACTTTTGTCCTTGTGATTCATGCAAAAGTATGTCTGATGTGACCTTACAACTTTGTTTGGTCTCGAATGTATGTCAGGGCTCAAAAATGTTTTTGATCTACTTGCACTGGTTCACGTAGCTATGAACGTAATCATCAGCAGAAGTTTTGTCTGTACATTGTAAAAAAAAACAACAACAACATTTTAACCACTGCCTTCATCAGGTAATTGCTTATCTGAAAAGGCTTTCAGAATGCCACATCCCACACACTCCTCGAGATGACTTGTGAGTGTTTTACCCAAAATAGAAAGGTGGAGATGTATGAAACGCAACGACACCGAAATTCTTTCTGAATCACGAGGGAGAATTTTGAGGTCCCGTAGAAACTTTTGACAAATGCAAGTTGCAACAGGTGAAGAAGAGTCCACAGCATATTCCATCCATCCACCGATCCATCCATCCATCCATTGGGACTATACTCTGTGCAGAGCGTTAGTGCTGCCTAAGCAGTCTCTTTGGTTATTGGGCACAATCCTGGATGGGTCGCTATTCCGACACAGGATACCAGCAAGCTGGCACTCATTTTGCCGACCTCGGAAGGATGACAGGCAGAGTTAACCCCACTTGGTATTGAATCAACAGCCGAGCGGGATTTGAACTCAGGATCCGAGGATCCCAAGTCCACCACCCTAACCATTAAGCCAACACCAGGCATACAGCATATTGCAACAGCTTAAACCTGTGAAAGGAATATAATAAACTGTCACCTGCATGAGTTGATGCAAGAAACAAAAATTTTGGAACTCAGGAAGATTACAGCAAAAAGTCTCCCACATCCATCGTTTTTAAAATGGGCACCCTCAAATAATTCACTGCCAGCAAACATGCTATACCTTCTTTCACATGCAAGTGAGAGTGTGAATTTTGAATTTGGCCAGGGTGCTGGCGACTGGAGGGGAGTGGAGTGCGGGTGGGGTTGGGGAGTAGCTTTGTGGTGGGGCTTTCCAAAATAATGGAAGTGTTCCGTTTTCCCCTCGATTGTGTTCATCCAGCAGTCCATGTATTTTCACCATACTATCAGGAGTATTTAATTTAACTTTTTATTTTGTGATAAAGGGTCAAGTAGGAAGTGGAAGGGTAAGCTGATTTTTGATGAGCTCTTTGAAATCTTTGCTCTGGTTGTGAGGGGTGTTGAAGGAGTTCAATAGTGGGTTATTCATTCGCACTTGTCTGAGAGCGGTGGTATTTTGTTCATTATAAATGTACGTGTATGTTTGTTATTTTCCATTACTTTAATTAACTTAACATTGTTGTTTCAGTGACAAATCAGAAGCTTGATCTGTTATGTTGTACCATTCTGGATCTTACAAAAACTGAGCATCGAGATGTTAATTTTTTTATGCCTCCGTATTCGATGGCTGGAAGCATTATGTTTTTGAGCTGTGTCTCCATCTGTGTGTCTATTGTTGTTTTTTTTTGGTTGCCGCGATAATTTGTGAACCATTGATATGAAGGGGTTTCGACCAAACTTGGCACAAGTATGGACTGTAATACAAAGATGAACAGATCCGATTTTGGATTCAAAAGGTCAAAGGTAATGTGCCATTTCAAAACTGTTTTGCAGACCGTAACTTGAGTTAGAAGCATCTGTTATTCTCTCTTTTCCTTATTTCTGTTTTATCTCTCACACCCCCTGTCATGTGGCCTTTAATTGAGATCAACCATGCAGTGGGTTGGCATCTAATGTGAGCGAAGGCATAGCCTTCAACTCAATTGTGTCAAATTATACTTTTAGCCTGTGCTCGCGAAGCGAAAAGCGGGGTCCTGTATATGCATGTCTGCATTCTCTGGAACCGCATGTCGGATTGGCACAACATTTTCACCAAAGATGTGACTACTCATGTAGAATATTTTAATGATAATTATGACATCAACGGTTATGTGGTGGCAGCCCTGTTAGAAAAAATGGAGGAACGTTGGACCTCAATCTCTGAAACTGCTCTCTGGAAGAAAATTTAAACTTGGCACCTGTCAAGTACTCCTCATGGGGAATAAGTGTATTTTTTTTATGATATAGGTGCCTTCGTTATGACATCACAATTGTATACGTAGAACGCTATACCTGATCGGCATGAAAATTTTGAGGGTCATCTAGGGATAAATTGGTCAACAGAAAAAAATTGATGACGTCATCGATCATTTGGTTCGGCAGATAGATATTGTTATGGCTGTGGAAATTCGCATTTCACCATGAAGGGCCCGTAGGTGAGATATCTCTAAGTACATGTGTAGTTAGCCCCAAGTCCGTTGTCTCGATGGAATTTATGTGATTCATTCGGGCTGCGACACTTTGAGATAGCCGTTTTTCTGTTCTATCTTTATTTTGAACCAACCACGTCTCAACCACCATCACACAACAACCACCAACCACAACGCCGCTTCACAACAACCACAACCACACCTGCCTCTCAACCAGCACGCCATCCTCACCACTCCGCCAGCAACCGTCAACATCTCCACGAACACAAAAGGGGAACAACAACAACTCCCACCCCGATTTCCCTGGTAAACAAGAATGATGGTTGGAACTCAACTCCCACCCTGATTTCTCTGGTGGAATGTCCCCCCCCGCCCCCCCCCCGCGTGCCGCAAAGGGAGGGGAGGGGTGCCGGGGAAATAAAAGGGCGCACGGAGGCGCCGCTGAGAGGAGGTCAGGTCAGGGCGGTCGGTGAGAGTGTCAGTGTCAGTCGGCGGTTCATGGTCTTCTGCCCGTCTGGGTCTTGGAGAAGCGGTCCACAGAGCGACCCGCTCGTTGGAGCTTGCAGTCGGTGGAGAGTCCGGACGTCGCGGAGGAGACGCGGACTGGAGGTGCCGCTCTGCCAGCTGTGTTGCGCGGACCTGCGCGTTCGTACAAGGAGCGCCAGAGAGAGCTCGCCCACCATCGCACCGCGAGGGTGCAGGTAACCTGCAACGGTCTTGTGGGACTCGTTCGGTCTGCCAAGTCCCACACCATAAAGCCCTCTTGTCTATGAGGGTGGCCTTTTCTTTTGCTTTCGAATGAATGTTGTCGGCGCGCCGTCTGTAAAGTAGAACTGTATAAGTGTTGCCGTGTGTACGCGTATTCGGTAGTAACTCTGCGTCATTGTTTCTTTTGTTTTAACTGCTACATGTGCATTTTGACTGTTTGGCTGTATATGTGTGCTTTCCGTGTGTCGCATAATAAATGTGCATTGCGTGAACTGTTTTCCCATTTCGCTTCGTCTTTTCTTGACCCTCCATCCTGCTTCACGGAAAGGGTTCGTAGTGGGCTTAATACGCCCGGTAATTAATCTGAACAGTCCAGGTCGGTGATAACACCATTCGGTTATCCCGATAGCACGGAACGGGCCGCCCAAGCGGCTCGTGTCCGGAGTCGACCTGCGGCGAGGTGCGATCGCCCGGTTTACCATCCGCGTGGGTACTTAGGTAGGTCGAGTTTGGCGAACAACCCTATCCTACGCGGGTGGCTGATTAGCACGATTGTGGTGAGGTCGAAAGGCCCACCCGTGACTGGCTCCGGGCGATAGTTCCCAGAGGGTCACGACTGAATTGTCCGTCCTGTGGGCGACGTGTCGCGATCCGAGTTACGTGGCCGTCCGCACGCCGGCGGGCGCGAATTCGCAACAATATATATATATTTATATATATATATATATATATATATATATATTTTTTATATGTATATATATATATATATATGTGTATATATATATATATATATATATGTATATATATATATATATATATATATATATATTTGAGAACCTTCAAAAATCTCAAACGACTGAACAGATCGATGAGAAACTTTACATGTATGAACGCCTATCCATAAGGAACAAAAAGTTATCCACCTACAGAGATGACAGAAGTAAATAGACACCTTAAATTTCTTCATTTCATCTGTATAACGCAGGTTTACTCAGTGATTTGGACTAATATTCGACTATTTCTTTGCAGAAACGAGTTCCTCGGTCTTGTATGACAATTAACTATGCCTTGAAACCAGGGAGCACACAAACTTTCCGATTTTCATAGAGGACGAATTGTTGGCCATTTGAAAGGAGGAGTCAGCCAGCGTCAGATAGCTCAGAACGTTGGCATTCCGCTTTCTACGGTCATTCGGGTAATTGTGCAATTCACCAGCAAAGGCAAGGAATCCACAGCTTCCCGTTCTGGTCGATCTGGGCCCTCAGAAAGGTGTCTTCGAGCTGTTAAGCGGTCCATTGAGAAAACTCCCCATTGCAAGGCAGCAGATGTTGCAGAGGAGGTCCAAGTTACCTCAAAAACTGCCGTGTGGTACCTCATCAACTCGGTCACAATGGGAGGGCAGCTTGGAGAAAACCTCCTTTGACCAGTCAACATTCAAAGGAGAAAGAAGTGGGCTGACGAGATGGCCAACAGACCCTTCACTTAGAGTTTTGACAAACGGTGATTTTTTTTTTTTCAGATGAGTCCCAATTTCCTCAATTTTTTGACAGTGGATGCGTGTGGGTCTGGAGACTTCCCAGTCAAGAGTTTTCTTTGAACCGATTGCAGCCACTGTCAAACACGTTGGTTCTTCAGTGATGGTGTTGGGAGCAATCTTGAGCACTGGTCGTTCAGAGCTTGTTGAAAGAGACGCACCAAGGATGTGTTGGCATCAACTCTACGATACACATTTATATCCTTGAGGATGGACGTCGCCCTGTCTTCTCCACTGGTCAGATGGTTAAAAACAACACTCTCTTCATGGAAGATGTTGCTCCATGCCACACTGCAAAAAAGGCCAAAGAATGGAAGGACAGAAATGTGATCAAGCGACTTCTATGGCCAAGTCAGTATCCTGACATGAATCCCATTGAACACCTCTGGGCCATATTGGATCGAGCTGTGCGGAAATCGTCCAGGAAACCATCATCATGGGCAGAATTGCTAACCAGTTTGTGTGAAGCCTGGGCAGAAATCCCACAAGAGAAAATTTCAGAACTCATTAGTTCTCTGCCTGAAAGAGTAAAAGCGTTGAAATCTGTAAATGGCAAGTCGACAAAATACTTGTGTATGTATTAAAATGGATCAAATGTACTTCAAATGTTAAATAAATAAATAATTTTAAAATAATGGTGTCTCTTTACTTCTGTCATGTGTCTGTATGACGTCATAGGTCACATGGTTTGGCAACTATGAGGTTTTGAAAAATAAACCGTTAAAAATCTTCTCCAGAACGGCTTGACAGATCGAGGGGAAATTTCCCACACATGTTCCCCAACCCTTGGGGATATCATGGTGTTCATGAAGAATTAATAGGTCACATGGTGTGGCAGCAGTATTTGATTGAACGGAAATCTTAAAATTATTTCTCTTAAACCGCTTCATCAATCAACGTGAAACATCACAATTATGATCATTCTAGTAGTCATGCGGAATATATATGTTTTAAATTTCAACCTGATCGGACGCATGGTCTGGCAGACAGAATTATTTAATATTTTGAATCTGAGTTCAGGTATTTCAATCAAACTTTGTACAAGTATGTATAATGATGTAATAATGTGGTCAGAGGCATATCTGGAGATGTCATGATGTCATATACTGCCCTTCTACTTTAGTTAAGGCATACAAAAGGTGCCATCTCCAAAGAAGTCCACGATCGCATGGTGGCCTTGGATAGTCATTGTGTGCTCTTATTAACCTCTGCCATCGAAGATGGATCGAGGTTACTGTTTTCACCCCTTTCTGCTTGTTTGTTTGTTTGTTTGTTAACCTCTGCCATCGAAGATGGATGGAGGTTACTGTTTTCACTCCTTTCTGTCTGTTTGTTTGTTTGTTTGTTTGTTTGTGAACAGTATTACGGAAAAACTCCTCGACGGATTTCGACGAAACTTGGTGGGAGGGTTAGATCTGGTCCAAGAATCATGCCATTAGATTTTGGACTTGGTCCAAAATCCAATATGGCCGCTATAGCGGCCAATTTGAAAAAATATTTTAATTTTTTTTTTTTTTTGCATTTCTACATGTTTTAAGTAATTTTCAACCCCCCCCTCCAAAAAAAAATTGTTGGAGAAAAAAATTTTTGCAACATTTTTCAACAAAATTTTGATTTCTTTTTTTTTGCATTTCTACATGTTTTAAGTGATTTCCAACCCCCCCCCAGAAAAAAAATTGTTGGAGAAAAAAAAAATTAGCAAATTTTTTTTCAACAAAATTTCGATTTTTTTTTTTTGCATTTCTACATGTTATAAGTGATTTACAACAAAAAAACATGCCAAAATTATCATTGCGGCTGATTTTGGAACTTCAGGTGGATATACCCACATAAAATCAATTTCTGTCTCAAGGAATCCAGTTATGACGAATGAATTGAGTATGTAAAAGTTAAAAGGGAAAGTTGCAAACTATAACTCTGTGAGCATTGTTGACGTCAAAATAGGATATCAGGTTCACTTAGGTGACCTAGCAGTATTGGCGGCGGAGGTTTTGCACTCTACCGAGTGCTCCCCCTCTAGTTCTCTTTCTCTGTATTTGTCATCGTCCTGACAGAGCAAATGTGCTCCTGAAGCAGTCTTGGCAAGGGTTATGCTGAGTCGTTTGCCTTTGCCTTCCGAGCAGTCAATCGGGGAAGGAATTTTTTTATTTGTTCATGCTGCTGGTAATAACTCGTGAACTATTTGTGAAAGACCATGGGATGCTTAATGCCCACCAATGACCAGTGCTGGAAAATGGGTCCTCTGGCTTACCATCCTTCTGATGGACGGCATACACATTGATGCCTCGCCCTTCATACGGAAAAAAGCAAAAAGTTTCACATAGAGCGTTATTATTGAAACCCAGGAAGTTTAAAGCTGGGCCGAGATTCGAACCTAAGCTAAAAAGCTCAGATGACAGTACACAAACCTCTTAGACTGTCCTGCCAGCCCTTTATATTCTATAGTAGCCAAATGGACTACTGACTTCCAGCATGGATGGGAGACCCAAGAAGATGACTCCAAGTCAGAACAGCTGGCAAATGTGACCAATTCACAAACTGTTGGCATGTCCAAGGTATTGTCAAAGACTTGGCCTGTTCATTGCAGATCCAGCCCACTTTATCACTTATCTCATGACTATTAAGGAAATGTGGTCTCACCACAGAAATAATGAAACCAAATTGGAATCCTTTCAATGGAAGCACAAGGGATCAATACCATTCAATACATTTTGCACTTAAACGTCAGCTAACAAAATCATGGGGTCCATCTTTCTGGCTGTTAAGGAAATCCTGCTGATTTGATTGCACATCTCACAAGCGACAATTGCCCGGGAATATTGTATGCCATCATGTTGCAAAAATTGTGGCAGGCCATCAATGACAAATGCTGAGGGATGTTGACCGAACGTGTGCTCCTTCACAACAATGTGCCTTTGTGTAAGGTCTGTGTTGCGTAGACCACCATTTACGACTGTGACTTCAAGCAGCTGGATCACCCTTTGTTTACGTCTAGTTTTTCCTCTCCCCAGTTATCTGTTTTTACATATGAAATACCACCTGCATGGTCGCCAGTTCGCCAATGACAAAGATGTGGCTGGAGTGGCCGAAGGAGCAATCTGAAACTTTTATTTTATTGGCATGGACAGTTTGAAAGATTAATTAATAATGTGCAGTGCATTGAATTGAAGGGACACTATTCAGAGTGTGTCGAAAGACTTTTTAATATTTCAGAAAGGTTAATTGAATAGCAGAGGGAGGGGTGATGTTGAGTGGTATGGATACTTAGAAGATGGCGTTTGCTTGTGATGGAATGATTGCATGTCATTGGTCGGCTGTTACCCAAAAGGCAGCACAGAAGGACCTAATTTAGTTCTGTCAATCCTCCCTCCCCTTAAATAAGTTGGATCAATGGTAGAATGGGTTGGTATCATTGATTTACCGATGCACAGGAGAGATTGATTAGATCTGGCATGGATGAAGCACAGGTCTGATTGGCCAAATGGCCTCGACCTGTGTCATGGTCTTTGCATCTTCATGTATATAACCTTTCTTCCCAATCTGCGACCACTTAAGCTACGTTAATTTAACCGGATGACATAGCACACAATGCTGAAAGTGTGGCATGAATAACATTTATAACCAGGTTGAACTCTTTCTGTTTTGTGGCCCACTGATAGATGATCCCAATCCAGATCTTCACCAAAATCAAATCAATTCCTCGTTGACACACAAACGACCTGTCCACCAAGTTTGTTTTTTTTTGTCCAAATCCATCCATAACTTTTTGAGATATCCTGCTTACAGACAGACACACACAGACAGACAGACCAACAGAAACATAAAACATAATGTTGGTGGAGGTAATAATACATTTTTCCAATTGTATATTGTCTTCTCCATTAGGGTGTGTAACAAGTTGTTGATGTTTTTCTTTTGAGACAGAAACTGTAGTTTGCATGAAACGACGTCTTCAATTACCGAATTTGTGCTTTGTGTGTTGTGTAGGTACAAGGCAGTGGTTCTCGCTGCAAATAACTTTGGAAGATTCTTCACGGGGCAGATCACTGCTGCTGGGAAGGTGCCTCCTGCTAAGGTGCAAGAAAAACACCTGAATGTGATTCATTTGTTCTGTTGTCCACCCCACCCCCCCCCCAATCCCTCACCTCCCTTCTCCATCCTCTCACCCAGTAGATGAGCTTCATTTTATTCTTCCTTGGAAGGAGACGTTAATTGGTGAATCGGACGTGTCCCGAGTTGATTCAACTTTGTGGACATGAGATGCTTTATTTCCGGTGTATGCAACAACAAACATAGTTATGTCAGGAACTGCATTTGCAAATTTAATTTGGGTGGTAACTACATTTTATATTCTTCAAGTGAAACACCTCCAGATACATTCTGTACTTGTTGGATGCTATGAGCATATACTTTTTCACAAAATAAGTTTTCAAAGTTCTGTGGAATGCCACGTGGGGTGCTGTAAACACAACACAAGTATAATTAAGCCTCCTCCTATAGTATATCAGAAAGCTTATTGCCGTTGTTTCGTTTGTTTCCACATTTCATGCCTCTGCCTCCTATTTTTAATGGTACCACAGAGTTTCTTAGGCCCCTCAAAGTACAAAACCACCATTTGGAAAATTCTTATTATTTTTCTTTCTTCCTGCACTCTCAACTGTTCTCCAAGTTTCCAAGCTGTCTCCGAGCCGGCAGGGACTTCAGGAGTGAAATTTTGCATCAATAATGCGAATAAAAAGGATGCAATAATAATGCATCAATAATTTGACTTCTTTTTGTGCCTATCGATGGTGAACAAAAAGTTCCCTACTCTTTCTGATCTTGGCCACATGGTTTGGCAGCCATATTGGATTGTAGGAAAAATGTTAAATAATGCTTATGCTGGAACCGCTGCATCAATCAATGTGTAACTTCACGATAATGATCTAGCAGACATGGGGAATGTACATTTTATATTTCATCCCGATCGGCCACATGGTTTGGTAGCCATATTGAATTGAAATAAAATATTAAATAATGTTTTCTCTGGAACTGCTTCATCAGTCAACATCAAACTTCACAGTTATGATCGAGTAGACATGGGGAATACATGTCTTAAATTTCAACCTGATCGACCACAAGGTCTGGAAGGCATAATTATTTAATTATTTTAATCTGAGAACTTTCAGAATTGTTTTTTTTTTTTTTGCATAAGGCTCACTTGGCTGCGCCTGCATGCATTTGAGGGTACAGGAATAGCAATTCAATTGTTACCGATGATGGCCTCTGGAAAAATGGTCACCTGTGTACATAATAAATAGATGGAACATAATAATAAATTATAATAAATACATGGCCTTTGTTTACGTCTATTATAAATTATAATAAATAATATAAATAAATACCTGTGTACATAATAAATACGTGGCCTGTTCCTCGGTCCATAACTTGTGAATCCTGCGTCGTAGAGAAACGTGCGGGGCCTCATTAGACTCAGGGGAATCGTGCTTTACCCTCTGCACCCATGGTGTCCACATTTATTACTTTGTGTTCAGGTTATTTAAACACCAATTCAATTGATACCGACGATGTAATCAGGAAAAATGGCTAACTGCGTACGTAAAAAATACATTGAACGTGGCGTGTTACTTACTCGGTCCGTAACTCGTCAATCTCATGTTGTATCAAAGCCGGCCGTCTTGGTACTCAGTGCTCACTGCCAGCAGTTATAAAGTGGCAGTTCTAGTTATTATTATTATTATTATTTTATACAATTTGTTGTCTTCTTGGCAATCTGTGCAGTACACATCGACATTCAGCCTCATACACTGAGAGTATCCCACTTCCCATGAATTATTATAATGGGAGAGTTAATTATCAGTATTTATGTGGCCCATGAGAGAAAAGAACTGTTATCAGTCATTTACATCAGACCTGCACACCCACATGGAAACTGGATATTTTGCACTGAAATTTTTTTCCTGATGTACAATTATTTTGAGTCGTGAAAATTGTAAGCTAAAAAATTATAGTAAGATATTGTCTTTGAAATATTCATTCCTTTTGTATGCAGCCTTTGGCTGCTGGTTGGACCATTGCTGGGAGTGTGGTTGTGTTGCTAATGCAATGCCCTGTGTATGTTAGGGCAGGAATTTGTAATTTGTTTTGGGTCCTGGCAGTAACTCGCATACTCTTTGCAAAGGACACAATGGGATCTTTACATTCCACCAAGTAATGCTGCAGATGCGATGCCAAGCTTAACATCCATCCGAGGTATGGCACACACATTGATTTGTTGCCCAACAAACAAAGGACCAGGATGACAGTTTATAGCTGTGTTGAAATTCAAACCCAGGAAAGGCAGCTCGGATGCATGGCTATCCTGCAGGCCCCTCATCAGAAGATGTGCATATGGACAGCAAACCCACAGCAAGATGTGTGGCCTGTTTATTGGCACTCCCATTACAGCAGCAACTCTCAACCCTGGAATGACTGTTTTTACCTCGTTTAGAAAGACAGAATATGCTTGACATTGTCCTGGCTTGACCATGTGGCCCTTTCCTTACCTCAGGTATTGATTATTGGAGGAGGTGTGGCGGGACTGGCGGCTGCAGGAGCAGCAAAAGCAATGGGTGCTATTGTACGAGGCTTTGATACAAGGTGATTAGGACAGGGGAGCAATAATTCAGAAAATGTTTGTTTTGGACTATAGAAGTTGAAATGAACTTCCCTTTCAGTTAAAACTACATGCTTGCTCAGAGTTACTCGAAGTTCGTTGGTGACGGAAACGTGTTTTCTGATCCACAACTGTCCTAGTTTTGAATGTCTGGTTTTGTTTATACTGAGAGAAGAAATGTACAAATATGTTTATACCTTTGCAATTCCTCCAGCTAGGCTGGATGCACTGGTGATACTGGGAACATGAAGATGTGTAGTTATATGCTCAGTGTTGTTTTATTTTTCTTTATAAAAATTTGTGGATGATTCTACTCGGTGGAAAGTAAAGAGGGTTTAATGAAACTTTTGCAGACCATGAAGAAGGAAAGTGAAAAGCTGGTCTTTATTTAAACCTAAAAAATGTTGCCCAGATGACGCTTGCTATGTTGCCCTGGTGATGCCATAATGAGGGTGAAACCGGTCGGTAACTGCATTTCCCCATGCACTTGTGACAGCATCTGAAATTACACCTGGGCAATTAGCGCTGTGAGATAGCTCTTCCGGGAGCCGCAGACAGTACGTGTGTTGTGGCGGTGACGTCACGACGTTCATCTCAGGTCGGAGAACAACTACTAGTAATTATCATCATTGCGCCAGACCGCAAACCATTAATGACTCCAGAATGTGTTTGGTAGAGTGGGAGATAATGTTCCGTGTGGTAGGCGGCGCTTATCGCTCCTGTATCGTGCATTTAGGGCTGTATCGGACTCTGTGCCGGCGCTTTCACAACTCATGCTTTGGAGTCACACAGTATCTGATGATGCATACACGCATACACACACACCGATAAAAGGGGTGGAGGGTTAAAGAGGGAGGACAGAAGAGGGGCGAGGAAGGTGGGGGAGGGGGGGTGGGCGGGTGAGGAGCATCTGTTTTTGTCCATCCATCTCTTCCCTCCATCCCATCTCTTCCATCTATCCCTCCATCCCATCCCTTCCATCTATCCCTCCATCCCATCCCTTCCATCTATCCCTCCATCCCATCCATCCCTTCCATTGTTTCCCTCTATCCATCCCTTCCAGCCATCTGTCACTTTCATCCTTTCATTGGGGTTAAGTAGAGGAAGGTTGCTCCAAGCAATCCGCCGAAACCGTTGATAAAGATCAAGCTATGTCCAAATTAGACAAATGAGCACTTTTTTTTAGCAGTTGGAACTGCTGCTAAGTTCAGTTCCTTAACTTAAATTTTCTAATTCGGCTCAGTTTAAAAGATTCTCGACATTAAGGCATGCGGGGAAATGAAATAAAGCCATGAATGCTGGCGTCTCCGGGCGTTTATAAGCATTGCAATGTTCCCAGTGATTCATAGTTATGATGAACAGGCATTCGATAACATGAATGAGGAAAGTGGGGGAAAAAAAAACCCCCAAAAAACTCTATCCTGTAGAAATCATTGCGGCCTGTTCCAACTCGAGACATGGTTGAGCAGGCCAAAAAACATGGTGGCTTCAGACCCCAGCGAGGTTACCTGGGATACACCTTAAAACCCCAAAGAGCGAGGTGGCCGAGGATGTGCCCGATGAAGGATACAATTAAATATGGCTGTTAATTATCTTTAAAAGGGGTGTTTTAATTAATCCAAACACCCAATTTTCACTCATGCACACCCTTGGAATTCCCTCAGTATGCATGCGATGTTTCAGCTTGCTAGGTTTCATGGTTTGGAGTTATGGAGAAGACGTGTAAAAACACACACACACACACACACACACACACACACACACACACACACACACACACACACACACACACACACACACACACACACACACACACACACACACACACACACACTCTGACATTTATAGTTTCGATATACTATACATATAAAGACCTCACATGGTTCATGCCATTATGTGTTTGAATGCATGACAGTGTGGTTGTGGCCATTCAGATTCTATTATTCCTGTATTAAGTGCTTTTGGTTTTCTGTGTGTGCATTTTATTTATGGATTTGTTTGCATTGTGTCTGTCTATCTTTTGTTTCAGGATTCTCTGTTTTTGTGCTTTGTACCTCATTTTGTAAATAAACCTGTTATTCCTGAAGAGCACCTTTGCAAACCTCGCATGTGAGGAAACCATTTTGGCACAGTTTCGGGTACATTCCTGGGAAGGTTAAAATCGGTAACAATTGCTTTTAAAAGACCAGTGGAATTAACAACTCTGACGGGTCAGCACGAGGGCCTAATCCCGCTTGGTTTCCTCACGTAAATCAGCCTATCCTGTGGGGAATTCAGTTACTGCACATGAACACACCGCTGTCGATGGGTTGGTGTTAGAAGACCTGTTGAGGCGACAGTGTGTGTGTGTGTGTGTACATACATACATACATACATACATACATACATACATACATACATACATACTGCATATATGTCACTTGCCCGACCCATTTCCTGGTAACCATATCGGGGGGGGCATGTTGGTTGACACAAACCAGTATTGGGAGAGTAACGTCGTACACAACATAAAATGGCAGCATTCTATACTGTGTATGGTTGTGGAGATCGTGATTGGGGGAATATGGTGTAAAATTCTTCAGAATTCCAAAAGTTAAGACGCACCAAGGTGATCGGATGGAGAAACGTCGACGGCTATGGATTTCTGCCATCAATTGGGCCGACGAGAAATAATTTTGCGAGTTTGCGAAAGTCTGTTCTTGACATTTATTTTAGCGGGAAATGTTATTTTTTATCAAGTTAAACAATTATTTAATTTCATTCAAATGTTGAAATTTTGTGATGACACGAGAGGACGCTGTTGCCATTGTGATAAATAGCTCTTCAATACTGTCCGTATGTGCAATTGCTTCACCTTTGACCTTGCAAAGGATAGTTGGGGTTATCTTTCATCTATTTAACTATTCTTGGAAGTTGAGATATTTTTGTCCTGTGTTCTCAGGGAAGCAGCCCTCGAGCAGTTCAAGTCTTTGGGTGCTCAGCCACTTGAGGTCTCCATGAAGGAGTCTGGTGAGGGTGGCGGTGGATATGCCAAAGTCATGTCCAAGGAATTCATCGACGCTGAGATGAAGTTGTTTGCGCAGCAGTGCAAGGAAATTGACATCTTGATCAGCACCGCACTCATCCCTGGTATGTGGGAAGGGGAATTTGAGGGTGAAAGGCAGGGGTGAACTTACTGTATTTCAATTTGGATGATGTGCATGAGTCACGTTGGCTGAGCAAATGTTTGTGAAATGAGTCAAATAAGTTATTCGAACATGTGATGAGAAATCTTGGGATGGTTGTGGGATTTTTCGAGAGCGCGGTGTTGGAGAGAGGGGAAGTTTGTATTTTATTTGTTCCACTGGTCCTTTAGCTGGATGAACAGTTTACTCTCTCAATATTTTTATACTTTTTACCCCTCAGCCCGAATTGGGTTAAGGGGTATTGTCGTCACAGGCGTTGTCCGGGTGTCCGTCTGTCAACTTTTGGTTTCCGTCAATTTCGAGAACGCCTTGTCCGATTAAATCCATTTTGGCAGGGTATGTTGGGGTTGAGTAGAGGAAGGTTCCTTTCGAAAATGGGCGCGCTGTGATTTTCAATGTGGCTTCCATGGCAGCCATCTTGAAATTGGTTTCCGTCGATTTCGAGGAGAACACCTTGTCCGATTAAATCCATTTTTGCAGGGTATGTTGGGGTTGAGTGGAGGAAGGTTCCTTTCAAAAATGGGCGCGCTGCGATTTTCAATGTGGCCTCCATGGCAGCCATCTTGAAAATGGTTTCCGTCAATTTCGAGGAGAACGCCTTGTCCGATTAAATCCATTTTTGCAGGGTGTGTTGGGGTTGAGTAGAGGAAGGTTCCTTTCAAAAATGGGCACGCTGAGATTTTCAATGTGGCCTCCATGGCAGCCATCTTGAAATTGGTTTCCGTCGATTTTGAGGAGAACGCCTTGTCCGATTAAATCCATTTTTGCAGAGTGTGTTGGGGCTGGGTAGAGGAAGGTTCCTTTCGATAATGAGCGCAATTTGATTCTCGGCGAGGCCACCAGGGGGCCAAAACTGAAAAACCTAGAAATGGCTATTTCTCCTGAACGAATGGCTGGATCATCACCAAATTTTTTTTTTATCACAGATATATCTGATGAGGATACATGATATATAACCCAGGTTTTTGATTTGACCTACTTTTCAAGGTCACAGAGGTCAAAGTTCATCCTTCGGTGTTTGGGCGTCCGTCAATTTTTGGTTTCTGTCGATTTCGAGGAGAACGCCTTGTTCGATTAAATCCATTTTTGCAGGGTATGTTGGGGTTGAGTAGAGGAAGGGTCCTTTCGAAAATGGGCGTGCTGCGATTTTCAATGTGGCCTCCATGGCAGCCATCTTTAAATTGGTTTCCGTCGATTTCGAGGAGAACGCCTTTTCCGATTAAATCCATTTTTGCAGGGTATGTTGGGGTTGAGTACAGGAAGGTTCCTTTCGAAAATGAGCGCAATTTGATTCTCGGCGAGGCCACCAGGGGGCCAAAACTGAAAAACCTAGAAATGGCTATTTCTCCTGAACGAATGGCTGGATCATCACCAAATTTTTTTTTATCACAGGTATATCTGATGAGGATACATGATATATAACCCAGGTTTTTGATTTGACCTACTTTTCAAGGTCACAGAGGTCAAAGTTCATACTTCGGTGTTTTGGCGTCCGTCAATTTTTGGTTTCCGACGATTTCGAGGAGAACGCCTTGTCCGATTAAATCCATTTTTGCAGTGTGTGTTGGGGCTGGGTAGAGGAAGGTTCCTTTCGATAATGAGCGCAATTTGATTCTCGGCGAGGCCACCAGGGGGCCAAAACTGAAAAAAACCTAGAAATGGCAATTTCTCCTGAACGAATGGCTGGATCATCACCAAATTTTTTTTTTATCACAGGTATATCTGATGAGGATACATGATATATAACCCAGGTTTTTGATTTGACCTACTTTTCAAGGTCACAGAGGTCAAAGTTCATACTTCGATGTTCGGGCGTCCGTCAATTTTTGGTTTCCGTAGATTTCGTGGAGAACGCCTTGTCCGATTAAATCCATTTTTGCAGGGTATGTTGGGGTTGAGTAGAGGAAGGGTCCTTTTGAAAATGGGCGTGCTGCGATTTTCAATGTGGCCTCCATGGCAGCCATCTTTAAATTGGTTTCCGTCGATTTCGAGGAGAACGCCTTTTCCGATTAAATCCATTTTTGCAGGGTATGTTGGGGTTGAGTAGAGGAAGGTTCCTTTCGAAAATGGGCGTGCTGCGATTTTCAATGTGGCCTCCATGGCAGCCATGTTGAAATTGGTTTCCGTCGATTTTGAGGAGAACGCCTTGTCCGATTAAATCCATTTTTGCAGTGTGTGTTGGGGCTGGGTAGGGGAAGGTTCCTTTCGATAATGAGCGCAATTTGATTCTCGGCGAGGCCACCAGGAGGCCAAAACTGAAAAACCTAGAAATGGCTATTTCTCCTGAATGAATGGCTGGATCATCACCAAATTTTTTTTTATCACAGGTATATCTGATGAGGATACATGATATATAACCCAGGTTTTTGATTTGACCGACTTTTCAAGGTCACAGAGGTCAAAGTTCATACTTCGGTGTTCGAGCGTCCGTCAATTTTTGGTTTCCGTCGATTTCGAGGAGAACGCCTTGTCCGATTAAATCCATTTTTGCAAGGTATGTTGGGGTTGAGTAGAGGAAGGGTCCTTTCAAAAATGGGCGTGCTGCGATTTTCAATGTGGCCTCCATGGCAGCCATCTTTAAATTGGTTTCCGTCGATTTCGAGGAGAACGCCTTTTCCGATTAAATCCATTTTTGCAGGGTATGTTGGGGTTGAGTAGAGGAAGGTTCCTTTCGAAAATGAGCGCAATTTGATTCTCGGCGAGGCCACCAGGGGGCCAAAACTGAAAAACCTAGAAATGGCTATTTCTCCTGAACGAATGGCTGGATCATCACCAATTTTTTTTTTATCACAGGTATATCTGATGAGGATACATGATATATAACCCAGGTTTTTGATTTGACCTACTTTTCAAGGTCACAGAGGTCAAAGTTCATACTTCGGTGTTCGGGCGTCCGTCAATTTTTGGTTTCCGTCAATTTCGAGGAGAACGCCTTGTCCGATTAAATCCATTTTTGCAGGGTATGTTGGGGTTGAGTAGAGGAAGGTTCCTTTCGAAAATGGGCGCGCTGCGATTTTCACTAGCCGCCACGGTAGCCATCTTGAAGTCTGATTGATTTTCGATATGACGTCCAACGTGCTCTAACTGACTGCATCATCGTGATATCACTGCTTCCTTTTACAATGCATGGGCTGAGGGGTTACGCCCGCTTTGCGGAGCTATTTTTATACTTTACTTTACCAGAGTCGTACCTTTTATTGAAGACGTGCCACACTTTTATACACTGTTCAGTGGTTTTCGTTAATTTGGAGGTGGAGGAGGAAGGGGTAGACTTTTGCTGGTCGGTTTTCTGTGACATCCTGTGACACTTGCCTTCTTACCAGGATGTCAAATAGTGAACTCAGCAGCTTGAAGCTAATTTTTAACCTCCGCCATCGAAGATCGGAGGTTACTGTTTTCACCCCTTTCTGTTTGTTTGTTTGTTTGTTTGTTTGTTTGTTTGTGAACAGTATTATGGAAAAAACTCCTTGACGGATTTCGACGAAACTTGGTGGGGGGATTAGGTATGGTCCAAGGATCATGCCATTAGATTTTGGACTTGGTCCAAAATCCAATATGGCCGCAATGGCGGCCATTTTGAAAAAATATTTGAATTTTTTTTTTTTGCATTTCTTTTATTTTTCAGTGATTTTCAACCCCCCCTCCAAAAAAAAATTGTTTGAGAAAAAAAAAATTTTGCATCTTTTTTTCAACAAAATTTAGATTTTTTTTTTTTGCATTTCTGCATGTTATCAGTGATTTCCAACAAAAAACATGCCAAAATTATCATTGCGGCTGATTTTGGAACTTCAGGTGGATATACCCACGTAAAATCAATTTCTGTCTCGAGGAATCTAGTTATGACGAATTAATTGAGTATGTAAAAGGGAAAGTTGCAAACTATAACTCTGTGAGCACTGTTGGCATCAAATTGAATGAATAGGATATCGGGTTCACTTGAGTGACCTAGCAGTATTGGCGGCGGAGGTTTTGCACTCTACCGAGTGCTCCCCCTCTTGTTTTTTTTTGTTATTATTGGTGAATTCGATTTGTTGTGAACTTTCAAAAGAGGCTTCTGCTCTGACGGGCCAAGGTACAGTGGGGAGAACAAGTATTTGATACACTGCCGATTTTGCAGGTTTTCCCACTTACAAGGCACGTAGAGGTCTGTAATTTTTCTCAGAGGTACACTTTAACTGTGAAAGACGGAATCTAAAACAAAAATCCTGAAAATCACATTGTATGATTTTTAAATAATTAATTTGCATTTTATTGCATGAAATAAGTATTTGATCACCGACCAACCAGTAAGAATTCTGGCTCTCACAGACCTGTTAGTTTTGTCTTTAAGAAGCCCTCCCATTCGCCACTCATTACCTGTATTAACTGCACCTGTTTGAACTCGTTATCTGCATAAAAGACAGCTGTCCACACTCAATCAATCAGACTCCAACCTCCACAATGGGCAAGACCAGAGAGCTGTCTAAGGACATCAGGGACAAAATTGTAGACTTGCACAAGGCTGGGATGGGCTACAGGACAATAGGCAAGCAGCTTGGTGAGAAGGCAACAACTGTTGACACAATTATTAAAAAATGGAAGAAGTTCAAGATAACAGTCAATCTCCCTCGGTCTGGGGCTCCATGCAAGATCTCACCTCGTGGAGCCTCAATGGTCATGAGAAAGGTGAGGGATCAGCCCAGAACTACACGGCAGGACCTGGTCAATGACCTGAAGAGAGCTGGGACCACAGTATCAAAGAAAACCATAAGTAGCACACTACGCCGTCATGGATTAAAATCCTGCAGCGCACGCAAGGTCCCTCAGCGCATGTCCAGGCCCGTCTGAAGTTTGCCAATGACCATCTGGATGATCCAGAGGAGGAATGGGAGAAGGTCATGTAGTCTGATGAGACCATAATAGAGCTTTTTGGTTTAAACTCCGCTCGCCGTGTTTGGAGGAAGAAGAAGGATGAGTACAACCCCAAGAACACCATCCCAACCGTGAAGCATAGAGGTGGAAACGTCATTCTTTGGGGATGCTTTTCTGCCAAGGGGACTGGACGACTGCACCGTATTGAGGTGAGGATGGATGGGGCCATGTATCGTGAGATCTTGGCCAACAACCTCCTTCCGTCAACAAGAGCATTGAAGATGGGGCGTGGCTGGGTCTTCCAACATGACAACGACCCAAAACACACAGCCAGGGCAACTAAGGAGTGGCTCCGTAAGAAGCATCTCAAAGTCCTGGAGTGGCCTAGCCAGTCTCCAGACCTGAACCCAATAGAAAATCTTTGGAGGGAGCTGAAAGTCTGTGTTGCCCAGCAACAGCCCCGAAAACTGAAGGATCTGGAGAAGATCTGTATGGAGGAGTGGGCCAAAATCCCTGCTGCAGTCTGTGCAAACCTGGTAAAGCACCATAGGAAACGTCTGATCTCTGTAATTGCAAACAAAGGTTTCTGTACCAAATATTAAGTTCTGTTTTTCTGATGTATCAAATACTTATTTCATGCAATAAAATGCAAATTAATTATTTAAAAATCATACAATGTGATTTTCAGGATTTTTGTTTTAGATTCCGTCTTTCACGGTTGAAGTGTACTTATGATAAAAATTACAGACCTCAATGTGCTTTGTAAGTGGGAAAACCTGCAAAATCGGCAGTGTATCAAATACTTGTTCTCCCCACTGTATTTCTTCGCCTTTCTCTGCATACTTCCAAGATTATTGGCGCGAGTGATTACGCTAACTCGGAACACATTTTTCTGAGTACTGTGGAAGGCTTCTACTCTGTGTAGCGAAAAGCGGGGTGAAGCAGTTGGTTCACTTTGTCTCCCTATCTGTCCACAGATGTCAGTCTGTGATTGAGGAACAACTTGATTTCAATCGAATGTTATATTTTGAACACAAGAACGCTATTCGCAACATGAATCCGAACACGAACCTCCAGTTTAACATTACTTTGGCTGTGAAATGGCAAATTGTATTTAATCTCGTCCCGAGCATGCATGTGTACAGAGTAGTAAAGTGATTTTTTTAATTTTTTTTTTTAGTCTTGCAGTTAAACAAAATTGAAAATCATTCTCAACAGGAAACTTTCTGTTTTTTGGGACACTACAAAGGACACAAACAACAGGCACGAAGAGCAATTTAAAGTGTCAAATAAGATGTTGAAAAATATGGTTCATCAACGGTGATAAATTTCTGGGGTTTTTTCTTTTTCTTTTCTACAACCTGTAAAATCTTGATTTTATTTCAATTGAATTATGTACTTGAGTAGGGTAAGAATACTGATTCTGGCTCACTTTTCCCCATGTAAATGAATGGGGGATTTTCAGCGATTCCCTTTTTTTCCCCTAAAAATAAACCCCCTTTTTATCCCAAGGTATATTTATTTGTTTCCCCTTTTAACCTGGAGGTTGAACCTCATTGAATTGAACACCTGGGGGTTGAACAGCTCACTCATTGAACCTATAAAGATTTGTTCATTCTCAAATTCCTTCAATAGTTTAATTTTCTTTGCACAATAATCCCCATCTAAAATATTGACAAACAAAACATTTGAATCTTTATGTTTTTTAAGATACCCCTTTTGTGCCATTACGAAATGATAAACTTCTCTTAATGCTCTCATCTGGCCACCTCCTGAGCCACATATCATTTTGAGATTATAGTAAATTGTTTTTTCATTGTTCAATTGATAACCATCAAAGTTTTCAGTCCATTCAAGGATATTCATTTTTTTCTTTACATCCTCTAACTTACTAGTTTTTAAATTAATTCGCTTATTTGTTTTATTTACCTTTGTTTTAGTTATTTTTTCAATAAGACTTATTTGATATTTTTCACATTCATTATGTTTTCCATTTATATACCAAGACTGAGATTTTCTCCACTCTTTAGTTTGATTAATACTTGGTTTAACCATTTATATATTGTGAAAAAACCACAAGTGTAGCCCTTAAAAACCCTAACCCATCTTCCCATCGTTAAAACATAATCTATTTTATACACTCTATCATACAATATCCATATGGAACACAATCTATTCCATTATCTAAAATAAATCTCTTATCATCAAAGGCTCCTAATGCCTTTTTATTTACTTCTTCACTATATATATATATGTTATGTTTATAACTTCTTATTGTATTCATTTTCCTGTATTCTTCTTTCTTATTCATCAAACAATTATAATAATTTCTAAAAGTTATTGATTTCTTTATTACATATTTCTTTATTCCCTTTAACCTCTTATCAATCTGTTCACCATACTTATAAGCATATGCCTTTGCTCTCAATCCAATAAACTCACTCATTACTTTTCCACCCAACTCATCCTTAAACTTACCAATAACCTTTTCATTCTTTTTGGAAAATAACTCACTCTTCTTGCTGAAATTACTTGTATCATATACTCCAATATTTTTCTTCATATCTTCATAAACATCATCAGTTTTTATATCTAGGATAAAACTATCAGTGTCCATATACAACAATGAAACATTTTCACCATACTCTTTCTTTAAGTCATTATACAAATAATCATACATCAATATCTTTGATAAATCAAGAACTGCTGTTCCAATATAAATTGGTTTATCCATTACAATACTTTCCTTTTTCATATGAATAGCAGAAAAGTTCTCTGAAAAAACCTCTTCTCTCTCAAAACTTGGTTTATTTATCAATCTCGAAGCTTCTTTCCAAGATGTTGCGAATCTAATGTTTTGCCTGTTTCTAACATTTTCCATAGTCTTTCCAAATACAGCATTATTCATTAATTTATAAAAGTCCCCTTCAAATTTTACTTTTGTATTTGCTCTCATATCTGTATTGAATTGAATATACTTTTTCACCCAAGGACTTTGTTTAAATTTTAAAACTCTATGAATTTTAGCTACTCTCAATCCTTCTCTCAAAAACTGTTTTAAGCTTCTCTGATGTAAAACACATCCCTCTTTATCATAGAATGTTGTTAATAACTTTTCTGTTGATTTGCCTTTAATATTAAAACTTTTATGATAATCACTGAACCATTCTTTCTTTGGGGTTTCTTTCTCACATGCAAAAGGAAGGTCTTTATGCTTATTATGAAGAACACTCGGGTACCTCAAATCAACTTCAAAATAATAACCTTCTTCTTCGTCATTCAATTCCTCTTGAGAAGAAATAACAATATTCATCAAAGCCTTTTCATAATCCTTTTCTTCCACCCACTCTAATTTACCATAAGGTAGAGATTGAGACATTGCCCATCCATACAAATTATTAGCATCAAAATACATCAAATAATTACTATCTTTTTCACTATCATAATTTGGGAGATATTTATTATTTGCTTTCGCATATCTTTTTGAACATACTTGTGATATTCCACCTCTCTTGGACTTCTCAATCATCAAAAGCATATCAACATCACTGATTAAATCTATATCTTGTTTTGTCATTTTCAACATTGCACTCCAAGCTAAACCAGGAGCTGTGAAATAGTGGGCAGGGTCTAATCCATAACAATTTTTATTATGACAGAGTGTTCTAAAAGCCTCAAACACATCAGCTAACAATAAAACATCTGTTTTTAGATATAAATCATGATATTCTCCAAGGTTCTTTATCTTAAATATTTTCCATATTTCTTGTGCGTGTTTATATTCCTTATCACTTATCTCTTCTTCATAAAGGTTATTATAGAAACTTTCTTTTGAAGGAAGTTGTGTTTCTTTAAATCTCATAAATGAATCCATATAATCATAAGGATAAATTCCCTTACTTGTAAGAATTTTCTCTTTACTATGAATTTCATTCCTTGTTTGAATTTCCTCTCTCGTAAGAATTCCTTCTTTAATCAGAATTTCATCTTTAATCTGAATTTCCTCTTTAGTTCGAATTTTCTTTATAATTAGAATTTCATCTTCAGTTAGAATTTCTTCATTAATTAGAGTTTCCTCTTTACTTTGAATTCTCTCTTTAATATGAATTTCCTCTTTAGTGAGAATTTCCTCTTTTGGAAAGAATGAATTAAGATTTGGAAAAGAGTCCGTGGAGCTTAGATTTGATGCGAGGTAGGCTAGTGGTGTTCCCATAAACTTGTAAGAATCTAGAAACCTAATACGAGTTAAAGGTTTTGTGAATATCATTTTTGAAAATGAAATATACTTTTGACTTGTGTTTGTTATGGCAGAAATATTCCCTGGTGTTTTTGAAAGTTCATTTATAAATAGATGTGTATCATAGTTGGCGCTGTTGTGAAGAAAGACTGGAATAAAAGAAGGTAATTTATAATTAAGATTACAACAGGAATGAGCGGGACCTCTATATTTACCAGTAAGATGACAATGGTCTCTAACTTTAGACTCCTTAATTTCCCCCTCACAAATATGACAGATATTGTTCATTCTAAATTCTAATTTTTCTTCTTTGGTTAATTTCATCGGTTCATTTGTTTCTTTCATTAATTTAGTGAGTCTTATACAATCCTTTTCTAATCGTTTTACAAACTCTTGTGAAGCATTTTTTCCACGATAATGTTCAAGTTTGTTATACTTTTCTCCAACAGATGATTTGATATAATAACAGAAACCACAAGGAATATGTTTTTGATATTTATTTGTATATGGTTCTTTTGGATTAGGAGAAGCAGTATTTATCTTTTTAAGGATACATTCAAAATCAGCGTATATCACAAATGGGTGCATGATAGATTTATTATAATCTTCAAAAGAAATCTTTTCACCAGGTTTAGGCATTGTAATTACAGCTGATTTATGATTACTACAATATTTTGAATGTTGTTCTAATCGTTCTTTTGTATGAAATGAATTAAGACATCGCTTACAAGGATATATTTTGTTTGCTGTTCTGAATACCTGAGAAGAGATTAATCTTGATAAATTATTGATGTATGTGTAATGTGAATTCTTTCCAACACTAAAATATAAAAGGTCAATGTGTGTTTCTTCATTTTTTATAGTTGTTTGAAATTTTTAATATTTGAACTTTGTTTGTATCCGTTAATCCATATACATTAATAGAAAGATTATTCTTTTTCTCAAATTTAGGAATATCTGTTAGTGGCATTGGGAATTTAAAATCTTTAATGTCTAAGGTATTCTCATATTTCATATATTGTTTTACTCTTTCTGAATTACATTTTGGTGGATGAAAGTGAGCAAGAACAGACCAGAGAAAACATTTATTATCATTGTTCTTAATATTAACAACTGCCTTCTTTAGTTTTATTTCTTTTGGTAATTCAATGTAAGAAGAAGCTTTAAGAGGGTTTGATTTTTAGAATGTGTATATCTAAAAAGATGATTTTTTTAATATTGAATCCACTTCCTACCACTGTATTATCAACATCCTCCTCTTGTCTTGATAGTTCTTCATAAACCCCACTATTCAAAAAATCTTGAAATGATGTTATAAAATGAAGACCTGTTCTCATATAAGGAGTATGTTCTTCATCTTGTCTTTTCATATTCATTTTCACTCCCATATAAAACTTTAAAGTTTTCATTTCTTTTAATGTCTTTTTAATAAATTTTTCAACATCGGGTTTCACTATTTCAATTGATTCAGCTATTGATGATGGACCGGGTTCTCCAAATTGAAAAATCCTTATTTTTATATGCCCTTTAAATGCCCCATCAGTGTTTTCAATATAATAGTCTCCCTTTACTTTAAACTCATTTTTCTTGTGTTTTTGTGATTGAAGATGTTTATTATAACTACTCTTCAAAACATCCTTTGAACAGATATCACAATGTTTTCTTTCCAACTCAAGAGGAGATATTTGATGAAATAGATTAAATGTGTGTTTGTTGGTTTGGAGGTGTTTTCTCTAATGTTTATATTCGTGATTACAAACATCGCAGTACGTTGTATTCACCATATTTATAGAATAAAACTTTGCTTAAACTAAAATTTTCTTGATGAAAATTTCGTTTAATTTATAGGTGAATCTGTGCTTAAAAACATTTTATCCTCCAACTTTTTCACTTAATAAATACAATGTTTCAAGACACAAAAGACAAGTTTCAATCAATCTCTTCATCTGTTAAAGATACTGAGAAATATGTCAAGGATGTAAAATTGAACAAAGATAAATATAACAACTATTGGATAAAAACTATTATGGTAAATAATATGAGTTCTTCAATTTCCTTCAGTGGAAGGGCTTTTAGTATACCTGGTAGAACATCAATTAAAGTATCTCTAACAAAAGTTTCTCCTCTCCTTCTAGTAATATATTCAAAACTAGAAAAAGCAATGAAACAAGAAAAAGTATCAAAGAACAAAAACCTTATGGATGAAGCTTTAGAAAGAAAAGATAAGACCATCTGTAATATGCAAGGAGAAATTTGTATTTTTTCAACAACCCTAAAGATGTAAATCCTGATGAAATAAAGGATGTTAATATATCAGGTGAAATGACATTTCGTTCAATAGTAGTTAACGATAATTTTAAAATTACCTTTAATATAAAAAATGTTGTCGTTGAATCTGATAATGAAAAAAGTATATCGATATCGATGGTAATATACAACTGAAAGTATAGATGAATTTCAGTTTAAGTAAAGTTTTACTTTATAAATATGCTAGACTTTCCTGATTCTCCATATGACAAATTTGAGAATTGTCCTGCGTGTGAAAGACGGGATTAAACACAGAGTCAAAAGCCTATAAACAATGTATATTCTGTGATTATCTTCTAATTAATGATAATAAAAAATATAAAAAGGAAAATAATTCTTTTAGATTTACACCAAAAATGAATTACTTTACAAGATTGATTAGAGAAATGAATGTAAAATATGAGGGTGATAACACACCTTTCCTTACAAGGGAAGAAACTGAACGTATAAGAGAAATGTTCAAAGGATTGTTGTTGTATATTATTCATGGATGTAATTTTCAGGGAAATATCAACACAAGATATTGTATAAATAAAATAATGGATTATCTTGAAATTAAACCTGAACTTAGGATAAAATATAGAGTTTCTAAAAAAGCCAATAATAAATTAAATAACCTGTTTTTCAAATATATAAATGAATGATTTTTTACCTATTTGGGAAAATAAGATAAAATTTAACAACCATAAAAATCTCCCAAATTCATTAAGATGTCTCATAGTTGGTTCAAGTGGATGTGGAAAAACCTGCTTACTTTTAAAAATGCTCCTCACTCCCAACTTTTTAGATTATGATAATTTAATAATTTTCACAAAGTCGAGTTTTCAACCAGAGTATCAACTACTCTCACAAGGTTTTAATGCTGGTCTTCAAAAAGAAGATATAATCGGTTTATTTAAACGTCAAAAAACCTAAATGATTATAACATTGAAGATATAATTCAACTATTTTGTGATACACAGAGATGTAAAAAGAAATCAAATCCTATAACTTGTATTCTTAGTGATAATACGGATGATATACCGTCTCCCCAAGATTTGGATAAATCAAAAAGAACCTCGTTATCTTTGATGATTGTGTTAATGAGAGAAACCAAACGGTAATGGACAGCTACTACACAAGAGGGAGACATTCTTCTTGTAATTGTATTTATCTTAGTCAATCGTACTTTCAACTTCCTCGTCGTTCCATCAGAAACAATGCTAATACTTTTATTTTATTCAAGTTAAATTCAATAGATATCAATAATTTTTGGAGAGATAATTGTTCTACATTATGTAGTAAAAAGAAATTTGAGGATTATATGAAGCACACGACTGAAAAATATAAATATATTGCTGTGAAACAAGATGAGATATTAAGGGATATATTTTTTGTTTTATAAACAATTACATATATAAATGACAACTATTATTATAAATCTTGTGGGTAAATCTGCTTCTGGAAAAAACTTTCATAAATCAAGGTTCTTGTGTAGTACAAATGAGAATATTGTAAATTTACTTAAAAAACACCCCGTGATACGCATTGTATCAACAACAACTAGAGCAATAAGACCTGGAGAAATAAAAGGTGAAGATTATCACTATATTTCAGTGGAGGAACATATGCGATTGAGGAATGAAGGACAAATATTTGAGGAGGTTTCTCTTGGTACAACAAAATATTCACATTGTAAGAGTGAGTTAAGGAAACTAAAATCTGGTGGTGTTGGGATATTAGAAACTAATCCAGAAGGAACGAGACAAATTATTAAATATCTGAGCGGAGTGAAGATTTTATCATTCGGTTTTGATGTTGATGAAGAAACTCAACGCAAACGTATGAAAAGCAGAGATGCAAGTATTAGTGAAGAAGAAATTACAACTCGCATTAATGTTAATAAAGAATTTGATGAAATATTTAAAGAAAAGGATTTATTTGAACACATCTACTTGAATGATGAAGAAAAGGAAAATTTCCCTGTTAATCTTTACAATTCATTAAATGATATTTTACAATAAATAAATGGATACAAAAGAAAGAGCAAGAAGATTTAAGGAACATCAAGAGTTGGTTTCAAAAGTTGTAAAACAACAGGAAGACATAAAGAAGAAACGCAGACAGAAACTAACGGGCGAAGAAGCATTTGAAAGAAAACAAGAGAAATTTTTTAAACCACTTTTAAAAACTTCCCAAGAAAAAATGAAAGATGTTTCCACAGTTCCCACAGTAGAATATACTCCCAGAAAGCTTCAAATGTTAAAAGATTTCAGTCAAATGACGGAGGAAGAATTAGAGCATTCAGGAGAATTAGAATATGATGATGAAGGTTTATTTCAACAACTGGAAGAGATTAATCAACCCCCTGATTATATTGTGAATGCTATTCAAAACAATGAATATTCAGCGGATTCAAAAACCAAAGCAGGACTCATTCCAACAGAACAACCAGCAATATTTCATCTTGTTCAAGAAAAGGTATTGATATTTAATGATGAATTAAGGTTCTTAAGTTCTGCTCAACCCCTGTTAAACTAACTCCGAGATTAATGTTTCTTCTCACAAAAGATGGAAGACAAGGTTCAACTGTGAGGGATGAATCAAAGTATATTGATAAACCATTGGATATGGAAAATAATGATGATAGAGTATATATTGATTTGCTGAACACTCTAAATTATAAGGTTATTCTTTCTGGTAAAAGTAGGAAGAATGAGAAGGAGAAACACATTATTCAGGCTTTAAGTATCCTTGGTTCAGGTATTAGTTTTCTTCCAAATGACCCATCGCAATTAGTTAATAGACTGTTATTGTTGTTAGGCAGTAAGAAGGCTGGAAATAACAATTGTTTTAATGAAGCATCAGCCATTTTAGACCAGTTGATGAACATGAAAATAATTAATAAATCTCAATATAAAGACATTTTATCTCATATTAAATAAGATGAGAAGCACAATCCTGAGTTTTAATTTCACAACAAGCGACCACACATCTTCATTCCCATACCCACTACAACTTGACACAACAAAAGAATATGAGGCATCTTTATTGTCCATGGAAACTTATACTACCTTATTTAATATAACCGAGAAAAATGACAAGTTTAGTTATAATCCGGGAAGTGGATACAAAACGATAACAGTCTCACCCGGAGCATACGAGATTTCTCAAATATCTTCCGAAATTGCTCGTCTTATGAAAGAACAGGGTGATGAACCAAAAAATATTGTTATAAACATTCAAAAACATACTTCAAAATCAACGATTAAAGTTAAAAATAACTACAAGGTTGATTTCACAATTGATAATTCATTTAGAGAGTTATTGGGTTTCTCCTCAAAAAAGATTGAAACTAATGGGACGTTTTACAGTGATAATGTCATTCAAATATCCTCAGGAATAAATTCGGTGTTAATTCACTGTGATTTGATTGATGGTGCTTATAATGATGGAAAAAAACAAATACAATATTTTCATTCAGCGCATACTCAACCCCAATTGGTTATAAATTCAATATGGAACCTAAAAATTTGGTTTATCTACCTGTGTCAGGAAAAACCATACACAGAGTAAATTTTAGGATAACCGACCAAGATAATCGTGTGATTTCTTTTAATGGAGAAGTTATATCCATCAGAATTCACCTACGTGAAGTTTTCCAATAAATAAATACGATGGTTATTGTGAGGAAACACGAGTTGGGAAAATATAAAATAATTACAGGGGATGGGATGTTCCTTTCCCCGTACTACAAGGGTGAAGGTATGTATCTTGGTAGAGGATACTATAAACCTAAGAGACAAAGGGGTGTCGGACATCAATTTAGAGGAGATGGGATAATTGATACTCTCATGGGTATTGGTTCAACTATTCTTAAACATAAAGACCTAATTGGTTCAACTGCTTCTGCTGTGGGAAATGTAGCAGGTGCTGTAAAGAGTATAAAAGATGCTCAGAAGGAATCTCATAAATTACAAGCAATAAAAGAAATTAAGAAAGGTAAAACTCAGTTGTCCCCCCAAGAACGACAGAAAATAATTCAAATACTTGGATCAGGGTTTCAAAAGTTTTAACATCTTTTTTCCTAAATAAATACAAGTATGGAAGCAATTGATGGTATCTATGATTTGGATGATACTATTATTATCTCAAACTCCACTAAAAAAGAAGATTACTTCAAGGTAAATGCAATAACTGGAACAGACTGGAATACAAATGGTACAAAAAGTTTTGAAATAAATAATCAACAAACCTATTTGAATCTCTCCGAAAGTTTCTTGTTGTGTAAATTTAAATTCACTAAGGCTGGGAATAACACAAACGCTACACTTGTAAATGATTTCTTCTGGAAAATGTTTGATAGTGTGCGATTGTATATTGGAACACAAGAAGTTGAAGCGGTTGATTATGTCTCTGCTGTATCTGAAATGATGAAATTTACACTCTATACATTCAGTGATAGAATGGGAAAGGGGTCTGTCGAAGGTTTTATTCCTGATATGTCAACGGGAACAAACACAGACCCTGGATATATTCAAAGGAAAGGAATGTATTGTTGTGGTTACCAGATTCGCAAACCACCATTCAGGTCCCTTAGGTGAGGTATCTCGGTAAGTGCATGTGTAGTTAGGCCCAAACCCGTTGTCTAGTGGGAATACATGTCATTTATACGTGCTGCGACTCTTCAGGATAGCCGTTTTTCTTTTACTATCTTTATTTTGGACCAATCGCCACCATCACAACCACAACAACAACCACCAACCACAACGCCGCTTCACCACAACCGCCATGACCTTTACCGTCGCAACTCGCCACCATCGCATCACCGTCATCTCGCGCCACTCATGGGCACCGATGCTGGACTCGTGTAGGGCGCACGTTGAACAGCGTGTACAAAATCACGGATTTTCTGCTTCAAAAACGGATCCAAAACGACACACGCCCACTTTTTGCCGTCCAATCGGTGAGCGAGGGGCGAACTGGCCCCGCCCCCAGGGCGATCGATATATGCAAATTTGTGGATCAAAAAGCCTTCACGCCCACTTTTTCTCGGGCCAATGGGGAGCGAGTTGAAAGGTCAAAGGGAGGGGGTCAAAGGCGAAGTTACGGGGGGATAAAAGGACGGTGTTCGTCAGTCAAAGGAGTCGTAAAAGTCGGAACGAGAGAGTCAGTAAGGAGAGAGTCAGCAGAACGAGAACGAGGAGTCGCAAACAAGAACGGACAGAGAGTCAAGACTTCGCGGGCGGTGGAGCTGCTCGTCGTGTGCGTTGGAGTCGGAACGGAGGGGACGGAGCTGTGGAGAGGCGGCGAGGGCGGACGAGGGGGTGCTCGCGTCGTGCAAGGAGCTGCGCGCCCGAGGGAGGCCGGCAGCGCGACCTGGCCGAGGTGGAGACGCTCGTCGCATATAATAAAGATCCTCTATACCCCGAGCATCAGCAACCCCCTCCTGTTTCCCCCGCGCTGAGATAGTGCGACCAAGGGGGCCCCGTTCCCACCCCCTGCCAGGCACTGTCCACGAGGCCCGCGGGTTGCGGGGCCATCGCCGCTCCGCGTCTCATCACCAGACGGGTAGGCCCGACCCGGTCTCGGCCCCAGGCCTACCTCATTCTTGGGGGATTTCTTTTCCTTGGTTTTGGGTATGTGTTGTCGGCGCCGTCTGTGAAGTAGAATTGTATAAGTGTTGCCGTGTGCTCGGTAGTCGGTATTAGCTCTGCACTGTGTTTTCACTTTTATGTTTGCTTTTTGTGTAAATGGAAGTGTGTTTTCTTTTTTTTGTGTGCATTTGGTGGAATTGTATTTGTGTGCTTCCCGTGTGCCGAGAATAAATGTGCTTTATTGTTGAACTGTTTCCCGCTTCGCTTCGTCTTTTTCCCCATTGAACCCCCATCTTGCTTCACGTAAAGGGTTGGTAGTGGGCTGAATACGCCCGATAATTAATCGAACCGTCGAGGTCGACGATAACACCGCTCGGTTATTCTGATAGTACGGAACGGGTCGCTTAAGTGGCCCGTGTCCGAAGTCGACCTGCGGCGAGGTGCGATCGCCCGGTCTACCCTCCGCGTGGGTACTTAGGTAGTTCGAATTTGGCGAGCAACCCTATCCCACGCGGGGGCTGATTGGCTCGATCGCGGTGAGACCGAAAGGTCCACCCGTGACTGGTTCCCGGCGTTAGTCCGAGAGGGTCACGACTGGATTGTCCGTCCGGTGGGCGACGTGCCGCGATTCGAGTTACGTGGCCGTCGCACGCCGGCGGGCGCGAAGACCGCAACAGTATAATGATGATACAAAAGCAGAAAATAGTTTTACTGTGGCAGTTCCTCTTAAAGGTATATTTGGATTTTGTGATTATGATAAAGTTCTGTATGGTCTTAAAATTAGATTTCAACTACAAAGGAATGATAATGAAAATAGATTGCTTTTTGGTGTTGGTAGTGCTTTTGGTGAACAGAATAAATTTGTAATTGAGGAGATGAGTTGGTATATCAGTGAATATACTCCTAATCTTAAAACAGAAGAGATGTTGAATCGAAGACTTAACTCAAAGAAACCACTCAGTGTATCATACCTCAAAAGAAGATGTCAACACGTTAAACTCAACCAAACTACTTACACGTGGAATTTGGGTGTTCTGGAAGGAAAGCCACGATATCTGTGGATGATTTTTAAAAAGCCAGATGGTGATACTGCGACTGATAAGAATAATGCATTGAGTGATAATGCGAAGGTGAAACAACTTCGCGTTTCTCTAGATGGAACATTTTATCCACGAGATAGATTGGAAATTAATTGGGAAAAAAATGATTTTGCTGAAGCATACAAGTCTTACCAAAAGGTGTGTGAAAGTAATGGAAATAAAGAACCTATTTTGGATATGACAGCATTTAAAAGTTTGTATACAATCTATGCGTTTGACCTGAGCGCTCAAAAGGAAACTATAAAGTCTAATCGAGTGGATACTTCCCTATACATTGAAAGATGAGAGAGTGAAGAAGTTGATACATATTGTTTGCTTTTGGAAGAAACAGAATTGCAGATTAATACAGATAATGGTGTGATGATTAGTCTCACATAATTTTTTGTTAAATAAATGAGTGGCAAAGTACCAACTGGGGTATATGTTAATCAAATCAATCTTCATAAACTATCATCTTGTGTTCAAAATCAAAAGCCTTGTACGATTAACGTTAATACAATTCAGAGAAAAGGAGCAGTAAGAATTGATGTTTTGCTCACAAGAGAACAGGTTAAAATCTTGAATGACACTGGCTCACTTAAAATTAAAATGACAAAACCAATGTTGAAAAAATATTCAATAAGAGAGACGAGTGGAGGATTTCTCCCATTTCTAATTCCTTTATTTGCTGGTTTAAGTGCGGTTGGAGCATTGACGGGTGGTATTTCAACAGCGGTGAAAACTGCCAACGAAAGGAAGGCTCAACTCCAGGCTCAAAAAGAATTGGAAAGACATAACAAAGAGTTGGAGAAACAAATTAGTGGAAGTGGTGTAATTGTAGATTTTGCTGAAAAACTTGAAGGTCTGCCTGATAAAGCGAGATTGTTAGTTGGAGATATGCTTTCTTCTATAGCACAAGCAGGTGTAAAATTAACGAAAAGAGGTAATGGATTATATCTTTCTAATAAATAAATGAGCATTGATGAGTGGTTGAAAGAATTTGGAAAGAATACAACATCAAATTTACAACTTGCTAAATATTGTAAGAAATTAAAAATTCATAATGTGGTTATTTGTATGAGAGATGAATTAACAAATGTGCCGAAACATACAAAGAATATTATTATGAACTTAGAAGATAATAATGGGAACGGTTCTCATTGGGTTTGTATTTTTAATAGTCAAGACAAATATTATTTTGATAGTTTTGGTCTTCCACCACCTGTTGAAGTCATAAAATTCTTACAGAATGGTGTTTATCAAACATTTCAAGTCCAAGAATTAAATTCCAAGTGTTGTGGTCAATTATGTCTATATGTGTTATTTCAACTCAACAAAAATAAAAATTTTTATGATATTATTTTTAATCTAATATAAATGACTTATGTTGGTGAAGATGGTTCTATCTTTGGTGTATCTCAAGAACTGGATATTGATTTATCAAATTATTATACAAAGGCACAGGCTGAACGACATAAATATAATATAAACAAAAATATTAACATGAAAAATGTTTATAAATTAAAAAATTATCCAAGCCCGACTGACGCGAATGACTTGGTGAGATTAAGTGATTTATCACAATATATATATACTTAAATAAAACGGCTGTGTATTCCAAAGATACAGAAGTGTTGATATTATCTCCAGGTCATACAGAATTCACAGTTCGAATTAAAATAAATTTTTATAAAGAAGGGCGTATCATTTGTATGAGAATAGAACAATGGGGGTATGATATGAATGATTTAGGATATAATTGGTCATTTAAAATTAACCTTGAAGACCTGGAACAATTAAATCAGTCTCGTAAGGAAGAATATTATCCACTTGGTATCGAGAATGAGTTTTGTGGAGCCACGATTAGTAAACAACAAATAAAAGAATTTAATAAGGGTAAATATAATAATGGTTTTGCCCTTGTTTATCTCATGAAAACAGAAAAAACAGGATTATATATAATAAGTAAGGAAATACAAAATGATTTAACTATGGGAAGATGGGGAGGTGTTTCGTGCCATAATATTATTCTAACATATATTTCTAATACATAAATGACAGCAAGAAGGCTTCAAGAAAATTATCATTTCTGTGTCCAAGCATACCTTCAAGAAAAGGGTATTCGGTATTTTAATAAATATGTTCTACAACATAAGAATGAGGTATTTTCAATAAAAGATTGGCATTATGCTGATGTTGATAAACTGACAACTTTAGATTTAATTAGAATGTTAAATAATGAAAAAATTATAAAGTTAAGAAAAGGTAAGGCTCTTTTAGAAATTCAAAAGAAATTTTATTGGTTTCCTGTTGTAAAAAAAATTATTTTAGATACAGGAATAACAAGAAATCCTGATGAATATATGTATAATATTCTATGGGGTGTAAACGATTCAAGGATAGTAAGGGATGAGGAAGGAGTTGAAGAAGAGAGGGAAGAGGAGGAAAAGGAGAAGGAGGAAAAGGAGAAGAGAGAGAGGGAGGAAAGAGAGAGAATAAATAAATATTATAGTATGGAAACCAGTGAGATTCAAAAAAGAATAGAGGTATTACAGAAAATAACTCAACCCACCGAGGAGGAATACAAAGAATTAACAAGTCTATTTGCAATACTTTCGACAAAACTATTGGCATCGTCAAGCTATTCATTTTAATTCAAGTTTTTTCTTAAATAAATGGAGGAGAGAGTGAAGGCATTTCTTAGGATTCTTTATGTTTTAAAAATTAAGATTCAAATGTGCATGTTGGAAACTAAAAAGGTTTTTGCACTCTGCAGGAATTTTTCTCATAAATAAATGAGTTATTGTCTCAAATGTAAAAAGAAAACTAATACTAAAAATATTTTATATATTAAAAGTAAAAATAACAGGGTTATACAAAAAGGTATATGTTCGGTGTGTGGTTCAAAAAAAAATCAATTTATCTCCAAACACAAACTCGGAGGAGATATACAAAAGTTTTTATCAGGAAGTAAATTTACAACTACTGGAATACCAGGGGAATTACATCTTCCAGGGTATTCTTTCTGTGGTCCAGGCACAAACTTGGATAAAAGATTAGATGAGGCAGACAATCCTAAATCCTGGAGTAAACCAATCAATTGAGTTGATGAAGTGTGCATGAGACACGATATTGATTATGGGAATACCACAACGTTGGAAGAAAAGCATGAAGCCGATAGAGAAATGTTGTATAATTTGTCTCTGATACAAAATCCAACCTTGAGAGAAAAAGTTGATAGGTTCATCGTGAAGAAGATGATTAGTGCTAAATTGAAACTTGGACTTGGTAATTCAAAAAACTTATAGGCTCTAATGATGCCATTAAGACTGAAGAGCAATTAGCTGATGAATTACATAAACCAATATTCACAAAGTTTCAGAGAAGGAAAGTTTATTCCAAGGAAGTTGATTATATCTGGTCTGCTGATTTGATTGAACTCAATAATGATAAGGGGTACAAGTATGCTTTAACCGTTATTGATTTGAGGAGTAGATATGCGTGGGTTGTCCCTTTAAAAAACAAAACAGGTAATACTCTTATGTTAGCTTTCCAACAGATATTTAATAAAAGTAAGAGAAAACCTAAAAAATTGTGGACTGATGAGGGTAGTGAGTTTTATAACAAGACATTTATGAATTTTCTAAAAAATAACAGTATTACATTATACAGTACCTTTAATGAAGGGAAGGCAGTTGTTGTTGAACGTTTTAATCGTACCTTAAAAGAGAGACTATATAAAAAATTCACACAACTCGGTTCACAACAATGGTCATCTTTTATTCAGGATATTGTGGATAAGTATAATGACACGATTCACACGTCAACAAATATGAAACCATCAGAAACATTTACAAAATTAAAATATGAAAAAGAGATTAATGTCAGAAAACCTAAGTTCAAAGTTGGTGATATCGTAAGAATATATAGGTGGAAATCTCATTTTGAAAAGGGTTTTACTGAACGATGGACGAAAGAACTTTTTAAAATTGTTGATGTAATAGATACAGTTCCTTGGACTTATAAAATATATGATTTGGAAGGGGAAGAGATTTTAGGTTCATTTTATTCACAGGAATTACAAAAGACAAAACTAAGCAGATAATACACCTTTGTGGACACTCGAGGGCCAAGTCCGAGGTGTATAACAGTATATAATGTGTGTCAAGGGGTGGACGTTCTTACATCTGTGAACCCCAAACACAGAATCCTCAACTGAATAGTCAAGGCTTAACTTTTGTTTGTTGATGTGTATGTGTGTGTGTGTCCCAACCCTCACATTCAAAATCTCAACCCCAACTCAATCCTCACCCAACACAGTCTTTTTCAACATGAGATTTCCACCTATATATATATATATATATATATATATATATATATATATATATATATATATATATATATATATATATATATATATATATATATATATATATATCTACATTTTACGTTTTTTTTTTTTCTCTTCTTCCAATTCTGTCTTTTAAGGCTTTCAGGTTTGATGACATAGAAAGAGGGAGTAAGAACTTTCTTGATAGGTTTAAATCCCAAAGAGTGGTAGCATTTCAAGTCTTCAAAATAACCCCAACTTTCCAAGTCTCCAAGGTAGTTATTTAAACCATCAAGGCAGAACTCATTTACTGATTTTTTCAAAATTTGTGAGTCTCCAAGGTAGTTCCCATATTTAGAACCATCTTGGCAGAACCCTTTTCCTGAGTCTCCAAGGTAGTTATTTAAACCATCAAGGCAGAACTCATTTACTGATTTTTTCAAAATTTGTGAGTCTCCAAGGTAAAACTTGTATTCTGGCTCATCAACGTATAACTTGTTCAGTGGGTATTGTCTTGATAACTCACAATGAGTACTATTGCTATAAAACTCTTTTTCAGGATTTTGCTGGTCTCCAAGGTATAACTCTTTGGTTGGGTCATCAAGGACGAACTCGTTCTGTGGGTCTTGGTCGCTCATAAGGTCTTCAACCAAGCCAACAATTTCCCCCCAAGTTGTAGCAAAAGCAGTATTTTCATTTCGTATTTCAGACACAATTTCCTGTGAGAGAAAATAATAATGTATTAATTAAGTTATTTAATTATTAAATGAGTATGCTTCAATCAAAGTTTGAAAATAGGAAAATAAAAATCTTACCTCAACAGATAAGAGGTTTGAATCCAGTTCATCAACTTGAAGGTTTAGTTCCATACAAGACAGAGAGTTCCAAGGAACACCAAAGTCATCCCACTCAAGGTCTTGGTCGCTCACAAGGTCTTCAACCAAGTCAACAATTTCGCTCCAAGTTGTAGCAAAAGCAGTATTTTCATTTTGTATTTCAGATACAATTTCCTGTGAGAGAAAATAATAATGTATTAATTAAGTTATTTTATTATTAAATGAGTATGCTTCAATCAAAGTTTGAAAATAGGAAAATAAAAATCTTACCTCAACAGATAAGAGGTTTGAATCCAGTTCATCAACTTGAAGGTTTAGTTCCATACAAGACAGAGAGCTCCAGGCAAGCACACAGCACACCATTGCCAGCAAAAACAAATGTTTAAAATGGAGCCTGGGCTTGAAGCTTTTATAGAGAAAGACTGGTGGGTGTGGTTTCCTTTGGAAATTCCCTGGGCAAGCCTAGGCAAGCCTTCATTGGGAAATTTTTCAAAACCATAACATCCTGTAATTTTCGAGTGATTTCTTTGTGAGTCAGAGATGAACTGGAAATGATGTAAGAGTGGGCGGGGCTTAGCAAAAGTAGGCGGGGCTTAGGAAAATACCTTATGAAAAGTGGGCGGAGCTTAGCAAAAGTGGGCGGGGCTTAGGAAAAGTGGGCGTGGCTTAGAAAAAATACCTTATGGAAAGTGGGCGGAGCTTAGCAAAAGTGGGCGGGGCTTAACAAAAAAATAACCTGTGGCTCAGGAGGTGGTCAAACAAGAGCATTAAGAGAAGTTTATCATTTCGTAATGGCACAAAAGGGGTATCTTAAAAAATATAAAGATTCAAATGTTTTGTTTGTCAATATTTTAGATGGGGATTATTGTGCAAAGAAAATTAAACTATTGAAGGAATTTGAGAATGAACAAATCTTTATAGGTTCAATGAGTGAGCTGTTCAACCCCCAGGTGTTCAATTCAATGAGGTTCAACCTCCAGGTTAAAAGGGGAGACAAATAAATATACCTTGGGATAAAAAGGGGGTTTATTTTTAGGGGAAAAAAAAGGGAATCGCTGAAAATCCCCCATTCATTTACATGGGGAAAAGTGAGCCAGAATCAGTATTCTTACCCTACTTACTTGCACACTGAAGAACACAAATCACCTTCTTGGCACTTTCAAACTCCTTCCATTTAACAGTACTTGGACAAAATATTACGCCATTTTACGTTATCTTGGCCAATCAAATTTATCGCTTATTGTTCTCAGGGTTGGGGAAATTGAGATTCAAACAAAATTGTAGTTCATAGGAAATGTAGTTTGTGTTCAGAAACACAATCAGCAAGGCTTTAAAAGATCATTCCATGTCCTCCTTTCTTTTTCTCATGACTGCATGGGGTAAGGTGTTCTATGAACTCTCTTCCTTTCAAGAAAAAGAAAAATACAAAGTACATGATTGTGGAAGGGTGAGAATACAGAATGGATCAGGACGCAACATAACAAAAGGCACAGTAGAAAGAGGGGGGGGGACACACCAACAGCATGGATAAGGGACAAAATAGTGGGAGATTTTGACAAATGATGGATGAGGGGTCAGTTATAGAAACATACTCTCAGGAAGGAAAATTGGAAATTTGGGAAGGTTAACGGGCCTTGGAAATTTGGGAAGGTTAACGGGCCTTGAAAAGGTCATGGTTTTGAATGGGGGATGATCTGAGATGGTGGTGAACAGCTGTCTTGAAGACCTGGAGGGACTGCATGCTCCCAATAGAAACCAAAACACTGAAAGAGTAAAAAGTGGAGGATTAGAAAGGAGAAGAAGAAGAAGAAGATTGAGGACACTGACCTGTCAGTGATGGTAAAGTGATAAGGCCATGGACTCGGCTCCATCGCAGGAGATTCCAATGATCTTGAAGAAGGAGGATGCACAGGGTGGACAAGATGGAAACAGAAGCAAACTCTCAGAAAGGAAAGACTGGAAATTTGGAAAGAGGTGGGGGAGAGGTGGAGCGGCAGTTTAACGGAGGTAGAATAGATAATGGGTTTGGATGGGGGATGATCTGAGAAGGTAGTGAACAGTTGTCTTGAAGACCTGGGGGATGAATGAGATTGAAGAGAAAGTGGAAGTTGGTTGAAAATTGTAATAAAAAAACGTTTATTTTGAACATGTGTTTCGCAGAACAGCTGTTGGTAGGGGATGCCTACTGGAGTTTGAGTGTGGGTGTGAGCTCAGTGATTAATTTTTTTTTCCCCCGATTTATTTATTTTTTCTGCAGGAGTAAGGCTTGTGGGGGAGCAGCAGCAGAAATCTCACATATCCAGACAAATACATCAGACAACACCCGACCTCACTTCAGACAAACCACCACTGAGTTTGGGAGAAGTGACGGAACTTTCAGGGCACCTTGAGTACCGGTGATGTCATCTTTATGACGTCACTTCTCTTTTCACACTCGAAGACAATTGAGGAGAAAAATTCCTCCTAATTCATTTTGACCAACTGGGGGTTTGTCCATGCTCTCTCCATTAAATATGTAGTGTCAAACGAGGAAGCAACATATACCATTTGGCATGACTCGGCCGTCTTACGCAGTCAGAATTGAAGCGCCGATCTCCCAGACTCCGAGCTGACTGTCGAACCATTATGGCCCTGAGTCCAGTTCCGCTTTTATTTTAATTTTTTTGCCGTTTTCATGAATTTAATTTACATTGGCATGCAATTTTTCCACACATTGGCTAATGTGCTGAAATGGAAAGCCTTTCTAGTGCAGCATGGGGTGTTTCTATTTTCTTCACCATGGCATATTGTGAGTGAACATTTTCCTTTATGCAGGCAAGCGTGCACCCATTCTTATTACAAAGGAGATGGTTGAGACGATGCGAGAGGGTTCTGTCACTGTGGACCTTGCTGCGGAAGCTGGAGGGAATATTGAGACCACCAAACCGGGCGAGCTCTACGTACATAAGGCAAGAACATTGTGGGACGTCAAATGTAACCACCACTGGTCCACCTACTCCCCTCCCTTTACTCACCTGCACTTGTGTTCAGCTTTTATGAGGTGCAGAAGTGAGATGAACTCTTTATTGTTTTCTTTCGGATTTTTTTAAAGTCGTGTTTGGCTACAAAAGTATTTTTGGATACCTTGCTCGGTTTGTTTGGATATTTCTCTTGGATACTACATATTGGTATGGAGGAGTTGAAGTTCTTTAGCAATGTGTTCCTCCATGTTTACTTTGCATGTTCTATAACAAGACATTGATGAGTTCAGCATTCCTTTACCATTGAGCTAAGCTACAGGTTTTTCTTTTTTTGTTAAAACACCTTCACCTCTTGCTGATTCAAGGGCGTGACTCACATTGGGTACACCGACCTGCCCAGTCGCATGGCGGCACAAGCCAGTGCATTGTACTCGAACAACGTGGTGAAGCTGCTTCGAGGCATCAGTCCAGATAAAGAAAACTTCCACTATAACCTGAGAGATGAGTTTGACTACGGCACGCTAGATCACGTGGTCAGGGGCACTGTGGTAATGAAGGTAAATAATTGTTTAAAATCCTAGGGGACTCAACGATTAAAGTTTTTGTTTTTTGCTTCCAAGTTCGACATAAGTGTGTGCCTGTAAATTCCTGCTGTTCCAGCTCATTTCTTTCACATCATCCACTTTTCCTTCTTCCTAATAAAGCTGTGACACATCCACCTACTCATGCAATTCCTCGTCTTTGCCACCTTAGGATGGTAAACTCCTCTACCCAGCACCAGCACCAAAAACTGCTCCGCCTGTGGCACCACCAAAGCCAATCACAGTGGCTGATCTAGAATCTGAAAAGTCGGCGAGTGTTACGCCATTCCAGCGCACGCTGCGTTCAGCATCTACATACACTGCCGGTAATGATCTGTACGCTGACCTTTGTAATGATGGAACAAATGTGTAATTACAGTTTTTTTCACTTTGACTTTTCCCGAAAATCTTCTTCTTCTCTTCTTCTTCTTTCGGCTGCTCCCGTTAGTGGTCGCCACAGCGGATCATCCGTATGATCGGCATAGTGATTTGGCACATGTTTTACGCCGGATGCCCTTCCTGACGCAACCCTGGTCGCCTCTTACGACTTTTTCCCGAAAATGTCGACATTAATTGTGTCCATTTTGCATCTTCGGAAATGATGCCAACCCACCGTCAGTTACTGCTTTCACATGGACCAATGTTGTTGTTCTTTTTTTTTTTCTTCATTTTTTTCTTTTCTTTGTTATTCATCGTCTTTAGACAATGCAAAAGAAAAATAATTTTCATAACTAGTGAGGAACCCTTACTTGTGGATGTGATTATTTCCCAGAATCACGAATGGGATAATTACAGAGAGGTTGATTTCCCCAAGAACTATGAATGGGTTGATATACCCCACAATTTGGGTATTTTTTGAGTACGACTTCTGATGCAAATCCCACCGGAAGCAGTGCTGTGCTATACATATTTACATAGAATTGTGGTACTCCTCCCACCGTTGACTCCCCATAATAGGTATTTGCTCTCTTCTCAGAAGCTACAAACACAATTTCAATGAAACTTCACCACAACCTTCATCAGGCGTGATGTACCAAAGTTTGTTCATGGCATCAAAAAAATATCAGGGTGTAAGAGGATGTGCGAGGGGTTTGAGTGCCTATTGCTCCTGATCCAGGTGAGCATCAAGACAGGTGGTCCTATTTTTCACTTTTCCTAACAAGCAGCATACATTTTCATTTGATAACACCTGAATTATCCGAAGCATCAGAGGCATTGATTTAACATCACTCACGCTGTGTGGAAGGTTGACTAAAGATTATTTGCGCCATGCCATGGGTTAACAATGATTACTCGCACAGTGCCGTAGGTTGACGAAAGATTACTCGTGCAGTGACATTGGCTGACTAAAGATTGCATGTGCAGTGCCGTAGGTTGACTAAAGATTATTTACTTCTTGGAAAGGTTTGACTAAAGTAAAGAATAAAGATTATTCGCCAAGTGCCTTAGGTTTGCTCGATTACATGCGCAGTGATGTATGTAGACTAAAGATTACTCACACAGTGCCATAGCTGCTGCGTGGTACTTTAATCGTAATCTTTGTGGTAAGATCCATAACTAGGTAAACTATAGAACTCTTTTTCACGATTCCTCTTTGTGGGAACCACCCTTCAAACTCCACCTGCCCCTTTCGTTTTTACAAGGGATTTACAAGGGATTAAAGCACAGGAGGAGGCTATTCAGCCCATCATGCCTGCGCCACACTCATACCAGATTTAATCAATCCGTTGATACCCCCTTCCCTTCGTGTGCAGCCTTTTTGGCTGCTACACTGGAACTCATGTCGCCGACCTCGGAAAGATGACAGGCTGAGTCAACCTCCTGGTGTTAATTCAGTGGACAACGGGTCTTGAACTCAGGACTCTAGGATCCCAAGCCACAACCCTAACCGCTAAGCCAATACCAGGTTAAACAAGTTTTCTGATTGCTTTTCTCAAAAAAAACAACAAACAAAAAAAAAAAAACATCTCGATTGGTAAGTCTTTCATTAATTTGATTTGTATGGCAGTTTATGTTTTGAAATGTCCTTGAAGCATGAAGGAAAATGTAAAAATGAAAGACACTGCTGTCCTAAAAGAATACTGAA
>NC_140961.1:139750271-139925271 GCF_056783735.1 Eptatretus burgeri
TTAACTAGGGAACTGAAATATGCCTTGTACAACACGTGCAGACAAAGACAAACAGCATGCATGCAAGATAAGACAGAGTACTTGGTGAGGTTTCATGGACGAGAGGACCGTGTCAAAAAGCACGAATGTCGCTCGCAACAGGCAGATGTCCACGGATTCGAACTCCCGCTCGAACGTGCCGCGTGGCGAAATGGAGCTCGTCCTCCCTTTGCCCCTTTCGCACCGCACGCGGTCTCCGCGTGCTCTGACCCCGCGTGCTCTGACCCCACGTAAGGTCGATGATAGGCCTCAGCCGATCTCTCTCACGGTCCAGCATACAAATCCAGACCTGGCCTGTTCTTCAGACTAGGCCCAGATCGAGGTCCGAGCTCCGCAGGCGGATCGACAACGTGTCGAGCCATGAGGTGAGTACGGACGGAGGCTCCACGGCCAGACGCAGGCCGAATCTGTCGATCACCTCCCCACAACAGTCGATCGCCGGCTCGATGTGCATGCAGCCTCTCCCATGTACGCTCGCTTCGAAAACACGAGCACTCTTTCAAGAGTGACTGTTCGCCACACACACCTCTTTTGCATGAAGCCTTCGTTTCTCGCTTCAAAGCGACTCCGAGCACACTTCGAGAACCCGACGCTCGTCCAAACTGAAATCCTTTTCTCTCTCAGTTTCTCCTTTTTCCGCTCCTTCGAGCACGCCTCTCTCGGCGAAAACCGACCAAAGGCCCCTTCCCTTCGTGTCACTTCCTCTTTCTAGCCACACCCTCTCTCCAGGCCACACCCCCTCAGCTGACTGGGCAGGGCCTATCGTCCGTAGAGGAGAGGAAGAAGAGGGAGCCCTTGGCACACCACCACTGTACGAACATAAAAACAGTCTCTTACACCTCCCGACACACATACAACGTCCCTTTTACCACACAACCTCGCTAAACAGGCATTTAATGTGGGATCTGAGCTAATCCTTTATTTAGTAATCCCATAAGGGCCATTTCCGTAACAATACAGGGTGAGTCAAAAGTAGCGCCCAATTTCTGTTTTTTCGGCTGTCAGATTCTTTCTGGGAAGTCATGTTGTTAATAATTGTCTTGCAGATTATTAATTTTCGTAATTTATTTATTTTTGATTTTGTTTTGCAGGTTATTGCTGCGAGTTTGGAAAGTTACTGATTTTGCACCAAATTGAACCACGAATTACCTTTCAATGAATCAACGCATTGTGGCCGTGAAACATTACTACAAATCTAATGAACAACCAACAATGGCGGCACGCCATTTGGCACAGGAATTCGATATTAACCCACCTCAGGGAAGAAACACACGATTGATTGTCGAGAAATTTGAAGCAACAGGGTCGTTAGCCACTGCAAAGAAGTCCGGTTGTCCGAAAACGGCAACGAATGTAGCTAAGGCTGAAGAAGCCATCAGAAGACTGGAACAAAGTCCGCAAAAGTCAACTCACCGTTTATCTGCAGATTTGGAAGTGAGCCAATCAAGTGTTATCTGTATCCTTCACCAGAAAAATGGATACCTTACACTCCACGCTTACTGCATGCCCTTCATGATGGAGATGACGACCGCCGTCTTCAATTTTGCGAAGAGTTCTTCGCTAAACTTCACCCAGAAGACACAATGCTAGACAATATCAGGTGGTCAAATGAGGCATGTTTTAAGCTTAATGGCACAATTAACAGACGCAATTGTGTCTACTGGGCTGTGAATAACCCAAGGGTGACAGTTGAGAAGGAGGTAAATTTACCTGGCGTGACAGTTTGGGCAGCCATATCTCCATTAGGGATAATTGGACCCTTTTTCTTTGAGGGATCTGTCACTGCAGAAATTTACCTGGATATGCTGCAAACTTTCTTTTGGTCCAGGGTACAAGATCAAGACTTATTTCCAGCATGATGGAGCTCCACCTCATTATGGACGTTATGTTCATCAGTGGCTTGATGAAAACTTTCCCAGGAAAGTGGATCGGCCGCCGCGGTCCGATCGAGTGGCCGGCACACTCCCCAGACCTTACACCTCCAAATTTCTTTCTTTGGGGGCTCATGAAAGACCTTATTTATCGTGAAAAGCCTCGTACCATTCAGGAATTGAAGGCTCAAATCAATGCAAAGTTTGAGGAAATTGATATCGAACTCTGCAGACGTGTGTGCCGCTCTGTGCCTGCTCGACTGCAATTGTGCATCGATCATGAGGGAGGGCACTTTGAAAATTGCAAGTAAAACAGCTTGGTGCAGTTCCATAATAATATTTTCTTGAATAAATGGTTAGATAAACATGTCATTCATTTATTTCTACCTTCTTGTACACTGTAATACAAATGGCAAACAAACAATCAACTGACAGAAATCGGGCGCAACTTCTGACTCACCCTGTAAGTATGTATATATATATATATATATGTATGTATGTATGTATGTATGTATGTATGTATGTATATATGTGTATATATGTATATATATATATATATATATATATATATATGTATATATGTATATATATATATATATATATATATATGTATATATATATATATATATATATATTGTATGTAATTTTTTTTTTTTTACAGCAATTGTTCGTCTCGCCCCGAAAGGTTTGCAAGGCTATTGTAACACGTCTGTCTGTCCACGCCTTCATATTTTTGCTTAAATTTATTTTTTGTCTGCAACCACTTCTCCGATTGATGCAAAACTTTAAATACCGGTGTGACTCCCCATGGAGAATATTTTTTATTGATAACTCTGATGTCATAGTTCACATGTTATGGCAGCCACATTGGATTGAAGGAAAAAAAATTAGACATCTCAGAAAACGCTTGATGAAAAATATTGAAACTTGTCATGTGTCATCAACTCCTCATGGGGTATATAGTCTGATAACGATGATGCCATCTGTAAATTGGTATTCCAGCCATAATTGGATGAAGAAAAATCTGAAACTTCATATAACTGATATGTGAGCGAAGAATTAAATTTATGACATCAGGTCATGTGGTCTGGTGGCCAGATTGGATTGAATATAAAAACGTTAAAAAATCTCCACAACCACTTGACAGATTGATGCGAAACTTGTTACATTTGATCGACTCGCCATGGGGAATATAGTTTCAAAAATTTTTTTTCCCCATATTCATCTTCATTGACAATTTAGCCTTAATGTGCACAAAAGTGGTCGTTAAATACCGTAATGATCAATAAAACTATGCCTAATGGTAATATATGTGACATCATAGGATGCATGGGCGATAAAGGTACATGGGCCATAATAGCATTGGGCCATAATAGTAACGTGTTCAGTTAACGATGGTATTTTTGTTCAGAATGAGCGAGCAAGGCGAGACTATGCACTGCACTAAGTGCCGTTATCATTTTACACGTTGTCCTTCTGATGGCTTGGAGAGAGACATTTCGTGCCTGTGAAATGTTTCCTCTTTCAGGTGTACTTTTTACATCGGAATGTTCATGTAGCTGTTTGCATTTTGCTTCTGTTAAATCATCTCTTTTGTTTTCAGTTTGTTTTATTAGGCTTGCACATCTTATACACAGCTATTATCATGCAATTTGGTATTTGAATTGTTCGTATGCCGTCCTTGTATCAGGGCTGACGGCTGTCGGGGGACTAGCTCTGATGGGTGGAAAATATCTTCCTGATTCAACACCCGAGACTTTCGCTCTTCTTGCCGCCTTCATTTCGTCTATCAACATTGCCGGTAAGTGGAAGAAAAGCATCCTTTTCCTAGTTTAGCTGATTGTCTTGTGAACATAAACCCCCCCCCCCATTTGTGGATCATTTTCAGTCCAATCAGAAGCATTTTGAGTTGTTTCACAGTGATGTCTATTCAGTTGTTTCTTCCCTGATGTTTAGTTAGGTGCTGGGTTTTGATGATCGCACGATCAGCATAAAACATTATTTTGTGGATAGGTGTATGCCTGACACTCACATTGTAGAAATTAAACATAATTTATATTTTAAACACATGCCGTCTGAAAACAAGTGATTCCTCCTTAGAAATGTAATGCATCGAACAAATGGCAATTAGGAATTTTAGAAATTGAGCAATCTAATCCTGAGGCATTTTCAATTGATTACACAGAAATGCTGTACTGTCGGGCCCTGACGTTCACGGTCCCAAAATCCACGGGTCATTAAATGTGACCTGCTTCGACATTCACGCTTCGCGTATTTGTGGGGGTTTTTTATTTTTTACTTTTTCCACTTCAGATCATGTTTCCTATATCCACCACTGCTGATATTGATTCAGCCTGGGAATTCTTCCACAGAAAACTTCTGTCTCTGTCTCTGTCTCCGCCTCTCTCACTCGCCTCTCTTACTCGCCTCTCTCACTCGCCTCTGTCTCTGTCTCCGCCTCTCTCACTCGCCTCTCTCACTCGCCTCTCTCACTCGCCTCTCTCACTCGCCTCTCTCACTCGCCTCTCTCACTCGCCTCTCTCACTCGCCTCTCTCACTCGCCTCTCTCACTCGCCTCTCTCACTCGCCTCTCTCACTCGCCTCTCTCACTCGCCTCTCTCACTCGCCTCTCTCACTCGCCTCTCTCACTCGCCTCTCTCACTCGCCTCTCTCACTCGCCTCTCTCACTCGCCCCTCTCACTCGCCCCTCTCACTCGCCCCTCTCACTCGCCTCTCTCTCTCTCTCTCTCCCTCTCTCTCTCTCTCTCTCTCTCTCCCTCTCTCCCTCTCTCCCTCTCTCCCTCTCTCCCTCTCTCCCTCTCTCCCTCTCTCCCTCTCTCCCTCTCTCCCTCTCTCCCTCTCTCCCTCTCTCCCTCTCTCCCTCCCTCCCTCTCTCCCTCTCTCCCTCTCTCCCTCTCTCCCTCTCTCCCTCTCCCCCTCTCTCCCTCTCTCACTCTCTCACTCTCTCACTCTCTCACTCTCTCACTCTCTCACTCTCTCACTCTCTCACTCTCTCACTCTCTCACTCTCTCACTCTCTCACTCTCTCACTCTCTCACTCTCTCACTCTCTCACTCTCTCACTCTCTCACTCTCTCACTCTCTCACTCTCTCACTCTCTCAATCTCTCACTCTCTCACTCTCTCACTCTCTCACTCTCTCACTCTCTCCCTCTCTCACTCTTTCACTCTCTCCCTCTCTCACTCTCTCCCTCTCTCCCTCTCTCCCTCTCTCCCTCTCTCCCTCTCTCCCTCTCTCCCTCTCTCCCTCTCTCCCTCTCTCCCTCTCTCCCTCTCTCCCTCTCTCCCTCTCTCCCTCTCTCCCTCTCTCCCTCTCTCCCTCTCTCCCTCTCTCCCTCTCTCCCTCTCTCCCTCTCTCCCTCTCTCCCTCTCTCCCTCTCTCCCTCTCTCCCTCTCTCCCTCTCTCCCTCTCTCCCTCTCTCCCTCTCTCCCTCTCTCCCTCTCTCCCTCTCTCCCTCTCTCCCTCTCTCCCTCTCTCCCTCTCTCCCTCTCTCCCTCTCTCCCTCTCTCCCTCTCTCCCTCTCTCCCTCTCTCCCTCTCTCCCTCTCTCCCTCTCTCCCTCTCTCCCTCTCTCCCTCTCTCTCTCTCTCTCTCTCTCCCCATCTCTTATTCAATTATCTTACCCATCCTCCCACTCTTGGTTCTCTGAATCCTGTGGTGAGGCAGTTGCTTTAAAACGACTTGCATTCTCCTCCTGGAAGGCAAATCTGACCAAAGGCAACCTCAGATCATTCCACAAAGCCTGCGACAAATGTGTGTCTACCCTCAGGACAGCCAGAAAACAACATCTGTCTAATCTGAAGAATGAGCTTTCAAACTTGTCTCCCTCCTCTAAAACCTGGTGGTGCCTTGTCAAGTCCGTCTCTGGTGTACTCTCCTCTTCCATCCCTTTCCTCACTTCAAATGACACCTTCACCACTGTGAAGGCTGAATGCCTCAATTCTGTGTTTGCTTCAAAATATTGTGTTCCTAATCCCCTCTCCCTCTCCCTCCCCTCCCCCTCCCCCTATACCCACCCTTCCCAGTGGTACCCAACTGTTCCTGAATTCTGTCTTTTGCACCTGAAAAGGGAGAAAAGTTTCTGGGATCCCTCGACCTTCACTTCAAAATGTAGTCACATAACTCCGAATATAATTTGCAGATGAAGCTTCATTCCTCTGGAATTGATGGTTGGATGCCTCATGAGCTTGAACGTTTGAGACAGTTCCAAAGAACAGCTCCTTGATAACAGAGCTTATGTCTTCACAATCTTAAACCATAGTCTGGAAAGGAAGAAATGACTAACATCAGTTCTTTTCGATTAACCACAGGAGTATTTTCAGGAAACCCGAATGCATTGGAAGTGCTACATTCAAACCGCAGTTTATAATCGTGATCTAATTTACTCAGGTAATGAACTCATTTACTTATGTATGGACACTATATAGGTTGAGGTCCAGAGAAATTGACATGTCATCGTAGTTCGTAGCTACAGTAGCAAAGTTAGTGTGTCGGCACTGATTATGGTGACAAAAGCTCCTTCAGATGACAAAAGTAGTGAGATGCATTCAGATATTGTCACAAGTGTCTCAGTTGACTGCAAAGCCTACATCATGCTCGTAGTGGTCTTCAGCACTCTTGTCAGGCCAGTAGAATTTGAATGTGGCCTCACATATAGGGTCAGTGTCAGCCATTCTTGTCTCCTGTAGAGCAGTGATGTCTATGTTCAGTGAATGTAACTCATGGTCAATCAGTCCTTCCTGGCAGACATTAGCAAATGTATGTCATCATTTATACCAGGACACAGTCCGAACGTTCAAGCTTCCATGCCATAAAAGTATGAATTTATTTTTTGTTGGGTACTGACTTGTGGTCTACTTGTCAATATAGAATCTCTTAGACCCATGCACCCAATGAGGCAGGTGATGACTGACCAGGAGGATGCAATTATCCTTCCTACTGTTGGAGAAAACCTGCAGTGCCCTTGTTCTACGCCAATTGAGCTGGATTTATAATCCATAAACTGCTGCCTCCTGTGTTGTGCCATTACTGCTGAGAGAAAGGATGAACTGTTCTCTCCCTAGTTTGCAGCAATAGCCTGAGGAAGAAAAAGGAAACTCAGACTTGCCCAGCATCTGAGCCCCCCTCCAGTCCTCACTGTCTGAGTCCAGAGGAAAGAGAGATGCCAATACATCTAAGAACCCCTTTCTGGTGAAACTTCCAAAATCGAGAATCACTGCTCACCTCCACTCATTTGTTCCTCCCTTCCCCCCCCCCTCCACCTGTGAGCCAACTTCCACATTCTGTTCAATTTCATTCTTCTCTCCAGGTCTTCATGACATCTGTTCACCACCATCTCAGATCATCCCTCATCCAAAACCATGATCTTTTCTACTCCCATTAACCCTCCCAAATTTCCAGGGACGGGGAGGAGACGCTGCTTGCACAGTGCAGAAATGTGGAGAAGATGTGGGAGAACTTGGGAAAAGGGTGAGACGAGGGGAATGGAAGGAAGCTGGAAGAGGGCAAGGTGATGGGGACATGAGGTGGAATGATAGCTGAAGAGGGGGATACAGAGAAGGAGTGGTTATGTGTGTGTGTGTGTGTGTGTGTGTGTGTGTGTGTGTGTGTGTGTGTGTGTGTGTGTGTGTGTGTGTGTGTGTGTGTGTGTGTGTGTGTGTGTGTGTGTGTGTGTGTGTGTGTGTGTGTGTGTTGCCCTGGTCAAGAAGAAGTGAATAGCTGAAAACGCATGCACAGCGCATGCGCAAAAGGCCTTGTTCGCATTCTTATGCCATTTCAAAAGTCCTGTATTGGGAGGTATTGAGAAAGGAAGAGACAAAGAATGAATGAATGAAGGAAAGAAATACCAGGGAGAAGGAGTTCATGATTTTTATTTTATATTTTGGAGTGAAAATATGATAAAATTTTTATTTTCTTCAAGCCAGGAGGGATTGGGGATAAGATAAAGTTGATGGATGTGAAAGGAGACCTCTTAGGATAAAGAAAGTGGAACGAGACACGTAGCATCAGAGCTTAGAAAGAATTGTCATGCCCTCCGGCTGAGGCCTTGGCAAGTAGACCCGACACTCACCGGACATGGATTTGACAATAATCCACAATAAGGTGCGGTTAAACATGGTAAAATGGGCCAAAACACACCGAACAACACAGGGATGAAACGATTATAGAAAGACATGACGGATCTGGTCCGTAAATATCCGCTTTTACGAACTGGAAGAAGGCAGCCACGAGCCAAAGTCCAATTAAACTCGAAGATATCACAATGCTCAACGTGTTTCTCTACTTTGTATTTATGGATGCACCACAATGTCTATGTAAGGGGTTTTGACTGTCATCGCATTGTTTTGCTCTTTCTATTTTGAGACTTTTATTTTCAGCCCATTGACAGCTGCATTGGTATTAGTGAAATTAGCATCCATGCAAACATGATGTTTGTCTGTGCTTCATGACATCATCAGCATGTTTTTCTGTTTACTATGTAGCAATGACCTTTGCTTTCAACTAGGTGGTTTTCTGGTAACACAGCGGATGTTGGACATGTTCAAACGGCCCACTGATCCTCCGGAGCACAACTACCTTTACCTCCTGCCTGGTGGTGTCTTTGTTGGGGGTTATGGGGCAGCACTCTGGAGTGGATACTCGATTGAACAGGTGCGTCACTGGATTCTCCGAATGCATCATGTGTTTAAGTTTTGCAAGAGCAGCATTCTCATCTTTTTAAGTAAATAGTCACTGATCACAAGTGTTAATTTACTAAATTAATTGTAGTCGTCACTGATGGCAAACTTTGAGACACCATTAACTAATTTATCCTTCTCATTTTTGAACCTCAGGAGACCCATCATGAAGCTGTAAATCATCCTGCATGTGTTTAAGTGCTTTGTCAGTTTCTTAAACAAAGGTAACTTCAACAAGTCCATTGTCCCTTGATTTAATTTCCAGATGGTGTACCTGGGTTCAGGATTGTGCTGCATCGGTGCACTCGCGGGCCTATCAACACAGGGCACGGCACGTCTTGGAAACACGCTCGGCATGATTGGGGTGGCCGGTGGCGTGGCCGCCACACTTGGCCACCTGCAGCCCTCACCTGAGCTGCTTGCACAGATGTCTGCAGCAATGGCCTCTGGTGCAACGATAGGTGGGTATCTCGAGAAGGTTAATTTTGTTTCAATTATTTAGACGATGAAATTCCTAAGGTGTAAAGAAATGTTGGCCTACATTTGTACCTGTGCTAATAGAGTGCAGTTATCAAGTATCACGATGTTTGTAATCAAATTGTTTCCATTAACGATGATTTGACTACTTTATTTATCAATTGGAAGTTAGTTTTCTGTCGATGCACACGTACGCATAACTTAAAAGCCCAACTATATTTCTTAACTGCGATTGACAGGAACAATACATTTTCTCTCACCTCATGGATTACTCTCAGCTGCACGAAGCATCTTACATTTGTAAAGAAAATTGTCCATCTCATTCCAAGAGCTATATACATACATTGAGGTCCAGAGAAATTGGCTTTTAACACAGGGCACGCACGACACGTCTTGGAAACACTGTAAATTATCCTGCATGTGTTAGCTGCTTGCACAGATGTGTGTGTTTTAATTATTTAGACTTTTTCCAGATGTTTTTTGTTAAAATTTTGACAGCATCACGCCCAAAAATGCATATTTTGACATCAATTTTTCAAAATTTTCAGGAGGGGGGGGGGTGTGCAAGCTCCAGGTTCACCCTAGTAAAGAGTCATTTTGTTTGGTATTTTCTTTTTTTTCAAAAGTTCTGCAATTTCATACATACATACATACATACATACATACCTGACACCAGTGTCTTGTTGATCCAGTTGCCCGGATCATCATTTATTTGGGCCCATGATCCACATCAAAGCGGTCATGGAGCCCGACTGATTCTGTATTCCCAGGCTGGATTACAGGCCCGTCCGCCACGATACCGTGTCTAGTGAGACCATCGAGCCAGTCGATACATCGCGCTCATCAGTGCCATCCACCCATTCTCAAATAGCGACTAAGCAGAGCCACTAGGTGTAGGCACAGCTTCATCCTGGACGTGTGTAATTGTCCTTTAACGGACGTGTATAATTCTAATAGCGATCAGAACCAACCGGACTCACGCTGAGACAAAGTGGTTTTAAAGTACTTGAAGAAAAACACTGGGTTGGGATACAATTGGAAACACACTCATCAAACAATTACCCTTAACCCCTACCAAATATGTGCCCATGAATCAACAAATGAACAGGAACCTTGATGATCTAATTACTTAAATGGCCCGTTCACACCTCGTGAGAGAGAGAAAATAAAGAATGACGAATTCTCACCGAAACTCATACCTGACGACCTGTCAGAATGCTAAAAAGAATATACAAGACAGATTCCAAAGGTAAGAACCATCATCGTTCCCTCCCAAATGTTTTCAAAGGGGGTTTCAAATCAGGTGAAAAAGGGGTTTCAAATCAGGTGAAAAAGGGGTTTCAAACGATGATGGTTTTAGACACAAACATTGGGGGAGGGTGGATGGAATCTTTCTTTCTATCCATAAAGCAATGCAACCAGAGGGGTCAGGGGAAGGTATGGGTGGGGGGGGGGGGTGGGTTACTTGTGCCCATGACCTGACTGGGTAATACTGACATATGAAACATTTGGTGATTGTCCCAGCCTTGTTTTTTTCCCATGATTTACACACACACACACACACACACACACACACACACACACACACACACACACACACACACACACACACACACACACACACACACACACACACACACACACACACACACACACACACACACACACACACACAGACACACACCTGATTTATTGTAGTAGGATAGGAGCGATGTTCATGGAAGATCAAGATAGAACTGACATTCGGACAACCATCAAGGGAATGATTGAACAGGAGAGGAGGAAACACTGGAACTAGCAAGTAAATGGTTGGGTTAGAAAAGGCTCATGGGGGTAATAAAGATCATGGGTCAGAATTGGGGATCACAAGAGATGGTGGTGCACTGCTCGCTTGAAGGGCTGAAGGGAAGAATGAGATGGAACAGCCTCTGGAAGGTGGATCCATAGATGGGAGAAGTCAGGACTAGAGTTGAGGTATCCAATCAGCCTGTATTTTGGAAGTTGAACCAGGAGGGGGTTACTGGGAGAACACGTGCATCCTGTAGTTGCTGGGGGTCAGAGGACTGAGAGAACAGATGAAGTAATGTCAGAGAATAGATTGTAGAAAACTAAGAGACCACTGGCCTACCTGCAATGTGAGAGCAATAGACCTTGTGCTTCGGTCTCATCATGGGAAATGAGACAAATTCACAGCCAACCCATATGGAGAAATCCTTCGGTCGTCAACAACATGATATGAAAGCGTGACGTATAGAGCAGGATGCTTAACTCAAATGCATAAGAAATATCCAAGCTCCCCTTTTGAGTTTGAGGGCCTCCATCCATTACAAGGTCAGGAGAAACATCATGTCCAGGGTTGAATGACACGGCTTTTCCCTCGCGTTGAAGTCACATTTTGTTAATGTCGAGGAGTCGAGATTAGCATGGAGTTTGGTTTTAAAGTGGGAAATGAGAAATGGGTGACTGAATTAGAGCATCAGATGGTATTACCAATGAGTTGCAGGTATTGCAGCTCTGAGAGTAACAGACCACTTAAATGCATTGAGGTGGCTGTCTTGTTTGAGTGGTGAGTGTGGGCACCTGAGATGGTCTTGTATTTAAATCGTATTCTATGAGATTTTTTTATCCTGATCAGTAGAGAGGGAGGTGTGTAGCAGCAGTGTATTGTTGAGCAGTGTGTGAAATTTATAACTTTTTAAAAATGATATAACAGGGCTTGTCTTGCCTCTGTCTCTTGTGATGTCATTGACTACTTTGGTGTGAGAGAAAATGTGTCATCTTTGAGAATCCAACGCAAGTTTAAAAATCAATGCGACTCTTGGACCAAATATGGGATTGGAAGTTTGCACAACTTTCCAATATACAGTGGGGAGAACAAGTATTTGATACACTGCCGATTTTGCAGGTTTTCCCACTGACAAAGCACGTAGAGGTCTGTAATTTTTATCATAGGTTCACTTCAACTGTGAAAGACGGAATCTAAAACAAAAATCCTGAAAATCACATTGTATGATTTTTAAATAATTAACTTGCATTTTATTGCATGAAATAAGTATTTGATCACCTACCAACCAGTAAGAATTCCGGCTCTCACAGACCTGTTAGTTTTGTCTTTAAGAAGCCCTCCCATTCTCCACTCATTACCTGTATTAACTGCACCTGTTTGAACTCGTTATCTGCATAAAAGACAGCTGTCCACACTCAATCAATCAGACTCCAACCTCTCCACAATGGGCAAGACCAGAGAGCTGTCTAAGGACATCAGGGACAAAATTGTAGACTTGCACAAGGCTGGGATGGGCTACAGGACAATAGGCAAGCAGCTTGGTGAGAAGGCAACAACTGTTGGCACAATTATTAGAAAATGGAAGAAGTTCAAGATAACAGTCAATCTCCCTCGGTCTGGGGCTCCATGCAAGATCTCACTTCGTGGAGCCTCAATGATCATGAGAAAGGTGTGAGGGATCAGCCCAGAACTACACGGCAGGACCTGGTCAATGACCTGAAGAGAGCTGGGACCACAGTATCAAAGAAAACCATAAGTGACACACTACGCCGTCATGGATTAAAATCCTGCAGCGCACGCAAGGTCCCTCTGCTCAAGCCAGCGCATGTCCAGGCCCGTCTGAAGTTTGCCAATGACCATCTGGATGATCCAGAGGAGGAATGGGAGAAGGTCATGTGGTCTGATGAGACCAAAATAGTGCTTTTTGGTTTAAACTCCACTTGCCGTGTTTGGAGGAAGAAGAAGGATGAGTACAACCCCAAGAACACCATCCCAACCGTGAAGCGTGGAGGTGGAAACATCATTCTTTGGGGATGCTTTTCTGCAAAGGGGACAGGACGACTGCACCGTATTGATGGGAGGATTTTGGGGCCATGTATCGCGAGATCTTGGCCAACAACCTCCTTCCCTCAACAAGAGCATTGAAGATGGGGGCGTGGCTGGGTCTTCCAGCATGACAACGACCCGAAACACACAACCAGGGCAACTAAGGAGTGGCTCCGTAAGAAGCATCTCAAGGTCCTGGAGTGGCCTAGCCAGTCTCCAGACCTGAACCCATTAGAAAATCTATGGAGGGAGCTGAAAGTCTGTGTTGCCCAGCGACAGCCCCGAAACCTGAAGGATCTGGAGAAGATCTGTTTGGAGGAGTGGGCCAAAATCCCTGCTGCAGTCTGTGCAAACCTGGTTAAGAACTACAGGAAACGTCTGATCTCTGTAATTGCAAACCAAGGTTTCTGCACCAAATATTAAGTTCTGTTTTTCTGATGTATCAAATACTTATTTCATGCAATAAAATGCAAATAAATTATTTTAAAATCATACAATGTGATTTTCAGGATTTTTGTTTTAGATTCCGTCTTTCACAGTTGAACTGTACCTATGATAAAAATTACAGACCTCTCGGTGCTTTGTAAGTGGGAAAACCTGCAAAATCGGCAGTGTATCAAATACTTGTTCTCCCCACTGTATGTAACAATATAAGTTCGTTAATTTCAGCGCACAAATAGTGATCTGTGTGCGTGGCAAAGTAAGTAAGAAGAGATAAAAATTACCTTATATGGTGGTTCATCCACCTTGAATAAAAGGAAAAACTGATGCTTCGGGACTTACCTTTCATCGGAGCAAAAGGTAGAGCAATGGGGGGCAGAGGTTCAAACAAGAAGACTTCCTCAACCACCATTTTAGGTAATTTTTTTTGATTTATTCCAATAGATGCAACTATTTTCACGATCATACCAAAAGATGTTCAGGTATATTATACAAAAAGGTTATAAAGATTGTATATTTGTGCCCTTTTTGTAACTCTTCAAGTTCATTGCAAGCAAAGTTGCCATTTGGCCTATCAAGACTGCCCTCAAATATCACAAGAGGCTTATGTGAGGTTAACCATTCACGCATTTTAACATGAAGACTTAACGGATACTGAACGTTGTGGTATCAACAATGAATTACCTTTTCCTTGGCCCCTGTCTCCAGGTCTTGGCATTGCACGCCGGATCCAGATCTCTGACCTGCCTCAGCTCGTGGCAGCGTTTCACAGCCTTGTGGGTTTGGCTGCAGTACTCACTTGTGTGGCTGAATTTATGATTGAACACCCTCATTTTGACACCAACCCATCAGCCAATCTCATCAAATTCATCGCCTATCTGGGCACATACATTGGTGGAGTCACCTTCAGTGGCTCTCTTGTTGCGTATGGGAAGCTACAAGGTGTGATTATATTTATGATTTTCTGTCGTTAGAACTGATGTTGATGCATTTTTCAGCAGATGCAATATTTATAATAACTTTATCAAAGTCCATTGGTAAAACAGGCTCATAGCAATACACCTTTAAAAACCCAAGGCCCAAGCTCTTTAAGCCAGGTTCATCTTTCACTTTGATATTTGGTGGTATTAATGATATGAGATATTGTTGAATGGGTTAAGTCGTGCATTCTGTTCCTCTTGATGTGTGTGTGTGTATAAATAAAAATAATTGACTCCTCCCACACTTCTCTTGCTGAAGAAGATGCATACCAACGAGGCTCCCAAGCATGTACCATGTTCAAACGTCAATAGCAGTCAGTTTATAAATAAAGGCCCACCCACATCTCTCACCTGTGAATGGAGGGAATAGCCAATCAGCTCTCACCTAATCAACGAAACCCAGGTAGCTCGGATTATATAAATAATTGACTCCCCCCACATTCCTCCAGCCAAATTTCTTCTAGCCATCTTTTTTAAATTTATATATTGACTGCTTTTGATGTTTGCACGTGGTACATGCTTTGGAGCCTCATTGGTATGCATTTCTGTCTATGCTATTGCTGATGATTTGCCATTAAGTGATGAAACCATTCTGGTAGCTGAGGGGGTGTGTAGCATTGGGATTCTCATGTATGTACTATGTGTGAACGTCTTTATAGTTGTTGAGGAATTCTGGGAAGGGTTCAAAACAGCGTCGCACTTACCTTGTGTAGATCTTCTTGGTTTACTTTACGCAGCTTCTTCGGCAAGAGGAGTCATGGGAGAGGTCAATTATTTATATAATCCCAGCTACCTGGGTTTAGTTGATTCGGTGAGAGCTGATTGGCTATTCCCTCTATTCACAGGTGAGAGATGTGGTGGGTCTCTCTCTCTCTCTCTCTCTCTCTCTCTCTCTCTCTCTCTCTCTCTCTCTCTCTCTCTCTCTCTCTCTCTCTCTCTCTCTCTCTCTCTCTCTCTCTCTCTCTCTCTCTCTCTCCCTCTCCCTCTCCCTCTCCCTCTCCCTCTCCTCTCCCTCTCCCTCTCCCTCTCCCTCTCCCTCTCCTCTCCCTCTCTCCTCTCCCTCTCCCTCTCCCTCTCCCTCTCCCTCTCCCTCTCCCTCTCCCTCTCCCTCTCCCTCTCCCTCTCCCTCTCCCTCTCCCTCTCCCTCTCCCTCTCCCTCTCCTCTCCCTCCCCTCTCCCTCCCCTCTCCCTCCCCTCTCCCTCTCCTCTCCCTCTCCTCTCCCTCTCCTCTCCCTCTCCTCTCCCTCTCCCTCTCCCTCTCCCTCTCCCTCTCCTTCTCCCTCTCCCTCTCCCTCTCCCTCTCCCTCTCCCTCTCCCTCTCCCTCTCCCTCTCCCTCTCCCTCTCCCTCTCCCTCTCCCTCTCCCTCTCCTCTCCTCTCTCCTCTCCCTCTCCCTCTCCCTCTCCTCTCCCTCTCCTCTCCCTCTCCTCTCCCTCTCCTCTCCCTCTCCCTCTCCCTCTCCTCTCCCTCTCCTCTCCCTCTCCTCTCCCTCTCCTCTCCCTCTCCCTCTCCTCTCCCTCTCCCTCTCCCTCTCCTCTCCCTCTCCTCTCCCTCTCCTCTCCCTCTCCCTCTCCTCTCCCTCCCTCTCCCTCTCCCTCTCCCTCTCCCTCTCCCTCTCCCTCTCCCTCTCCCTCTCCCTCTCCCTCTCCCTCTCCCTCTCCCTCTCCCTCTCCCTCTCCCTCTCCCTCTCCCTCTCCCTCTCCCTCTCCCTCTCCCTCTCCCTCTCCCTCTCCCTCTCCTCCCTCTCCTCCCTCTCCTCCCTCTCCTCCCTCTCCTCCCTCTCCTCCCTCTCCTCCCTCTCCTCCCTCTCTCCCCACACAGACCGTATTTTCCGGTGTATAAACCGCACTTTTTGTCGGCAAAACAAGGTAAAATGCAGTTAATACACAGGTATCAAAAAAAAATCAGTCTTAAAAACTATCAATGCTGAATTTCCATTATATTCCAAATGAAAACTATTGGAACAGTCACAACTGCTGTTAAGCTCAATTCTGCCGTTTAAATTTTGAAAATCGGTTCAGGTTAAGAGTTTGTACAGCGTTTTATTAATTGTGTGCAGAAATTTAATATGTCACGCTTGGAAATGTCCAGAGACACCCGGAGTTTATAATTAGGTGTGTGGCGTATATAAAACTGCTGAAAACACCATTAAACAGAAAAGAAGAAGAACACCTGGTCTCGCATCAAAAGACGAATTGTTCACAACAGCTAGAGTCCAATAACGGAGCACCCACCTCAAATATGATTGCTTGGCAAGCTTCCCTCGTATGTCATGTTCAAGAGGAAGACACTGGCCAAAGCCAACTTTCCAGCTGGTGTCATTGTTCGTGCACAGCAGAAGGGGTGGATAAACGAGGGACTTGTAGTGGTGACCATCTTTTTACATGCATCATTTTCTGCATGAACATCTGATGCAGCAGAATTGATCCACCAAGCTTGTACCTTGCATGCTGACGCAATGCTAGGAAATTCTGGTTAGCGGGGCGTGGTTTAAAACTAGGAACAGCTAATCAACCCCGAGTACTTTTGTCTATGAGGGCAGGAAATGGATTTGATAGGAGGAAGAAGAAGAATCTCACAGGAGCGAGGAGCCACGTGGGACGGTGAATCTTTTAGAAGTACCAGTGCTGCTCGGTTATTTTGGCTTCCTTTGGTTCTCTTTGTTCTTCCTGGTTCTCTTCATTTTCCCTCGTTTCTATCAGCGGTTCCTAACTTGCTTCCCGTGGATTACTCACGTCGACCAGATGAACTTTCTTACTTCACAGGCCTTTGTATTCGACCCAGGTTTGGAGGAACATTAGCTGCATCTCAGTGGAATCATCACAGAAGAACTTTCCTATTTCCCAGACTTTGTATTTTCATCAGGTGAAAATCAGCATTTTGGGACGTGTTTCCAGCCGGGATTTTCGACCCAGATTCCGAAGAGCATTGGCCACATGCATCTTGGTTGAACTTTCACCATTACTCCCGTCACTACGTTGGCTGAGCATTATGGAGATTGGGAGACTGACGGCATTCATCAGGAGGATGAGAAAGGTCGACCTTCCGATCTGCAGCTGAGTCATCAAAGTGTGGGAGGAGATACCGTCGGACATCATCAAGTGAGCATTTCTGAAATGCTGCATCTCCAACAACATGGACGGCACAAAGAACTACATCATTTGGGAGGAGGAGGCTGCAAATGACAGTGACAGCGACGGTGACTTGCTCAACCCTGATTCGGACAAGGATTTATGTGCCATCTTTGATGAGGAAAGCATTGACGAGGATTTCCTCGGGTTTAGCTAAAAAGCTTCAACAAACTCAAACAGCCCTTTTCAGTGCCACAAATCCACAAGGAATATATATGATACCGGTATGAATCCCTTTTCTTTCTTTGTCGAGGAACAAAAAAAAATCCTTTTTATAATATTAAAAAGTAAGAAAGAAAAATAAAAACTTCTTCGTATCCTCTCCTCTCTTGAAAAGTTCTTGAAATCAAAATATCGACCAATTACTGCACCGTAGTCCCATGAAGAAAGCCCCACATAACAGCACACACCTTCACACACACACACACACACACACACACACACACACACACACACACACACACACACACACACACACACACACACACACGAAAAATCGTGCTTAGCACGACACAAGGCGAATTAGTTGACCTTTCTGTGTGGTGGTCCAAGCTGTAATGTCATGGAATGTGTGGTGTTTATTTGTTCGTACATTAATAAAATGACGCTACGTCACAAATAACAATTATCAGGCGCACGTTGTCATGGTAACGGCAGCAGATTGAAAATTTTCACAACTCATTTAAAGCCACCATGTGACATTCAACAACTTATCATCAGTGCTTGTTGCCTTCATTCTGATCGTAGAAAATATTTGAAAATACCTAGGAACATTGCCCTTCAACCAGCTTTACGATCCCGTTATCAGGTTTGAAATATGTTGTAAAACAAAAGTATGTATTTTATATGTGTTTTTCATGTTTTGGGTGACCCTGACCTTGACCTTGGGTCAATTTCGATCAAACTTTGTACACATGTTAATATTACATGCATAAATAGACAGTATAAGTTTCAATATAATAAGTGCAAAACTGTTTGAGAAATAGCCTTGTGTAATTCACAAAATTCCCCAATGGTTTTATAATGGGCGATAATATAAAGTGATGCAGAATCCAGATCCTGATCTTGAACATCACCAAAAGTCACATATCTTTTTGCACTGTGGATTTCTATCAGCTGTTGAAATTTCATCCAAATCGGTTAAGAATTGTGACCTGTAGAACAAATATAATTTTTTTTTTTAACTCATGCCAATAGCTAAAAACTTTGACGTCATACGCTTGCGAAAACCTTGCATAAGTTGTACTAACATGCATTTTAAAACATTTAGATATTCCATTGAAGTTTGTTTTGGCGTCAACAGGAAGTCGCTACGACTTCCGGTTACTGGGTTATGTTCAAAAGCTTGTTTTCAACTTTTTTTGACGTAACGTCGTGACGTTAAGTGCGATTATGACGTGATTTGATCCCAGACTATTTCAGCAAGATTGGCTATCACATGTTAAAATTTGAGAACGATTGCTTCAGTAGTTTCGGCTGCACACGAGCGTAAATATTTTTTTAAAATGACGTCAATAGGCAAGATTTTGACATCATACGCTTGCGAAAACTATGCGTAATTTGTCATAAGATGCATTTAGTAATCATTTATATATTTGAATGAAGTTTAATTTGGCGTCAACCGGAAGTCGCTACGACTTCCGGTACGACTTCCGGTCACTGAGTTATGTCCAAAAATGTGTTTTGACGTTTAGTCCGATTAAGACGGGGTTTGGATGCGGACCATCTCAGGTGGATTGCCTATCAGGTGTAAAAATTTAAGAACGACTGGTCCAGCCGTTTGGGCTGTAGACGACCGGACAAACAAACAAACAAACAAACCAACAAACGGAACAGACCAACATACTTGACAAAATCGAAGATTTCGCCAAGTAACAAACAAACACACATCCATACATACGCACGCACACACATAAACATACAAACACGTATGAACATCATACATACACAAATACATACAAACACGGATATATATTATGTACTGGTAAGTACTTACAAAAAGTATTTTATTTGAAGTTATAACCTTAACCTTATAAGCAATTTACTGATTTGCCGACTGCCCGGATCATCAGCTGGGCACCGTTTTTCCTCGACTAAGATGAAAATGAGACTAAGACTGTGAGACAAAATTAAGCGGACATAGGAGTAAGTATGTTGTTACCTCCATCACTTTGTTCTGTACAAAGTTAATGTATAAACGTATTTAGATCTCAATGAGAAAATATAATGATCAATGTATTCATTTCTTTTGAGGGTGAAAAACACGGGTGCGGTTAATACATGGCCACAATTTATACACCGGAAAATATGCTGTATTAGTATAAACGCCCATCAAAAATGACGCGTTGGAGAAATGACAACAAAACATTAAAGGAGACTAGAAGATAAGTTTCAAAGCAAGAAGCGTTATTTTATAACATGACGTGTACAAGTCTTCTGGCCCTATTTTCTTTATCTTCTGGGACGTGTCGTTTCAACAGAACAGCCTTTTGAACGTGCCAAAGCCTGAAGCCTTGGCCTCGAGTATCAGGTGTGCTTCTATATTCTTTATTTATGAGACATTCTGAGGATGTAAATGAACACTCATTTTACTCTGCGTGCATGACACATCACGTGTAGCGAATTTTATCTCCCTGTGCCTTGTATTTATTGTTATTTTAAAACGTTTATATACACCGCCCTTGACCCCTTGACGCTCTGTTTGCAAGTCACCATCTACAATTCCAATAGAAGAGACGTAATTACTCTTTTATGAAAAATGTTTTTCAAGTTTTATTTGACCTGAAAAATTGACCGTAGCGAACACACAACCATGTTAAAAGATTGGCATTTGAAACTCTACTCAAATCGTCCTTATGAAGGGTGACACAAATACACACTGTGTTTTATATGGGTAGATAAGATAATAGGCTTATAAATTTAATCGTGTATATATGTATATATATATATATATATATATATATATATATATATATATATATATATATATATATATATATATATATATATATATATATATTGTCTCTGTCTGTCCCACCCTGAAACAGGGAAATGCTCCTTGGAGAGAAAAAATTATTGAGTAAAAGTTGCTTCAAAATAATCCAAACCTGCAAGAGAATTATTGCAAAATAAAATTTCATTTGGATGAAAAATTGAACCTGGGCAGTGTATAGGCAACAGATAGGTGCCTAATTAACTGTTCGTGTTTTACCAATGGACTTTGAATCACTCCTGAATTTTTTTTTCTTTGCTGTTAAGAAATATATATATATATATGTATATGTATATGTATATGTATATATATGTATGTATATATATGTATATATGTATATATATATATATATATATGTATATGTATATGTGTGTATATGTGTATATATGTATATATATATATGTGTATATATGTATATATGTATATATGTATATATATATATATATATGTATATATGTATATATATATATATGTATATATATATATATATATATATATATATATATATATATATATATATATATATATATATATATATATATAACATCCCATTGTTGAGCTTTCAACCAACGGAAGAATAAAAGGCCTCTTTTTATACCGTGGTACTTTTACTACAGCTTTCTGCTTGTATGTAATATACCATTTGGAGTTTGTTGCTTTCAGAGTAACAGTGCCTTTTGATCGTGCAGAAATGGTCCACTCAAAGGGACGTTTCTGTCCATCTTTATATCCTCCCTTGCCTTTCCCCCTAGGCTTGCTGAACTCTGCTCCCTTGATGTTACCGGGCAGACACTTGTTAAATGCAGCACTTTTAGCAGCAAGTGCAGGAGCAGCCGTACCGTACATGCTTGATCCGTCCTTTGGTACCGGCCTTGCGTGTCTGGGCACTGTGTCCAGCCTCTCTACAATTATGGTAGACGCTACAAACTCTCAACTGTTACTAACAATCTTAAAAATTGTTTCACAAGTTTCTCTGTGACCTTAACGATTGTGATGTAATCCTACTATCATTTTCATAAAACCTTATTTTCTAAACTCATATTCCTTCTCCTTCACTTGAAAACCGATTTTCAAAGATTTGTTGACTTAAAATAGTGTCTATCTTGAACTCGTCAAACCGTTTATAATTTTGCTTTATGTTAACCCAAAACACAAATGTTAATTTGCTTTTTGGTTTTCATGAAGACATTGTATGTTTTGTCCGTCGTGCATGAGTACTTTGAACCTGGCCTGTATTACTTGGAAAAAATGAATAGTCAATTTTAATCGCATGGAAAAGAGCACCGGTGACATTCTGATGAATGCACTTGATATCCGTTATTTGCAATGAATGTGCATTAATAACGGCTGATGGATTCATTGAAAGCATTGGGGAGCAGCACAAGGAGTTTCAAGTGCAAATATAGCCGAAAGAACCTTGTACTTAAATCGTTAAAGGGTATGTAGCACAGACAGGGTTGCACATTGAGGGGTTGTAAATGCTTTCTTATTTCTGTATTTATTTTCCAAAAGCAATGGAGTGTTGTAAAAATTACTCGTCAAGAACCTATGATTCAAACTGCACCGCATCTCACATCTTCGGATTTTAGGTTTGGCGTTTTGAAGCGAGTCTCCCTCAGAAGTAATGCATCAACGGCGACAAGACGATACGCTCGCGATCCTTAATAAAGTCTAAAAGATGAGAGAATCTTCCTCTCATTTATTTGTCACATGCTGAGAACACGTCGGAGAACTGAAACTGATTATATATATATACAATTCAAGGGCTTTGAGTCTTCTACTTACTTGCTGTTTATGTGAAGTGACGTGGGAGTTAGCAAAGGTAGTCATCATGGATACTCATCACTGCTCTGCGCACTTTCTCAATTACCTCTGGTCTTCTGACATTGGGATGTCGCCTCTTCCTATCCAACCCTTCTGAAACAGAATTCGTAAAGCATTTGATTGGTAACCCACGGACAGGGAACACGAGTCTGGTTAGGTTGATGTGAGTTAGGTTCGTTTTCCCCTACATCTGTCTGTTGCATGGGTGAAACTCCTTCCGTATTTTACGGAAATTCCGTATTTTTGTAACGACCCTTAACGGAGGTCTCCGTATGTTCGTCATAAGAAAGGCATGCCGCGATTGTAGGGAAATGAGGCGCTATTCCGATATGCTTATTAGTTTCTTCGCCCATTTCATCCGGGCGGGGTGCAATGCTAACACAATAACGCATCGTGACCACAATTATGTGAATTACTCCCATGGTAGCTTTTATTACGAGCTATTTTTGTAGAAGCTATAGTACCCGGGTACAAAAGCTTGCAAGCACATTACCGTGATTAGATATCCACCAGGCAGGAGTCCGTGAGTGTACATCAGTGTTGCATATCCGCCTTTCCTCGCTGGCAGATTAGTCTGTATTGGTTATCACGTTGGAATGGCATTTATATTCGTTTACATCATGATTGTTGGCATTTTACTTTGTTATATTAATGGCATAGTATTAATTTGTGATTGAAATGATGATGTGAGAAATGAAAATATATTGACATTAAGTTTAAAGAAGACGGAGGAAATTGGAAAAGGAAAAGGCAGGGTTTCCCCAATCGGAATGGAAGGCCGTGACGTTCATTCATCCATCGTCGAAGATTTATAATAGCTGTAGAAGATCGCTTGAATTATCACTGAAGCAGTACTTTTTATCCTTCCGTAGAATTCTTCTTCAATCTCACAAAAGGTCGAGGAGAACTTGCGTGCCATTGCGATCTGTAGCGACATCATCTTCATGTTGTAATATGTAAATATTTGAGCTCTGGTTGATCGGGGGTTTTCCCGAACCGGTGAAACCGGAAGAGAGACTAGCGGGTTGTTCGGTCGCAGTTGGAATAAAGGGCTGACTTGGATTCTGAACACCTCAGACGACTTTTCCTTCCACGCTAAAGATCTGCCTGCTTGGCGTTTTGGGCGTGACCAACCGCCATTTGCTGATGTCTATCACACATTCCACTCTACAGAGATCTTCGGTGCTTGCTGTTGTGCTGAAAAGGGCAACCGTTATCATGGAGTTTCGCTGGTAACAATTCTTTCCTCGATATTGGCACTTCCTTGCGGCTCGTGTGCAAGTAAAGAGCTCTTCCTTGCTTTTGTGGCACCTTGCACATCTCGCTTTGCCTTACGCGGGTTGGTGAAGTACGTCTGAAGAGTCTGGAGTCGATTTCTCCTTGGATCCTTCATCAACATTCCTGCCTTCGGTCCTACCAGGTTCCAGAGAGTTATTCATGAGTACCTCAGCAACTTACCATTACCTTGCGGAATTTGAACTCCTTTCAGACGTATTCCCATCACTTATACGTTCACGACTCCGACCACTGGCCAATGCTGATGCAGTGCTCCCTGTTACTCATTTTGCTAATCTCGGAAGGATAATGGGCTGAGTCAACCCGCCTGGTGTTAATTCAACAGCAGGAGAGGGGCTCGAACTTTCATTTGCATAGTTTTTAGCTCGCCTGTACGAAGAACAGAGGGCTATAGCGATACCCCCAGCGTGAGCATGAGCGTCAGCGTCGGCGTCAGCGTGAAAATGTTAAAGTTTTTGGTGCAAGTTATTTAGAAGCTTGCCATTCATTTAATATGTGTACTAGGATGCTGATATTTGGCATGGAGGATCCTTTGGGGTATATTATTGATGTAGTGAAGTTGAAATTAAAAAATAATTTCAAATGTTTTAAATTTTTGACCTGTTTTGAACTTAACTTTTTTGTCGCACATTAACGTTAAAGTTTTTGATGCAAGTTATTTAGAAGCTTGCCATTCATTAATATGTGTACTAGGATGCTGATATTTGGCATGGAGGTTCCTTTGGGGTATATTATTGATGTAGTGAAGTTGAAATTAAAAAATAATTTAAATTTTTTTTTTAATTTTTGACCTGTTTTGAACTCAACTTTTTTGTAGCACATCAACATTAAAGTTTTTTTCCTTTCTATTGTTTTTTATCTACCACACTATTTTTTACTGATTACAATTTACAAATACATATATTGCTTTAAAATTATTTGGATCAGACTTCACTGCAATGTTTTATAAAAAATATTATTAGACTAGTCTTTTAAAAACGATAAATGTATAAACAGGTGAGCATTGGGTGGCTTTGACACCAACTCTCTGGTTTTGTTAAATTTATGGATAGTATCACACTCAAAATGCATATTTTGACATCAATTTTTCCAAAATTTCTGTGGGAGCATACCCCCAGATCCCCCTCGGAAAATCTTGTTTTTTCCGTTTTTTTAAAAGCTCTGCAGTTTCACCCATACTGTTGGTCTGACAGCAACTCAAACTATATGAGAGCGACATGCCAGTCAGAAAATTGGTGACATGCTTCACTGACAAGTCAGGGTGCAAGACTACCCTGTCAGGATCAATGACTGACCACATCTAAGCCATAAACCATGAAAAAGGATTATAAATGTGTTAAGGCATGCCCACAGAGGTGCAAATGAAGATTTTGAGGCACGAGACGAACCGCTGGTGAAGTATCTGGCAGTGGTTGAAATGCACTTCACTTTTCTGACGCTTTCAATCAAAGCACGTGCAAAATTGTGGTGGACCTCACGTGCACTAACTCATATAGATACTGTCCTTACAGATTCTGTATTCCTTGGTGTTTGCTCTTACCATCATTGTGAAGCAGAATTCGGAAAGCTACCATCTGACCTGATGTCTTCAAATGTATTCACATAAAGATGGATATAATTTGCAGATGGAGTTTCATTCCTACAAAGCACGAGACGCCCTGTTTCTTTAATCGCTTCCATGTTTATTTATTTACCATTGAGCTTCAGACAGTTTTTACCATTTGAGCTTTTGTCATCAAATCTTCAAGAAACCTTTATAATGAGACTATGGAGAGGAGGAGAGGAGATTGGGACCATACTCTGTGCAGAGTGTTGGTGCTGCTTAAGCAGTCTCCTTGGCTATTGGGCACAATCCTGGAAGGGTCGTCACTCCGATGCAGTATACCAGCATGCTGGCACTCATTTTGCCGACCTCGGAAGGATGACAGGCCGAGTTAACCCCACTTGGTATTAATTCAGCAGCTGAGCGGGATTTGAACTCAGGACCCTTGGATCCAAAGCCCACCACCCTAACCATTAAGCCAACACCAGGCATACTATGGAGAACACAAATGAATAAAATTACCCCCGTGCGGGAGTGACGGTCATCTCTGCGAGAAATAATACCACAAGTTCTCAATATTCAGTTATGACCAAAGACTACTGCGCAGCTCGAACTGCGCAGTTTGGTTAAAGATGACTCGGCATTTTGGCGCGCATGCACGAAATTATATTTTGAAAATAAATGCCGACGTTTACATTTCGGGTTTTGAAACTTTTGCACCTTCGGCGGGAAAATGTATAAATATAATATACAAGGTCAGCTGCTATGCAATGACACCATTCACTAACTTTTACAATGCCCAGTCGAGAATATATAGCCTCCTGAAGGTAGGGCAGTTTTTGCAAAGTTTGAAGTCACGTGACGCGAAAACGAAAGTGAAATTCTAAAATCCAGCCTGACCAAATTTAGATATTGTCCCATAGATTCAGATGCCACAATCAAATTCAAGATTGCTTGAGAAATGTAGGAGGAGATAGATTTTGAAAATCGTCATTTTCGCATTTCTTGCCAACTTTGAAGTCACGTGACACGAAAACGAAAGCGAATATCGAAAATCCAGCCCGATCAAAATTTAGATATTATCCCATAGATTCATATGCTGCAATCAAATTCAAGATCGCTTGAGAAATGGCGGAGGAGATAGAATTTGAAAATCGTCTTTTTCGCATTTTTTGCCAACTCTGAAGTCACGTGACACGAAAACGAAAGCGAATATCGAAAATCCGGCCTGACACATTTAGATATTGTCCCATAGATTCATACGCCACAATCAAATTCAAGATCGCTTGAGAAATGGCGGAGGAGATAGAATTTGAAAATCGTCATTTTCGCAACTTCAAAGGCCTCATGATCTTGACCTTGACCTTCGGTGACCTTGAAAGTCATACCATCGTGTACGTCTCATCGACCTCTATCAGGTTCACTAATGACCAGATCTCCCGCTTCAACTTCATTGTGGATGGACGGACGGACCCATATTACCCTTTCTCTCACCAATATTATTAGGTCATTGGAAATGACCTAAAAATGTAGTTTTAACTGTCTTTTTCATTGAGTTTAGTTTGAGCACAAAGCGAACACGGACGGGCTTTGTATGTTGAGATGCTTTCTAGTTTTGACTTGTGACTTATTTATGAAATTCTGTTTCCATTCCCACTGGAGGGTGTTTTCTGTGTTGCATGTTCGTAAATGTACAAAATGTGGTCTATACATTGCTCCGATAATGAAGTTTGTTCAATTTTTATTTTGTAAAGTTTGATGAAAGCACCTTTGAGGCTGGTGTTGGCTTAGTGGTTAGGGTGGCAACTTGGGATCCTCGGCTCCTGACTTCAAAACCCATTTCCCGCTGAATGAATATACCAGGGGGTTGACTCAGCCTGTCATCCTTCCGAGGTCGGCGAAATGAGTACCAGTGTGTACTGGTGGAGGGGCACTGCATTAGCTACACAGTCGTGCTTCCAAGAAATGATAGCTACCCCGGCAGCTAAGCTGCCATATGCAAGAAGAAGAAAGCACCTTTAATTTTAATTCATAACTTGGGAACTAAGCCATGCTAGCTGGTACCCTATTGATTTTGTTTGGCTTATTCATTTTTTTGTTTGTTTTTACACAAAATTTCTTTTTTTGATCAAATATATATACATTTTCTTCAACTTCTTCGGTTAAAAAAGCATGGGAGGTGTCAATTTATTTATATAATTCTAGCCACCTGGGTTTAGTTGATTTGAGCTGATTTGGCTATTCCTTCCATTCACAGGTGAGAGATGTGGGTGGGTCTTTCTTAAATATATATAATATTGTTGTGGACCCGAGGTCATGGGCGAAGACCTCGAGGGGTGAACTACCTCGGGTTCCCACCAGACTCTCCAGAATCACAGGGCATCACACACGAATAACTTTGTGACCTGGCGGGTCGCTAATCGATCGTAAACGACAATAACTCGTCCACATGACTTGGGATCCTCCGTCTAATACCGTTTACTTAAAGGTCATGTGATCTAATTACCAGGGGGACACGCCCTCGGTACTCACTTGCTCAAACCGGATCACCTTTCCAGATGAGATGCAGCCGAGCGGAACTGCCAAGCACGTACCGCCTGGGAAACAGATTGTTGGGGAATAACGTCCCAGCTAAACTAGGATGCGGACAATGCTGGACCAATGAAAGAAAATGCAATCTTACAAAAGCAGACACAGAGCAGAGTTATCCTGTTATATCTTATACAATCTTAATTTATGCTAGGACAGGCGCCATCACACACACATACACACACTACCGAGGAAGATTAGATCGCCAGAGAGAAAGAAAGCAGGTGAGGTTAAACGACCTCTCAATACCTAGTGCGGTCAGCAGACCAATGCAACCCAGAACGCTTTGAGGAGAGGTAGGTGGGAGGATTACTGGTTGTGTTTAAGATTTGGGAGGTGTGGTGCAGTGCAGTGTCGTGCCAGAGGAAAATGGGATTGCGAGTTTGTAATGATGTTCTTTGTGTGTCCAAAGAAGGAGAGAGAGATATAGAGAGAGATATAGATATAGACGCATGTGGAGAAAGATTCCTAACATAGCCGTGTAAAGGTCTGTATGTGTAGCGTGTACCTCTGTGGGATGCTCTGCCTGAGCGTTCCCACCTCGTGATATGGCGTGTTATCTCCTGCTTAATTATTTGCTGGGGCTCGTGGCAACTTGCGCTCTGCACTAGTCCGTCTGGCTGCACGGGGGTGGCGGGACATCAACAGCACGGCAGGGAGTCTCAAAGGATGGCAGTCGCCCTGAATCTGCTTTCGAAGAAGAAGAAGCGTGTCCTGGCAATCACATGCCCTTTGTGTTCAGAAGAAGAGCGAGACAAGGAACGAAGCGAGACCCTACCGGCTCCACGGTACCCCTTTATTAAGCCCTAGGCGAAGGGTGGGGTGATGACTGGAAAGTGGCGTGCTGTGGCCTGAATCCTGCTCCTCTATTGGGCCATAGCGGCCCTGTCAGGCTCCGGGATCGGAAACTGGCCCAGATGCCTACCGGCTTCGGCACAGCTCAGAGCTCCTGACTTAACATGGAGCATGCTCCCCGAGCTGGCACCCCGGCCCTGAATGTGCTTCGAGAGCAGTCTGAATGTCGAATAGCAGCGGACTTTCTCCGCCACCCACGGGCTCTTTAACTGGCCAAAATGCACACCCGGGACCCAAACCAAACTCCCGGATCGCCCTTCTCGCGACCCCTCCTCATTGCCCCCATTCTTGCCATCGTCTGTTGACTGGATGAGGGCTGTATCAATTCTGGATGCTCACCAGGCAACGTCCCCGGTGAGATGCGGTCGGGCTATTAACATCTGTTGTGTGGTCGAGCATTGCGTGGCGCCGAGGACAATCCGACGCTGCGTGGTGCTCCTCAAAATAGAGTGGTGAATTGTCGTGATGCAGAGGTACGAGGGGGTGTGGTAATATTTTCCCCGTGTGCGGGAGGTGTTTGTGGTCAAAGTGGTGAGCGAGGTGTGAAGTAAGGTGAGGTGCCGGTTGGGAATTGGCACGCAGATTTGAACAAAATAATGGTGTGCAATTCCCGTGCGTGGGTTGTTGTGTGCAACAAAGATATGGTCGATCCGAGCCACGGGAGGAATTGTGGTGTGTTTATTATCAATTGCCTATTGAATGGCGTGTGTGCTTGCATGCTTGTTCAGGACAGGGTTAGAGTAGGAATCAGAATATGAATCGGAGGCATTTATTACACCTAACTACGAGACCCACACAACGCACTTCGTCCCGTTAACCCAATAGACATGAAGGGAGGACTAACTGCACGAAGACAAATGAAATAATTGCCTGGGGATGACTGTATGTTGGGTGTCATTGTCTTAGAAGCATGCAGTTTTGCAGAACCGCAACACTCCTCATTTCCTGTGTTCCCTCTGTTTCATGTGCTCACTTGATCATGTCACCATCTTTTTTTTTGTTTTTACTCCCAACTTGCCTGTCATTGTGCCAGGGAGTTACGTTGACAGCTGCCATTGGTGGAGCTGACATGCCTGTGGTAATAACAGTGCTGAACTCTTACTCGGGCTGGGCACTTTGTGCTGAGGGTTTTCTTCTCAACAACAACTTGCTGACTATTGTAGGCGCTCTCATCGGCTCTTCTGGAGCAATTCTCTCCTACATCATGTGTATTGTGAGTCATTGGCCTGTAGGGTTTGGGAGTGGTTGGGGGGGTAGGGGGAGTGAGTTGATGTGAAAAAGTCGTGCTGTATGTCTGTCTGGTTTGTTAAACATTTTGGAATGCACTTGGAGCTCTGTTATCGGTTTTAATGGTTTTGTAAATCTTCAAACAAGCCCTCATCTCTTTTGCAAGGCCATGAATCGATCGCTGGCAAATGTGATTCTGGGTGGTTACGGAACAACGTCGACAGCTGGAGGAAAACCGATGGAGATAACAGGCACACACACAGAGGTGAACGTTGACCAGACAGTGGAGATGATTCGAGAAGCAAACAATATAATAATTACACCAGGTATGAAAGCATCGACATGACTCCTTTCGACTAAAGTCAATATTACTCTTCACCATCATTGACTGTGTGTTCCCTCACTTGCACAATAGACATGGTACCATTGATAAGCTGTGTTATTCCTGTCACATTATTCCACGAAATCTCCATCCTTTTCAATTCACTTCATCCAGCAGTCAACTAATGTTTTGATACCGGCTTCCTTCTGAAGCCGGGATGCATTCCTTCTGAAGTATGGTATCCTTAACACGGCAGTGTGGCCATGTTGACCTCTTCAGGTTTTTCATTTTGGTTAAGTGGATTTCACCAGGATATAAATCGAGCCGATTTGGTGCACGAGGTAACAACATCCTATTACGATGACCAACAGGTCACGGACTTGCGTTTTTGCATGCAGCGCAGAATTGTCACGTAGGAGGATGGCATAGTTCGGAAGAGCTGAACGCTTTCATGCACACTGCAGGACTGAGATGATCAAGCAAAAACCATATGGATGTTGTCTCCATTCACTCTTGCATATTGTGCAACTGCCCAGTTTTGCAAAATTTCAATATGGTTGTAAAAAAATAATGTGAGGTGCTTTGATGCTCCCTTATTGGTGTTTGGGGCTTGGCACTTCTTTTTTTTTGTTGTTATTTTCTGCATCTGTACAAGTACAAAAAAGTGGGCCTTCTCAATTCTGCTGAACAAGACTCCATCCTGGATCATAGTCATGTCAACAAGTTTCATCCTCAGCGATCATAACCACCCACCCAATGTGCTGTTGACAGCAAGCAAGCCGGTTGAGTTGGCGCCAATGTGAGAACCTGTGACGGTCATTTTTCAAATCACCTTTCTTTTCTCAGATCCTCGGCTGCAATGAGATGTAATGTTAACTCGGGTATTCCAAACTCTTTTGCAAAGTCTTGAATTGTGATACGCCAACCTCAATACGAGAGATTGTTAATGGTGGCACCATATCAGTATCGAGGCCTGCTTTGAACGCGGTTCGTCTTACACATCCGGGTTTTTTTTTCTTTTTTCTTCATGGAAAGGACAATACCCATCGCCGGACTATTCTCGAGTGAGGGCAGTTGTTTGAAAAAATATTATTGGTAGACTTCCTTTACCTTACCTTTCTGCATCACAAATAATTTGGCAAGAGCTCGGATGTCTTCTTGATTGAAGCTTTCTTCCGTGGCAACGTTCTCAGTTCTAGATTCCATTGTTACACTTCTTGACACAAAACAACTGTAAAATCTTTATCTGTCAGACACATCAGTAAATAATGGCAGTTTATTTGTAATTTTCTTGTTTTTATTGATTTTAAAGCAGTGAAGAACATGTTTTATCCTCCCTCAGATCAATCCTTGTTTGCCAGTTGGTGAGAGGGAGCCAAGAACAAATGCAGATCATTTGGTTAAAATGGAATGCATGAAATGGAGATGCTTCAGCGCTACTAATTTTATTTTCAACTCATTTTATTTACCATGACAGGCTACGGATTGTGTGCTGCAAAGGCACAGTATCCAATCGCTGATATTGTCAAGATGCTGAAAGACAGTGGGAAAAATGTCAGGTACCATCTCCATCATTTTTTCCTGCAGCAATTTCTACTAGCCCCTCAACAAGATGCTTGTTCAGGTTAAAGCATGTTCTACTCATGTTAAATTTGATTATTTGTTTAATTTCACTTAAAAAGACCCTCTGAGAAGTTTCTAAATATAATAAAATACAAATAAGTAAGGAGAGACAAAAGCACAATAACAGCTGTTAAAGGATCCCACCTGCCCCTGGCATTGGATCCCTCAACCATTGTGTTTTCCTGGGGCCCCAGGCTTGCTTATAAACTACTGCAGCTCTACTGCACAAAACAAAAAGAATGGAAGCTGCAAAGAGCAATCGGAGATTGCAGACCCTCGCTCGGACTTGTGTGGTGTGTAGTCGATGCATTGACGATGTCGGTTTATGTTCATACAGCAGAGAAACAGACCTTTTTGGTTTTATTGTATAGATTCACGTTCCAGTCGTATGTATTTATAGACGTTCCTTTGTACGTATTTTACAGAGGCACTGATGTTCTTGATGCACGTACTTTAGAGACAGACACTCACATTCTATCCTTTATAGTCATGATACTATCATTGTAATATTACATACTTTGTAGATGTGCTTACATTGTGACGGTAGATATTTTATTTAGGTACTTGAGATTTTATTTCGTAGAAAAAAAGATGAGGTGTAATATTGGCTACCACCAGGTGGTGTCTGTGGCCTACGTTAGCACATTGTGCGGACAGACAGACAGACAAAGGGACCCAAATGCAACACCCTCTCCTCTGGTGAGGGTAACAATGCAAAATACAAGTAAATCAGTTCAGAAGCAGCAAGATGACAAGGGTGAACAAAGTTTTGGACAGGGTGAAGGATATTTAACAAATCGCAAACTTCAAAAAAGCGATCTAAAATGGTGAAACTGAAGGCATATTTACACGAGCACCATTTGTGTCCAACAAGGTCATCACAACAGACAAGCCAAAGTGACTAGACTAGGCTGTAGGAAACTTGAGACATTTCACCATCTAAATGAGGTTGTACAAAGGATGTGTATTTATTGCTGAGTAAATGGTGACTGCCGTAACTTCTTTGAGTTTATACGGGTGCGCCACTTCCAAATTGGAGGGATGGAATCTTGTGCAGCACAACTTTGAGCAGCAACGGTTTGCTTCTGTACGAATATCCCACAATTGCACATTTGCAACCGGTGAGGGAAATGTAATACAGGCAGTCCCGAATTTCCAAACATCCGTTACTGCTACCATTCCGAACATTATACTCCAATGACCATGTTTCAGTCTTTCAAACGTTCGATCCGTTCACACAAACTAGGCTTTTTTGAACATACCTCGCTAAGCGCAAAATGCAGGGAATTGGACCTTCATTACCCATTCACGTGAGCTTCACCTCAATGCTCCTTCACCATTTCACACTCATTCTCTCCATGGGGTTCTTTAACAGCACGAGACAGCATTCTCTCCACAGGGTTCCTTACCACCATGAGAGGCAGCATTCTCTCCACAGGGTTCCTTACCACCATGAGAGACAGCATTCTCTCCACAGGGTTCCTTACCACCATGAGAGGCAGCATTCTCTCCACAGGGTTCCTTACCACCATGAGAGGCAGCATTCTCTCCACAGGGTTCCTTACCACCATGAGAGGCAGCATTCTCTCCACTGGGTTCCATACCACCATGAGAGGCAGCATTCTCTCCACAGGGTTCCATACCACCATGAGAGGCAGCATTCTCTCCACTGGGTTCCATACCACCATGAGAGGCAGCATTCTCTCCACAGGGTTCCATACCACCATGAGAGACAGCATTCTCTCCACAGGGTTCCTTACCACCATGAGAGGCAGCATTCTCTCCACAGGGTTCCTTACCACCATGAGAGACAGCATTCTCTCCATGGGGTTCTTTACCGGCACGAGAAGCAGCGCGTTGCTCACCCTGCTTCACCATAAACCCCTCCAGCTCGTTATCCCTTGTCATCCCTTATGCCACACACGTTCTACTTACTTACTCTAATTTATTTTTTATTTTTTTTATTTTAAAATTACTTTTAATTTTTTTATGTTAAAAAAAAAATGTTTTAGGGTTTAATAGGGTTTTCGAACATACTGCACTGAGCATACAGGAAATCGGATAGTCGAATGCAGGAAACGAACAAAGTGCATTCTGTGCTGAACAGCGGAATGCAGTGATTCATTCATGTTCCCATGATGTTTCTGGCATTTTTCTGGCACCATACTGCGCTGCATTTCACTGGACTGTATTTGAACATGTTGACCTCCCCCAATTGCCACTGGTGTCTGCCGATTTCCCAAAAAATTAGGATGAACACATTTTTAGGCTTCATTATTACTATTGCAAACAGAGTAGCTGCCATAGGGGCTATCTTTTTCCAAGCATGCGACGAGTTCTTCTGCCACATACCTTAATTTGGGTGGTGTATAGGCAACTGACAGCTCCATCAATCTCTCTTGAAAATAAAATAAAATAATAACCCGGGTTACGTGCATAAAGCAAAAACATACCGACTATTTATAATTTAAAACACCTCACCGCACTGGAAAATGTGGGGACAGGAATACTGCACTTTTAATGGTGGCGACTTGTAATACCCTCTCTCACCTGGAGTGGTGCTACACGATGCACATTTACAAAGATAATTTCCTTCCTATTCACTGTGGTTAATATACCTCGCTCGACATCCTGTTGATTTAATCTGTCGTTCTACCTATCAATGCAGGTCAACACTAACCCTCACCACAAAGTTTAGCAATTTGATCATGTGTCCACAGCTGTTATTGAAAGAAACCCCCATACTCCATGCTTTTGGGCACGTCTTCTTGTGACTCGATCGGTTAGTGGATCGCCACACAAATAAACCGGGTCTGTATTACTCTGTTCAGGATGTGCTGAGTGAAGAGAGAGGTGGCTGGTAGAACGACGAGGGGTGATGTTCTTTGGTGACATTGCTCAGTTGAGTTTTGAATCATCAGTAAAGGGTGACGTGATGACGTCACAGATCGATAACGTGATCAACAGTCTTGCTGTAAAAAATTCCCATTTAAATCAGACTTGAGAGACGTCTTTTTACCATTCGATTTGCAGCACTGAATGTGAAATCAGTGCAGCACTGCAGCACTGAATGTGAATGTGAAATCATGTGAAATCAATTGGGTTAGGCCTTGGATAATCTTATGGACAGAAATGTGCTAACCAATGAAACAACCATTTGACAAATGACACGGTGAAGCTGAAATGTCAAAATGAATAGAATGGTCTCTAAGCTTTAATCTGTCATCCAAAATGTGATTGAAATTTGTGGTTTATAAAAACCATTTTGCTTTAAACGGTGATTGCATCAAGTATGCGTTTTGGATGCTACAGTGATTGCTTCATATGTTTTTTAATTAGGCGTGTTGGATATACAGGGTATGCCAAGAAAAAAAAACAAATCCAAAATACACTCATTACCTACCTCTGCCACCAAAGGTGGAGGAAGATATGTTTTCACCCCTGTCTGTGAGCAGGAAAGCTTAAAAAGTTATGGATGGATTCTGATGAAACTTGATGCAGGTTGGGTGTGTGTCAAGGACTAATTGATTTGATTTTGATGAAGATCCAGATACTCGAATTTTTAAAGCGATTCTTCACCATTGAGAGATTCTTTTTTTTCAGTCATTCTTCACCACAAAAGCCAGAAGACAAATGTACCTTAAATACGACTCTTATATACTGTTGCGGTTCTCCGAACCACATGCACACAACAGATAGGTGTCCCAAGACAGTTATTCCATTATTATACGTGTAGATAGTCCCTTTCCTTTTGTCTAGTGGGACAACTGGTGCCTGCGTTGCGATGATCTCATAGCTAGGTTTGCTTACATCATTTTCTTCTTCATTCCGTCCCGACTCTACTTTTTGTCTGGTTATTCCTGAGGTAAATCAGCCACGTGCGCCTTTGCTGTGAGGTGGGCCCTCATAGAGGCCAGCGCGTGCGGTGCCGCTGTGAGGAAACTGCAGCACAGAGCCCTCGTTCCTGAGCGAGTCCAAAACCCAACGTGTGTAGCGAGTCATATAGTGCGCTTAGCAGTGCGGGATTATCGACTCGAGCTTCCGATGATCTGGGGAAGATTGCCGGTTGCATTAAAATGGCATGCGAAAGAATACCTCTTAAGAGGCTGCACGAATGGTGTTTTTCACAACACAGGAAACACAGCCAGCACGACGCCCACGCTGCACGAACCGCGTACGGAGGCCGATAAAGACGACTCCACACCATGTTGGGCGGGATGCAAGTGTGTGGAGTAGAAGCGGCTTGTTCCTTTTCAACCAAATATTTGACACATATTGGTGTTCGTCCCGCGCACACGCTAGCAGAGTCGTGCAAACGCGAGTGCTGGCCACGTGCGTAATGGCCGAACCGCGTGCACTGTATGGAATGTGCTCGAAGGCAGACACGTACGCCGCTCGTAAAACATGCATGGATTTATCCATAACGATGTACCTTCGGCCTTCACTGGCAGCAGCGGATTCCCCACAGATGGTGAATGTCTTCTCGTCTCCATGGCCAGCGAAGCTGCGATCGAGCCTGGGAATGCACAGTGCGGGCTGCTTGGCGCGCGCATTGATCGGCACTGGTCGGACGCCCAAGTGGGCATGCAGGACCCTCGACCGGTGGCCAGGGTACGACCCGGGGTTTTTTGCGGGACGATTCGCGTGCCATTTTCAGTGTGGGCGATTCGTGTCATGTCGTGGGGTCGGAGCGAAATATATTCACTGTCTGGGATGACCTTGCCGGAAACGAAGTGAGGCGGTTTCCGGCCAAAGTTAGCGGGCCACGTGAGGGGTCGGGGCCAATCGGAGCACCCAATTCAGGTGATGACGTTTTGCTTTGGGGTGGCCCTCCCCCCATGCTGCAAGTCCTATAAAGGTCAGAGCAGTCCCTCTGCCTTTCTCTTTCGCTCACTCGATCTGGCCTCGCCCTCTTCCCTCGGCACGACCCACCTCCTGCTGTCTGGACTCCGCCTCCTCATCTCCGCCCACATGACGTCAACCCCACCTGCCTACCTGGTCCTACCTACCACTCCATCCATGCACCCTGGACCCCGCCCCTTCTCCACTCAAGCCCCTCCTTCCTGAACACAGTCTCCATGTGCTCTGCTGAAGCCAGAGACGATGTGCCAGCTGTTGGGTGCCACACTATGGAGCACCCCCCCCCCCCCGAAACGTATTGGTAACGCGTCGTGCTATCAAGCTTAAAGGTACCAATAACGTAGTCTCAACTCCTTTCCCTTCCTGGTTCAAAACTTTCTCTTCATCAGGTTTTCTGTGTACGTGTGTGCGTGTCCTGGCGCCTGTCTGCCTAAGTAAGACTGCAGAAGATCGTTATCATTATTATTTTCGCGTTAAGTCTGCTCTGTGTCCCCTTTTGCAAGTTGCCTGTTTATTTGCTGCACCACACCTCTCTCCCCTATCTCTGCACAACACACCCCAATAAATCCTGATCATACCACATAACTTTCCTCACCCATTGTTAATAAATTATTTTGAGGAATGTTCCCTGCTCGTTTTTGTCTTTTCTTCCATTGATCCAGCATGGTCCGAATCCTACTTTAGCCGGGACTTTATTCCCAATGATCCTTTCCTTTTAGCCGGTACGTCCTTGGCAGTGTCGCTCGGCTGCATGCGATCCGGAAAAGTGATCCGGTTCGGACAAGGCGTACCGAGGGTGTGTTCCCCTGTATTTAAACCATGTTATTAATTAGGTAACCCGATTAACCCATAGACAGGAGGGCCCTAGGTCACGCGGTTGAGTTATTGGCGACCACCGTGGGTTAAGCGACCCACCGCGTCACAGAATTATCCGTGTGCGACTGCCTACAATTCTGGGGAGTCTGGTGGGAACTGAGATAGCTTCCCCCACCTTGTGGTCTTCTCACCCGACCCACGGCCCACAACAATACGAAGTAACAGTAAAACAAAATGTCTGACAAAAAAAACACAATTATATATATTTTTTTAATTTCCAATCTCCCCCAATATCCAAGCCAGCACTGCTGATTTTGCTCCAGCTCTTGCATCGTCCTCACATCCATACCTTTATATCAGAAATCTTGCGTGCCAAAGGAATGTAATGATTCAGTGTGAAAAAGCCACCGCATCAACATCCAATCAATCTTTCTCTCTCCACTTGATCTATGCTGTTCACATTAAGGTTGCAGAGCTTTGAAAGCTTTTTGGGGTGGGGGGGGGGCTATAATGTTGAAAAAATAGATTGCTAGGCCATTTGGAATAGTGCGTACATCTCACCTACGATGGTATTGTTCTTTTATCATGCAAGCATGAGTTAACCACTCGATTTGATCCTCTTGGGCGACAGGTTTGGAATCCACCCGGTGGCTGGCCGCATGCCATTTTTTTTTTTGTCAGTCAAGTCAGGCCAGATTAGATCTGTGACAATGATAATTGAGGTAACACTGGTCAACGAGCATATTATGAGACTAAGGATTTGTCACTCCTTCGGTGTCATTTCCATGGTCTCTGTTGATGCTCTGACTGAGGCGAGTGTTCTCACTGTGAAGGATGCATTCTACGCCACGCTCGAGTCGATGGTTGATCAGTGCCCCATTCGAGATACACTTCTAGTCTTGTTGGACTTCAATGCATCAACTGGAACTGATAGGGATGGTTATGAGACGTGTGTTGGTCCCCATGGGTCAGGAACTATGAACCAGAATAGCACTAAGTTCCTTGACTTTGCAAGAAGTCATGGACTTAGGGTGGCTGGTTCATGGTTTCAGCACCTACAGGCTCATTGCTGGACTTGGTATTCCAACGCTGGCGGTGTGGCAAATGAGATTGACCATGTTCTCCTTGATGGTCGCTGGAGGATGATGCAGAACTGCATGGTCTACTGGAGTGCTTCGTTCCTCAATACTGACCACCGGCTTGTTGTAACAACACTGAAGTTGCACCTTAAATCCAGGGGAATGGTACCATCCCAGCCTTGGCTGGATGTTGGCAAGCTCAAGGATGAGAGGGTAGCTGAGGAGTTTGCGAACAATCTGAGTGGAGATTTTGGGGGGGTCTGGGTGCTTTGGGAGGTCCTGAAGAGTTGTGGAGTGCCTTCAAGACCACCATCCTTGATATTGCCGGTGGATGTCTTGGAACTCACCGTAGGGCAAAGAAGAATTTTGTCTCTCAAGGGACACTGGATACCATTGACCAGAGTCACAGGGCCAGGCTGAATGGTAGAGCTGAGCTGTTCAAGAAGCTGAGGCGTAAAACTGTACGTGTGCTGAGGGTGGACAAAGAGGCCTCTGTGCGAGGAATTTGTGAGGGGGTAGAGCATCACCTGTGGTCAAGTGATTCTCGTCCTGCTTACACGGGAATTCGCGCATTGCGTTCATCCAAGCCCATCCCTTGGTGTACTGCAGTTAGAGCAGAAGGTGGTAGGCTATTGACAGAGGAGTCCGGAGTGAAGGCCCGCTGGGCTGGTTACTTTGAGCGGTTGTACCAGGCTGATCCACCAGCTGTCGAGTTGGATGTCAGGGGTGTTACAATCCCTGTTGCTGAACCTCCAATCAACTGTGGTCCACCTTCGCTTGTGGAAACACAGGCTGCGGTGAACCTGTTGAAATGGGGTAAAGCTCCAGTGATCTGTAGCATCCATGCTGAACTTCTCAAAGCTGGTGGAAATGCTGCACTCATGTTGTTGCATGCAGTTCTGTGCTCTGCCTGGAACACAGGCATCATCCCAACTGACTGGAAGAGGGGCCTTGTTGTCCCTCGCTGAAAAGGGAAGGGTGATCGCCAAGTCTGCAACAACTAACGAGGGGTGACGCTGCCCTCAGTGCTTGGCAAGGTCTTTGCTCGGATAATTATTGATGGGGTTCGCCACCATCTGCTTGAGCACCAGCGTCCAGAGCAGTCAGGCTTTACACCAAGGAGGTCAATGTTTGACTATCCTTACTCTTCGGGTCCTCACCGAACGCAGATGAGAGTTTCGGCAGGGGCTGCTTGCAGTCTATGTTGATCTCTGGAAAGCGTTTGATTCAGTGAATTGGGATGCCCTCTGGAGGATTCTTGGTCTTTGTGGGGTGCCACCAAAACTGATCGATCTGATGTCTGAACTATACTCTGGTACTGAGAGTGCTGTGAGATGTGGTGGTACCATCTCTGGCTTATTTCCAGTTGTTACTGGAGTTTGTCAGGGGTGTGTATTGGCCCCAACACTTTTCAGCATTTTCATGGACTGGATTCTTGGAAGGATGTCGGAGAGATCGAGCTGCGGTGTATCGTTTGGGAATGTCAAGATCTCTGACCTTGATTTCGCAGATGATGCAGTCATCTTTGCGGAGACTTTAGATATCGTTTTGGCGGCCCTCAAGGTGCTGAATGAGGAGTCTAGGCCGCTGGGATTACGGGTTTCCTGGGTCAAGACTAAGATCCAGGCTTTCAATGATATCTTGGATGCTGCTGTCCTGTCTGTTCCTGTTTGTGGTGAGGATGTTGAGGTTTTGGAGAGATTCACTTGCTTTGGCAGAGATATTCATGTCTCTGCTTGCTGTGAGTCAGAGGTCAATAGACGTCTGGGTCGGGCCTGGGGAGTCATGGATTCACTGGATAATGGGGTGTGGCGCTGCCGGTATCTTTGCGGGAGGACGGAAGTCTGAGTCTTCAGGTCCTTGGTGCTGCCAGTGTTGCTCTATGGATGCGAGATTTGGACTCTGACCAAGGAGCTTAGATGGAGACTTAATTCCTTTGGTACCAGGTCTCTTCGGAGAATCCTTGGCTATCGCTGGTCGGACTTTGTGTCCAACAAGCGGTTGCTGAGAGAGACTCAAATGAGATTTGTTACCTGCATCATCCGTGAGCATCAGCTGCGGCTGTATTGACATGTGGCTCGTTTTCCTGACCACATGCCTCATGGTTGCAGCAGGTTTTTCGGCATCTCAAGGAGATGGGGATGGGCCAGGCATCTGCCTGGGGGATGGCTAGACGGAGGCCCCTGGAGTACCGGCGGAAAGTGGACACAGCGATGCACTGCTCTGGTGCATGCTCTCATACCTTTAGGGCCACAAAAAAAAAATACCTGACCTGACCTGACATTTGATCTATGCTGTTCACATTAAGGATGCAGAGCTTTGAAAGCTTTTTTGGGGGGGGCCTATAATGTTAAAAAAAATAGATTGCTTGACCATTTGGAATAGTGCGTACATCTCACCTACGATGGTATTGTTCTTTTATCATGCAAGCATGAATTAACCACTCCATTTGATCCTCTTGGGCGACAGGTTTGGAATCCACCCGGTGGCTGGCCGTATGCCCGGTCAGTTGAATGTTCTGCTGGCAGAGGCTGGTGTTCCGTACGACATTGTGCTGGAAATGGATGAGTTGAACTCTGATTTCCCAGGTAACCAATCAATTGCACTGACGAAGTGATTTGTATTTTTGTTTTGTTTTAAAAAAAAAATAAAAATGTGTTCTTACTGCATCGAGACTCGAACAAAACCACTTTGATTCGCAAATGTCTTTATTAAGAGTCTGAGAAGTTGTAAGAATATCTTTTGAAATGAAGAGCTGATATCGCATCTCAAAAATGGGTGTTTTGAGAGAATAAATATTTTGGAAACTGGGACCATTGGAGCAGTTGCTCAAAGAGAGAGGGGAAAATATTGGTGTATATTGGGACGTGGGGTCAGGCACTGCTGCCTCTGGCTTGCGGGCAGAAGGTAACCACCCTGAGGCCAATAACTCTACAGATTTTCAATGTCCAACATGTCCCGAAGCCGCCGCCGGGAAAAGCTCACTGAACCAAGCAGCACCCGTATCCCCTCCCGGGCATCGCCGGGTAGCCCCTGATAGTGGTTTATAAAACTACAAGCCTTGACTCCTGTTTTCCCTTTCTCTCCATAAAACCAGGGTGAAAGGATCATTATAAAATGTGCCTATATGTGGGAATACTTCGACATCGTAAAATAAATTTGGATCATTATGAAGATGAAAAAGGAAGGTGCATATTTCACCACTTATCATGTAGCCAAATCAATTTGTTAACTCCGCCACCGCAGGTAGATGGAGGTTATGTTTTCACCCCTGTCTGTCTGTCTGTTTGTGAACAAAATATCTCAAAGTTGTGGATGGATTTGGACGAAAGTTGGTTGAGAGCTTGTGGGTATGTGACACCGACAAAATGATTAGATTTTGGTGGCGATCTGGATCCGACAATTTTTAATGTGAGTTTTTTTTTCACCACATTGAGAATGTCCTTCTCGTTCACACCTGGCATGTTCCTTGCATGAAATGTTACCTGTTTATAAGACTTAACATTGGATCATTATTTAAAACGACTAAGTTAAATGTAGATGTAATGCCCTTTTTTCACTGGTGAAACACGAGGTGAGGAATTTGCATAACAAGCACGGTGCTGCTGTTCACAGAAACTGACCTTGTGTTAGTGATTGGAGCCAATGATACTGTGAACTCGGCCGCACAAGAAGATCCTAACTCTATCATCGCAGGAATGCCTGTCTTGGAGGTCTGGAAATCGAATCAGGTATGACCGGATTAGGGTGCTCAATGTTGAGAATGTTATCGTTTCATTTTAAATATATGTGCATCAACTCGAGTCTCATGCCCAAGTCGTGTAATTGTTGGTTACTCTTGACATCACATGTTGTGACTTAAGCTGGTTTGAGTTTCTGTGAAGTATTCATGTTCAACCTGAGATGTTCTTTAACAATTGTGGTAAAATTTTTACTGCTTTAGTATCTTCAGCAAATAATACATTCAATGAGTCTTAGATTACACTTCCTCAAAATCCATCACCCCTAACACTGCTGCATGTGTGCACCTGATAGGTCATTGTCATGAAGCGATCGCTTGGTGTGGGATACGCAGCCGTTGATAACCCAATATTTTACAAGCCTAATACAGCCATGTTACTCGGGGATGCCAAGAAGACATGTGATGCCCTCCAAGCTCGCATTCGGGAAACTCTGGAATCTCCTTGATATCTCCCGATTGATGTCTGAATCGAGAAATTGCACAAATGGGTGTTGCGGTCACTCCCACTATTATCATTCTTTCCCTTTTTCTTTCTTTCGAAATTTGACTCTGGGATCGTTCCCTTTTCACCCTTTGTGTAAACGGCCTCATATCTGTAAATGCCTGTCTGTCGTGTCTTACTTCGTAGTTTTAAACAACCTTGAGATGCAATGTGTTCCACATCATTTCCTATCGGCAATTTCTGCTTTGCAGATTCTATGCCATCGTTATTATTTATAAGCAAGATCAGCATTATTGTTAAAATCTCATCTGACTTTGTTTTGGTCTTATTTCGTCGAAACAAAGTTTGACAGTTTTTGAAGTCCATTACTTCTCTGAACTTATCAAAATGTCAATTTGCATTGATATTTTATAAAATCTTAACTTTTGTGAAGTGATTGAGGATGTGTTTGGCTCATGAAGTTTGGAAAAGTTCCAGATTAAGATGACTCCAGATGTTGGACTGAAGATGCTTCGATAAAGATGTTCCCATGCTTCAATCATGCACTAGTTGAGATTTGCACGAAAGCATGACGCGTGTTGCTGGCACGAAATCATTACACGCCACTTGCTTTATCCATTAATATGACAGGTGAAGCATGTTTTTCATGGTCTTGTGCAATTTGACCATTTTTACTCATGTTGTTAGCATCTCTTCATTTCTTTGAAGGATGCTAAAAATTGACAGTTTATAGCTAAAGACCGACATTCACGGTAATGATTTTCTGCAAATTTCTAGGAGTCGACGTGTATTTCAACGAGTCTGTGATAGGTCATAAAACCAGTTATTCTCTTTTGGGGAAGGGTGAGGGAGAGGCAGAACTGAGTCTGATCTGAGAAACCATCCCAAGCAGAGATGTATGCTGTGGAGTGACTGCATAATTTATGACAAATCCAAACACCAAAAAAATCCGTCAGTCCTTGCAATCTTTCGGACACACAGCAAGCAATATGTTATTGTGTGCCCCTAAAAACATTACGTTCTCAAAATGCCGTTATCTCAGATTATGACATGGTGCTTGCTGGGTTTAAACAGTGGAATTAGTCTCTGGTATTATTCCGTTTGAGGGATTGGAAGTTTTTAAATTCTTCATTTTTTTTTTGTGAACATTAATAACATCGAATACTTCCTGTCTGTGATGCTACCCCGGGGACTACAACTGTTGTGCTCGAAATAAATGACAATTCTCACTTTAACATTACTTCAATTTCATGTTTCCTTGTTTTGTTATTTTGATTGCCTGTGATTTAAATCATTAAGGAAAAAATACACTCAATTTTTACCTTATCTCTCTGGAATTGGAATTCCAATTAAGGTATTGTCATCGTGCACCGTCCGTCCTTCCATCTGTCTGCTATTTCCACTTCTCCGGCCAAAACGCTGGGCCCATTCGGCTGAAATTTGGCAGCAACGTTCCACACCTGACTGGTCACAGAGATTGCAAAACTCGTTCCGCTCAGGTGAGTGTAAGTAGATCACAATGGCCAACTTTTTTTTATATACATTGTCGAGGCTCGTATGAGAGCTAACACACAGCACACAACAAGGGGGGCAGGAGAGGGAAGGACAAAACAGAGGGGAACAGAGACATTAGGAGATCTGTGGAAGGGAAAGGGATGGGGCAAGGAACACGGAGTATACAAGATGGACACCACAGGGACTTTCAGTACCTAACATGACAGGGAACTTTTGGGAAGGAAGGAAAGGAATTTGAAGGAGGTGGGTTTGGGGTTGATTAGCGGGGGTAGAAAAGATCGTGGTTTTGGATGGGGGAAGATAGGTGGTGGTGAGCAGCTGTTTTGAAGACCTGGAGGGAGAATGGGATTGAAGAGAGTGTGGGAGTTTATTCCAAAGGTGGGGAAAAAGAGGAATGAAAGAGTGAAGGTGAGCAGTGATTCGTGATTTTTGTAGTTTTACCAGAAAGGAGTTGCTGGCGGACCTTGAGCGCTCTGCTGAAATATGAGGGGGACAAATCGCAGACAGAGCCGGGGGGGGGGGGGAGACCGGAGAGGAGACGGTAGAAGACAGACCACCGACCTGCCTGCGGTGAGAGTGTGAGGCCCAAAGACTCGGCCTCATTGCGGGAGATACCATTGATCCTAAATGCCTTGATTTCTACAGCGTGAAGCAGATAAAGGTGAGAGGCAGGAGCATCAGCACATTGGGGAGAGCAGGACTCCATCAGGCTGTGGATGAAAGCTTTGTATGTGGTCAGGAACCCAGGTGGGCCGACGAAGGACTTTGCATGATGGAGGATTCCCAGTCAGCGACTGGCTTTGGAGGCCAGGTTGGAAAAGTGGCTTTCCCAGGAAAGATCATGGCAGATAGTGAGACCAAGAAGCTTGTATGAAAGGACTTCTTCCAGAGGATTGTTGAGAAGTAGATTGGTTGGCGGAGGGGGGTGGGGGAGTGTGTTCGAAACGGTCCTTTCGGAGAGAAATTATGAGTGTGAGATTTGTCCGGATTGAAGGACATGTTCCACGTGTTGGACCAGTTTGTGATTTTATCCAGATCTGCAGAGAGTGAAGAAGCTGCTGCTTGCCGGTCTGAGGGATGACAGATGGTACGGCAGAGGGTGGAGTCCTCAGCAAAGGGAATTTTGGGTCTTTGGGGTCTATTGGGTCTTCAGGTTCTTTTGGGTTCTCTGAGTCTTTGGGGTCTTTTGGAGTCTTTAAGGTATTTTGAATCCTCAGGGACTAATGGGTCCTCAGGGTTGTTTCGGTCATTTAGGTCCACAGAGTCATTTAAGGTCCTCAGGGTTGTTTGGTTCCTCAGAGTTGTTTGGGTCTTTTGGGACATTGGTGAGGGGGGGGGGGTCTTTTGGGTCCTCTGGGTACTTTAGATTAAAACTTACTAAATTTATTCAAAAACCTTCAGACCCAACAGTCTGAATGCTACCAAATTTGGGTTACAACATTAGGGCAGGCTCGTGTGTTAAATTGTGGAGGTCATGCCGATCACATGACCGGAAGTTTGTCAAAATTGGGGACTTAGTAAATTGTGAGGAAAATCATGTAAACTCCTTCAAAAACCTTCCTCTCTAGATCCACCAGTTACAACAGAATACTACCAAATTTGGGTTACAACATGAGGCCAGGGCCCAGATAAGCTACCTGTCCAGTAGTCCTATTTTTATTTTATAAAAACAAACTCTTTCGCCTTCTTATCTGCACTATCTTGGCATTTGCTTTAATTGGAAAGTTAAGAATAGTGGTGACTTTGTGAAGAGGATAAGGAAGCTTAGAATCTACTAAGATGAGACGATGACATATTTAGATGTGGTCTCGCTTTTCACTGACGTCCCAGTTGATGATGGCCGTGAGTGTCACGCTAGATTGGTTGGAACATCCCAACAACTGGAAAATGGCTGGTCATAACAGCCAGTTGAATGCCAGAGGATGTTGTGAGCATGCTAGAGAAGTATCTACAGTCGTGGCCAAAAATATTGGCACCCTCGTGCTTTTTTCAAACTACTCGTAATTTTCTCTAAAAATACGTTTAAATTGACAAAAGTATTTGGTCTCCACAATTCTTTATTTCACTGTTAATATGACAACCTTTGTTTTTGATTCAGAACTTAATATAACCTTTTAAATCAGAAAATAAAAAGAAATGGCATTGACAAAGTTATTGACACCCTGGACTTAATATTTGGTAGCACAGCCTTTGGACAAAATAACTGCAGTCAAGCACTTCCTATAGTCATGAATGAGCTTCCTCCACCTCTCTACCGGTAGTTTGGCCCACTCTTCTTGTACAACCTGCTCGAGTTCTCCCAGATTTGAAGGGTGCCTTCTCCCAACTGCTGTTTTCAGATCTCCCCACAGGTGTTCAATGGGATTTAGATCTGGACTCATTGCTGGTTACTTCAGAACAGTCCAGCGTTTTGTCTTGAACCATTCCTAGGTGCTTTTTGAAGTGTGTTTGGGGTCATTGTCCTGCTGCAAGACCCATGACCTTTGACGGAGAATCAGCTTTCAAACACTGGGCTAAACATTGTGCTCCACAATGCCTTTGTAATCTGATTTCATGATGCCATGCACACATTCAAGGCACCCAGTGCCAAAGGCAACACAACAACCCCAAAACATCACTGAACCTCCACCATGTTTGACTGTAAGGGAAGGTGTTCTTTTCTTTGAAGGCTTCATTTTGTTTTCTGTAAACAGAGATGATGTGCTCCACCATAAAGCTCTAATTTGGTATCATCTGTCCACAGGACATTCTCCCAGAAGGATTTTGGCTTCTTCAGGTGTGTTTTAGCAAACTCCAGTCAGGCGTTCTTACGTCTCTCTCTCAGCAGTGGGGACCTCCTGGGTCTCCTACCATAGAACCCCCTTTCATTGAGTTGGCGACGGATGGTATGAGTTGAAACTTGCGCACCTAAAGCCGCGACGGAAGCCCCCAGCCCCCCTTCCCCCACGCGCGTAAAACGCCCACTCGCATTGTTCTGCACTGTAACGCGCCTACGAAAAGTGCCACACCTTCGAGGCCACGACGAGCACCAAGCGTTAAGGACATGCATGTGAAATGCGACATGAACATGCATGTGAGAGCACCTGATGGGTTAATGACGACAGACTGGTCAAACGTGCCCAATTAAGCAATGCACGAATGGAGGGAACATGGCGAGGAACTCCGTCGGACCGTGGGATGATCGAACGGCCGCATAGTCCATGAGCCAGACCAGATATTGGGGTAGGGGAGATATAAAGTTGAATAACTTTGTAAGCAATGGTCATATAGTGACATATGACCACTCAAAATGTTGGTAATCTGATCCTCTATAGTCTATATCAGCGTTTCTCAACCTTTTTACCCTTGTGGAACCCTTGAAATAGTTTTCATGTCTCAGGGAACCCCTGCATAAAATTTATTATATACCATTATTGATATCTAGCTCTTTTATATTTTTATCGTAGTTCACGTGGTAAGTATAATATATTTTTTCCGGATACCTGGTTTAAGGAAAAAATGACCCCCTTTTTGTCAAACTTATTGGCAATGAAAAAAAAACATACTGCTCGTTTATGAGACCTCACACCGAGGTTTTAATTCACAAAAAAAAAAAAAACTTTTTTAAATAAAAAAAAAGACACCTCATGTAACTTGATAAACAAAACTTAAACAAATAAAGCTGAAGCAATAAAGGTAAACAGAAGAACTAACCTTGAGAGAGAGAGAGAGAGAGACTTCGCGCTAGGAAACAGATAAGATAGATGGACACCGTGCGTGCGTCCCGTGCTTGAGTCAGTCACTCAATGATACACGAATCCGCCGCGTGCAGGACGTCCACGAACCAGTGAGGGCGGTTTCACACTGGCGCCATATAGACATCGTTAAATACATTCCCTATGGTTGTTATAATTGCAAATAATATAAGAGGTTGAAGCCTCTATTATAATAACCAAGGAGTTTCCAACAATATGCCGTACGTGTATAGTAAAATTACGAATATTAAATCAAACAAAAACTACTCAAAAATACATTAGCCTATTTATTACTGTTTCTCGCGGAACCCCGGTTGAGAAACACTGGTCTCTATGTTTGGAACTACTATATGCTAATGCGTTATGTCGGTTACCAGAGGTCAAAAGGTCACGAAATTTGACTCTGCTGAAAAAATCTGACCACTTGTCAAATATGCCATCACAGTGATGTGTGCCGTCACTTCGATAGGCGTTAAGCTAGGCGTCACATCTGCTGTAATCTCCCCTCCCCTCTCTCCCTCCTCCCCTCTCTCTGCCCCTCCCCTCTTTGCCCCACCACCTTATCCCACCCCTCTCTCTCCCACCCCTCCCCCTCTCCCTGCTTCACCACCCCTCCCCCTCTTTAAGGGGACTGTCATAGACTGATGATTTAGTTTTGAATTTAAAACGATTTCCCCATAGGGTAGCATGTACGAATCAGATTCAGAGTGAGCCGACTAATTTGGTACAAAGGTCGCTGCATGTGTGAGCATGCATGCATGCAGGCAGGCCTTTGCCAGGTAGATAGCATTGGTTTTGAATGCTCGCACCTGGTTTTATAATGAACCCGGCACTGAAAATGAAAATGTTGCTGTTTGGTTGTGTTTCATCTCCCTCCCCCTCCCCTCACGGTGCCTTCTCTTCCCCTCCCCTCACGCCACCATCCCTTCCCCTCCCCTCATGCCACCATCACTTCCCCTCCCCTCACGCCGCCATCCCTTCTGCTACCCTCACGCCGCCATCCCTTCTGCTACCCTCACGCCACCATCCCTTCTGCTACCCTCACGCCGCCATCCCTTCTGCTCCCCTCACGCCGCCATCCCTTCCCTCCCATCACGCCACTATCCCTTCCCTCCCCTCATGCCGCCATCCCTTCCCCTCCCCTCACGCCACCATCCCTTCCCTCCCCTCATGCCACCATCCCTTCCCTCCCCTCACGCCACCATCCCTTCCCCTCCCCTCTCCTCATGCCGCATCCCTTCCCCTCCCCTCACGCTGCCATCCCTTCCCGCCACCATCCCTTCCCCTCCCCTCACGCCGCCCACCCTTCCTTCCACTCACGCCGCCATCCCTTCCGCTCCCCTCACGCCACCATCCCTTCCGCTCCCCTCACGCCGCCATCCCTTCCCCTCCCCTCACGCCACCATCCCTTCCCCTCCCCTCACGGCGCCATCCCTTCCCCTCCCCTCACGCCACCATCCCTTTCCCTCCCCTCACGCCGCCATCCCTCTCCACCTCCATGGACATCTCCTGGCGGTCTCCGTGTGCTGCATTAATGTGCTGCTTTGAAGTACCCCATTTTGTTCAATCCTGTATTACCTCTCCCCCACCACTCCATTCTCCACAAGCTCCACTACCAAACACAAGTTGAGAACCCCTCCCCTTATGCTTACCTCCTCCCAAACCCCCTCCCCCTTCCCCACCCTCATCTCTCTCCCCTGTCCTCGCTTCCACCCGCAGTGTATATCGATGTTTGGTGAGGCGTAACTCTCCACACCCCCACACCCCCTTCTTCATCACCACTCCTTGCTCCCCCACCGCTCACTCCTCGTTCCCCCCTCCCCTCTCCCCTTCTCCTCTGTCCCTCCTCCCCCCCCCTTCATATTCCCGTCAATGAAGTGACTGGTTGTATTTACTGGTCTTCTTTAATAATAATAAAAATAATAATAATAATAATAAATGTCCGTGTTTGTATACGTCTCCTCCCTAACTCCAAAATCATGAAACCTAGTGGCCTAAAACTTTGCATCCAAACAAAGGGAACTCGAAGGAAGTGCATGAGTGAAAAATTGAGTGTTTGAGTTAATTTAAACACCCCTTTTGAAGATAATTAATGGCTTACCTTCATGAAAGCCTTTTCCTTGTCATGGGGAATAGAGAGTCCTTTCTCAGGTGTTCTTATATCAGGGAATATACCCAGGCAATATATATTGTCCAACAACAAGGGTAATGACACACAGTGACATCCAAAAGAGAAACAGAATTAGTAAATCCATACAGAAAATTCAGTACTTGTCTCAATAACTGTATTTTTGAGTGGGACTGTGCCATCACAATTCACTCCCAAACCATCGATAATTCCATATTTTTGTACAATTTCTAAGACTGTCCACATCACACTTACCACCTTGCATTCCTTATTATAAAGCAACTATTTGCAGGAAATAGATACACAAAGACCATCACGGCACATGCATGGTTTGGGTGTTTGGGTTGATATCACCAATTGGGTGATATATCCAATTGAATGGAACACATGCAGCACCTGCATCCACAACAGCATATTATAGTGAACGTAGTGTGCTTCATACTTAACGCGTGCACGTGAGAGAATAGGAAACAACAACACAATACCCCCTGGCTATTTGGAATCCGTGTCGTTGGATATGACCTTTTGCTTCCGGTTGTTTTTAAACGCTGTGCGGTGTATAAACACAATTGGGTTTTATTTATATCTTGTGAATATTACTTAACGCGTGCACATGAGAGAATAGGAAACAACAAAAACAACACAATACCATGGCAATTGTGAATCCGTGTCGTTGTCCATGACCATTTTGCTTCCGTTTTTTTTTTTTCTGGTTTTTTTTTTTTTTTTTTTGTTTCCGGTTTTTGTCATGGGGAATGATGCATGCCGGGAGATAAAGGCATCGTCGGAGACATGAAAGACCCAAATAATATAAGACATGGTGAATATTTCCTCCACTGATTTTAATAAAGATATCTCCCGCATCATCAAAAAATAATTTTTTATCGTGATTTACGTTATTTCATCGCTGATCCCGAATCCAGGCCGAAGTAACCAGAAATTGTGTATACAGTTGTCAACAAGTTATAGGTAAAGTCAGAAGCGAATGTAAAAATAATTCTACGTTCGCGTGTAGGCTTTGCCGATTCCATATTATACATACAACGTACTTCACATCTACTATAACATACCGCTGGAGCTACCGTCACCACACCACAGCTAAATCCATGCAAACTCCACATCAGGCCTAGAAACTAGGCCTAAACTCAACAAGAAAATTTTCAAATAACCCCACAAATGTGCATCATCTACTATTTACAACAACGCTATGCAAGTTCGCTTGTACATGATCGTTCATGACACTTGCACAATGAAACAAGACATAAGTTGCAGAATATAGCCGTGCAATTCCCGTCTTTCTGTTCAATCAACCACCCAGTCACCATATATTGTTATGGGCTGGGGTCCGGTGGCAATAAACGACCACGAGGTGGAGCAGTAGAGCAGTCTCCCACCGAACACCCGGAATTTAGGTCGTGACCCTTGGATAACTCCAAAGGACACGGGTGTCTTAGCGGACCGTGGACGCCAATATTTCGACCGTGTGGCGTAGGATTAATTGTCTCGATCTCCAATATACCTAAATAACCACGCAGTCTAGCTACCGGGGAAACCACACCCTCGGCCGACTCTGTCCGATCCGAGTCGCAGGTAACGACTCGGATCCGGCGTGACCGAGCAGAGTTACCAGAGCCGCGCTGGTCCCAATGACAACTTACGGCACCAATGGCCTTACTATTTCTCAAACCCGCAAGGTGCTGGGTCAATGAAAGGAAACACGAACAACGAACTGGAACATTTAACACGGGGGTTTATTTTACAATAGGCAATAATCAGGAAGGGAGACAGCAGAGTTATCACGAATAAAGAAATGTAATTTACCATGAACAAGGCACTTAACGGTTCTACTTACAGATGGGGTCCATGGACACACAAACACACACCCAAAAGAAACTGGACCCCGTGGGTCTTTGTTCGGTAGAGCCGGGCCGGGGTACCTTCCCACCTCGTGCAGTCACACCGACTCCAAACCACCACAGTGGGAGTCGAACCCACGACCTGAAGTCCACGACCCACGAACGAGACGAAGCCAATTGCCACCAAGACTGCAGACGCTCAGCAATCGCCACCAAGACTGCAGACGCTCAGCAATCGCCACCAAGACTGCAGACGCTCAGCAATCGCCACCAAGACTGCAGACGCTCAGCAATCGCCACCAAGACTGCAGACGCTCAGCAATCGCCACCAAGACTGCAGACGCTCAGCAATCGCCACCAAGACTGCAGACGCTCAGCAATCGCCACCAAGACTGCAGACGCTCAGCAATCGCCACCAAGACTGCAGACGCTCAGCGATCGCCACCAAGACTGCAGACGCTCAGCGATCGCCACCAAGACTGCAGACGCTCAGCGATCGCCACCAAGACTGCAGACGCTCAGCGATCGCCACCAAGACTGCAGACGCTCAGCGATCGCCACCAAGACTGCAGACGCTCAGCGATCGCCACCAAGACTGCAGACGCTCAGCGATCGCCACCAAGACTGCAGACGCTCAGCGATCGCCACCAAGACTGCAGACGCTCAGCGATCGCCACCAAGACTGCAGACGCTCAGCGATCGCCACCAAGACTGCAGACGCTCAGCGATCGCCACCAAGACTGCAGACGCTCAGCCATCGCCACCAAGACTGCAGACGCTCAGCAATCGCCACCAAGACTGCAGACGCTCAGCAATGGCCACCAAGACTGCAGACGCTCAGCCATCGCCACCAAGACTGCAGACGCTCAGCAATGGCCACCAAGACTGCAGACGCTCAGCAATGGCCACCAAGACTGCAGATGTTCAACAATCGCCACCGAGACTGCAGACACTCTGCAATCGCCACGAAGACTGCAGACGGTAAGCAGTCGCCACGATCACTGCTGTACTCTTTTGAGGTGGGAGTGGTTTCTTTCCTCATCACTCGCCTCCTGATTGGACGGTTCCATCTCACGATCCGCTGGCCGTCCCTCATTGGACAGGCCCACGGTAGGCGGGGCAACTCCCACCTTTCTGGGGTAGAGTCGGATCTGAGGCAATGGAGGCTCCGCCCATTCCTTCAGCCAAAAACACGTGGGCAATGGCGACCAGGTTGAGTCAGGGATGGTGCCGTTGTTGTTTGTTTTAGATGTATAAATCCTGACTAAAATAACTCGTAGCGCACACATGTATTTAACCCATTAGACAGAAGGACGGGACCCTGACTATAAACGCATACTTATCGAAATACTCTCTGTGCAAATGGCTTCCAAATCTGTAACAATATCGTCACAAACGTCTGGGCGGAAGTACAGATCATGGGACGTCTGGGGTGGATCACGTGACCTATGATGCAGTGTAACGAAAACGATTAAACTCCAACTTAATAATTAGGGTTGAACGAGAAGCATTGCCGACTCTGCAAGGCGGTAAAAGAGAGTGGGACATCCATAAAATATTATGAATTAACGAAAGGCTCCTTTGTTCACGTGGCGTTTAGAAAGCATCACAGCTCTGAAAATGCCATAAAACTTAAAAAGAAGTATTTTTACGACGTCTTTCACACACTTCTTTTTACGACGTGGCAGTGCTGAGTAAGCGATGTGATAAGGTGACGTGAACGACGAGATTACGTACGCAGTTCAGTCACCCTCTCTACCCCGTGTTACGTACGGTGTTAATTCACCGGAAAAGCAATAAAAGACAGTGTGTGCGTGCGTGCGTGTGCGTGCGCTTGTTCGTTATCCATATGGTACTAATGTACATCTATAAGCAGATGCCATCACTGCCAGCTTATTACACAGATCGGTGGATGGGCGAGGCCCATCCCAGGCCAACAAAGTACCTGAGCCTAATGGTTGGGTACTGAGTCGATCCCGGCTCCAGTCCAGTGGAGCATTCATTGACTTGGTGAAGGTGAGGGGCAATCTGCTCCCCACTGGAGCCAGAACAAGCCATGGTAGACCGGGACATGGTGTGACGCAGGTTGTCGAGCAAAGTAGTCTCACAACCACATATTGTAAGCTTGTGTAAGGATGCTGGCTATGAGAGTCTGGCAGCATGACGCGGTTTCACGCTTCCTCTGTGGTCGACTCTGACAGCGTGGATTCATGGCCATTGAGGAACTTAGGATTTCCACACCAGTGGGGTTTCCAAAAACCGGATATTATAACGGACAAGAACAGAAAGCCAGTGGTTCTCGGTCTTCCAAAATAAAACAGTGTTTGCGTATTTGTCTGTCCCCATTCATAAGGACGATTTAAGTCGGGTTTTCAAGGCCAATATTTGAACACGACTGTGTTCACTATGGTATATTTTTGTGGATTAAAATATATAATTTGAAAAAAAAAGTTTCATCAAAGAGCAATTGCGTCTCTTCTATTGGAATTGGACATGGTGACTTGCAATCGGGCCTCAAAGGTGGTGGACAGAAGTGTTTAAAAAATAACAATGAATACAAGGCACAGGGAGGTGAAATTCACTGTATATGATGTGCAACACATGGAGAGTAAAATGAGTGTCCATTTACATATATAGGATGTCTCATAAATAAAGAAGATAAAAGCACACCTGACATTAGGCCGAGGCTTCAGACTTTGGCATGCTCACGAGGCTTTCCCGTTGAAACAAAACATCCCAGAAGATAAAGAAAATAGGGTCAAAGTTACACATGTAGTGTTTTAAAATAATGATTCTTGCTACGAAACATCATATCTTCCGGTCACCTTGAATATTACGAATAAAAATTCCAACCAGTCATTTTTGACATGCTTTTATACTAGTACTCAAATACAGAGTGAAACTCTTGAGTTGTTTGGAGACCATGCACAGAAGCAGAGGTATTATGATGCTCCGGATGTCCTCGACTGGGTTGAAAGGAGGTTTCAGAGAGAGAACCTGTCACTTGTTTCGACCGTCACTCTTAGTTGACGTGGAGTCTGGGCTCTCGAATCAGCGTCCATGCTCTGCAGACTAGGCCTCAGTCAAGCTGACCTAAGGCTCATCACTGTGATGGTTGTGGAAAAGACTCGTCGGACTTTCAGAGCCTTCAAGCGATCAGATGATTTCAGTAATTTTCCATTCCACATTGTACCAATGCCTTTCTCAGTTAGCAATATTCCTAAGTAGCTATTCTATGGTACATTGCAGGTGAAATAATTAGGACGGAGCACGAACCACTCGCTCAGGGGAACGGAGCACGAACCACTCGCTCAGGGTGACGGAGCGAGAGCCACTCGCTCAGGGTGACGGAGCGAGAGCCACTCGCTCAGGGTGACGGAGCGAGAGCCACTCGCTCAGGGTGACGGAGCGAGAGCCACTCGCTCAGGGTGACGGAGCGAGAGCCACTCGCTCAGGGTGACGGAGCGAGAGCCACTCGCTCAGGGTGACGGAGCGAGAGCCACTCGCTCAGGGTGACGGAGCGAGAGCCACTCGCTCAGGGTGACGGAGCGAGAACCACTCGCTCAGGGTGACGGAGCGAGAACCACTCGCTCAGGGTGACGGAGCGAGAACCACTCGCTCAGGGTGACGGAGCGAGAACCACTCGCTCAGGGTGACGGAGCGAGAACCACTCGCTCAGGGTGATGGAGCGAGAACCACTCGCTCAGGGTGACGGAGCGAGAACCACTCGCTCAGGGTGACGGAGCGAGAACCACTCGCTCAGGGTGACGGAGCGAGAACCACTCGCTCAGGGTGACGGAGCGAGAACCACTCGCTCAATATTATTAGACTGGTCTTTCAAAAACGATAAATGAATAAACAGGCGAGCATTGGGTGGCTTTGACACCAACTCTGGTTTTGTTTGTACCTCCACCACCGAAGGTGATGGTTGTGTTTTCACCCCTTTCTGTCTGTTTGTTCATTGCAAAATCGGAAATTTTTCAAGTTCATTGGTCAGTCAATTTTGTTATTCTGTTGGTCTGTCTGTTTATCGCTTTCAGGTCACACTTTTAAACCGATGTTCACGAAACTTCACCACCTGGTAGAGTTTGTCATAAGGAAGAAGCCTATTGTTTTTTTTTAGGTCAAAAGGTCAACAACTCAGGTGAGATTTCTAAAATCCTCAATTTTCATCCAATTGACTTAAATTCGAAGAGGATTTATAATACAGGTCACTGAATTCAACCACCAATTATTTTTGAGGTAAACATGGACCAACATTTCAACATAGGCCGAATATCTAACATTGTCAATTTTCATCCGATTGACTTAAATTCTAAAGAGTGTTTATATTTCAGGTCACTGAATTCAACCACCAATTATTTTTGAGGTCAAATTTGTTTTATGAATTTTGCAAGTGTCACGCTCTGCACGACGTCGTCTTCTTGTTTGTTTGAAGGTTTGTTTGTGTGCAGGATATCTCAAAAAGTTGTAGATGGATATGGATGAAATTTTGTGGACAGATTGGGTGTGTGAGAAGGACGAAATGATTATATTTTGGTGAAGATCCGGATCCAAGTACTAGAATTTTTAAAGTGATTCTTCACCATTGAGAGATTGGGCCAAAAACGATGCTTTCAAAAATGTAATGGGCCCGATATGTTCTCTTGGATCAGGCATTGCATGGCGGAGGTATGTACTCTACCGAGTGCCCTTCTAGTTTTTTTATGCCATCACGGGTGGTGAAGGTTGTGCTCAAATTTCATTGAAATCGCATGTGTAGTTTCTCAGAGGAAGTTGCAATTATTTGTGGAGACGATGCACCATCCCATAAGTTCCACAGAACTACATTTCAGGTGTGCTAAAAACCATCCCTGGGAATATAACAAACGAATTAGTGTTGGAAGCTGCCAGGGTTCAGCGACGACCCTGACGAGAGCCCTCAGCACAAAACTTTGAGACCAGAAAACTTCAGTTTGGTCCATGAATCGTGACCCCTTGCTGAAATGAAGGGGGATACTTTGAGCCTGACCTGGGAGGAGTCCATTCCACATTCTGAAACCCACATATGTAGATACAAATCAACAACAACACACACATGCACATGCACACACATTGACATTTATTAGTGTGGATGAAGAAATCAAGAGAAGCGTTCTATAAAGTTCATTCAACATCAAGAGGAACTTTCATGTGTCTCAACCCGTGAATGCCTCATCCGGTTCCGATGACGACACTCCGGTTTGTCATCTCCCCTGATGCCACTGAGCACGGTCACATGATGCGATGCACTACATTTAATCACGTTACTTACAGGGACACGGACACCACGATCTCGGAATCTGAGCAGCTTCGGACACCTGGTTGTGAGTCCTGGGAATGGCCGAGTGGGAGTACACCGGGTGTTGAGTAGGCTATTTTTGGCCTGAAGTCCAGTCTGTGTTTTTTTTACATTTCACTTCTCTTTATTACTCATTCCAAACTTGCTCTCCGATGTCTTCCACAACTTTTTTCATTGAACGAAAACATGTTTTAAAGGCCGTTTCCCCCGGATTTTTTTTTTTCACATTTTCGCTCATTCTGAAAGTTGTGGGTTTTCAAACTCTTGCTGTCTCTATTAAAAGATTTTATTTATTATTCCAGAGTCTTTTACTCTTTTTCCACTTTCCAGCTTCCAAGACTCATTCTTTTTCAAGCTTGCTCATTAGTATTCATCTATATATTAATACAGAAAATGAATCTTTTAATTTCATGCAACACGAACATCTTCAAAACAGGCCTGGTGTTGGCTTAACGGCTATGAGGTGACTGATTTAGCATCTTATTAGGGTCTTGAGTTCAAGCCCCTTTTTGTCCGTTGAATTAACACCAGGCAGGTTGACTCAGCCTGTCATCCTCTCAAGGTCGGCGGAAATGAATACCAGCTTACTGGTAACAGGGGCACCGCATCAGCAGCACAGCCATGCCCCCAGAAAATGATGCAACCAAGCAGCCACCATCCATCCACTGGGACCATACTCTGTGCAGAGCGTTGGTGCTGCCTAAGCAGTCTCCTTGGCTATTGGGTACAATTCTGGACGGGTCGCCACTCTGACGCAGGATACCCACTCCAACACAGGATACCAGCATGCTGGCACTCATTTTGCCGACCTCGGAAGGATGACAGGCAGAGTCAACCCCACCTGGTATTAATTCAACAGCCGAGTGGGATTTGAACTCAGGATCCTTGGATCCTAAGCCCACCATCCTAACCATTAAGCCAACACCAGGCATAGCAGCCACAGATCACATATGAATCTATACTAGTGTGTGTGTGTGTGTGTGTGTTTGTGTGTGTGTGTGTGTGTGTGTGTGTGTGTGTGTGTGTGTGTGTGTGTGTGTGTGTGTGTGTGTGTGTGTGTGTGTGTGTGTGTGTGTGTGTGTGTGTGTGTGTGTCCTCCATAACTATAAAACCTAGCAGCCTGAAACTTTGCTTGCATACTAAGAAAACTCCCAAGGAAGTGTAAGAGTGAAAATTGGGTGTTGGGTTAATTAATACACCCCTTTTGAAGATAATTAACGGCCTTATTTAATTATATCCTATATCAGGCACATCCTTGGACACCCTCGGACACCTTGCTCTCACTTAATTGAGGTCCTAATTTGTCATATTCAAACATGCCTCCATTTGGAAACACCATCTACTCTCACAGTCCAATTAAAGTATGCAAACAAAATATTATTTCGGATTTGAGAATTGCATCTGGTGGACAAAATAAATATCGAAATCACAAAATAAGTAGGAAATCCATGACGGCACAGTCCACTCCACAGGGGTCCTTTTTTTCGGCAATTACGTACGCAGTTTGCTCTTTCCGTTTTAAGCGATTTGCTTACATTACAAAATATTAATATAAATATACTATGATAGTTCCGCCAATATATTGTTGTGGTTTCGCCAGGACGTCGACCGCGACACGACTGCCAGGTGGCACCGCAAGTCGAGCCGGCTCGATCGCCCGGAATATAGATCGTACTTCTCCGGAGAAGATGGGTCCCTTTTCTTTTGGACCGAAATCCACCAATGGGTAGACCACGTGGGGTAGGGTTAATTGCCAACTTCAATTTACCTAATTACCCACGTGGTCCAGCTACAGGGGAATTTCACCCTCGACGAAACTCGCACGGAAACAAGCCGCTAAAGTGAGCCCGTTCCGTGTGTGATGCCGAGCGGTTTCAATCGCCAAGTTCCGTCGGCCCGATTATCTGCTTATTCTGGCACAACGGCCGTCTAATTCCCTCCACACACGACACTGTCAGTCAATAGAGAAATGACACGGACGAGCTGGGCACATTCAACAATGTGGGTTTATTTATACAATCGGGAAAGGGGAAACAGAGCAGAACTAAACCGACTATAATGAATGCGATGTAAATATATACAGCACAAAAGCACTTATGCAGTTTGTTACTTATAAGACTTGCGCGACACACACACACACACACACACACACACACACACACACACACACACACACACACACACACACACACAAAGAAGTGGTGGCCAACGCCTTTATTTCGGTCTTCAGCTCGGAGGATAGTGGAGCTGAGAGCCAGGGTATACCTCGGACCTTTTCGCCTCATGCGGTCTTCGAGGACCAGGTCATCGGGGCCGAACTGGACCCCTTGCACGATCTGGAGGATCCAAGCTTGTGAAGCTGGCAGGGCGTAGGCTGGCGGGAGAAGACCCTCCGTCCGCAGACGCGTTCCCGAATTTGTGCGCGACCAGGAGGGCCGGAGAACCGCGCACGAAAGTGCCGAAGAACAATGTGCAGAATGCGCCTGACCCAGAACAGAACGCCAGGGGAACGAACCGTGCACAGACCGCGCCGATCCCAGAACTGAACGAACGCTAACGTGCGCGCGCAGACAGCACTGTTTTTATCTCCCCCGCTTCGACGGGGGGGGGGGGGTGCCTCCTCGCAACTCCGCCCTCTCCCGTCGCGGGCCCGGATTGGCTGAGTCGTGGTCACCCCACCCGCTGCACGCCGATTGGTCGAGGGCCAACGCGTGGCTCCTCCCCGAACTCCGCCTTCTCCACACCGGACGACCTTCTGTGCATGCGCCCTCGTCATTTCTCTCATTCGCCAAAACGGGCAGCAAACCCCCCAATTGGCCAGGTGGCGTGGTGACATCACTTGGACCCGCCCCTGGCACAGGAAGCCGAGCAACATGTCTCTGCAGGGCTCCTCCTCCCCCTGACGTCAGCCAGAGCGAGGTTAGGGAAGCGAAGGCGAGGGCGATGCAGTGTGGTCGGCGGTGTAGTCGGTGGTGTGAAAATAAACTAAAAGAAAACCTGACTCTTAAAACAACTTCACAGCGCAGGAACATTAAATTACCCATTAGACTAGGGTCGGGACCCTAACTGGCAACATGTACTTACCGATATAACTGAGCTAAAGGAACCTGAATGTCTGCATGCTCATGGCTTCCAGATTCGCAACAATATTGTGACGTCCACGGGACTTGAACAGTCCCGCTAATGTAGAATGAGCCGAAACGATGGAGGCGGTTTATTTTTATAACCCAAAGATGGCGGTTCTAATCGCTCTACGCAAACGGGACGAGGAAGGTGGCACGAGTCGCTTTTCACTGAATTAATGATGTTTATTTCTCTAACCAGAAATAATAAGACTCGGCAAGAGGAGGGATCCGGGGCGATTCGACGGGATGGTGGTGTGGGTTCGGGCGTGGGGAAAACACAGACAATTCCAATGGATGTACAAATCTCAAACCCTCGAAGGCGCCAGGTATACACACACACACACACACACACACACACACACACACACACACACACACACACACACACACACACACACACACACACACACACACACACACACACACACACACACACACACACACACACACACACACACACACCGTAGCTGGTCCTGGTGGTCAGGCTGGCCCGTGGTGTAAACGCAACAGTCCCTGGATTGGCGTCGGACGAGCTGGCGTTGCGCTCGTCAGGGGCAGGAGACACCGTGGTGCTGTCGACCTCCTGGTCCTGGCAAGTCCGCTCACAGCCGCCAGGGATCCAGTTCTGGCGCCAAGTTGCGAGCAGGAGAGGGAGGCAGGTCCGCCCGCCGTTCGACCCCGTACTCCGAGCCAGCAGAACCCCAGAGCCAACCGAGGTGAGGCACGAAGCACAGCAAGGCCACGAGACACGATGAATCAGGATCGAATCAGCGCAACAACACAGCACGCTCCCAGCACAACAGCCTCCACCAAACCAGTTTTTCTGTCCCGATCTTCTTCCTCCTCCCCTTTTCCCTGAACAGAGCCTTTTTATCCTCGAGTCCTCGTCACTTCCAATCGAGCCGTTTTATTGGCCCTCCACCGTCGCCTTCCGCCAATCGTGATCACGGGGCGGAGCCATCCGCAGCACTGTCCTGTGACGTCACGGCAAGCCTCCAGGGAATACCAAAAGGGATTTACGCAGACACACTTACCCTATCCCGTATCCCTATCTAATTACGTGACAATTATCATTTCCCCCTTGAAGAAATGGACATTTACTAGACAACTTATCACCACTGAATTGCTACTTATTACATCGAGATCCTGGTACACTCGAACAGCATGGCATACCTAATTAAACATCCTAATTACCCTTTGAATGCATATCCCCCCTCAGACGCAGAAACTACCGACCATTAATATTGTTACAAGTGAAGAGGATTTTTTTGCTTTCCCATTCCCTTCCCCCAGATCACGGAAGGAAAGCTGAGAAGTACGCATGCTTGCTTTTAGCTTTCTCGCCTGGGTTTAAATATCCCAACTCAGTTATAAACTATCTTCTCAGTGTTTCACAGGCAGGGTGATTCATCAATAGGTGTGACGTCTCTCGGATGGACGTTCAGCTGGGTGTCACGTCTGCTGGAATCCCCCCTTCCTCCTCCTCCTCCTTCCCTCCACTCCTCTCTGTCCTCACTCCCCACTCCCTCTCTCACCCTTCTGCATTTATCACCCCTATCATACCCATTTGCCTCTCCCACCACTATTCCTGTCTCCACCTCTCCCTCTCTCCGACCCCCCTCCCTCTCTCCAACTCCTCTCCCTCTCTCCGACTCTTCTCCCTCTCTCAGACCCCTCTCTCCCTCTCTCCAACCCCTCTCCCTCTCTCCGACTCCTCTCCCTCTCTCCAACTCCTCTCCCTCTCTCCGACTCTTCTCCCTCTCTCAGACCCCTCTCTCCCTCTCTCCAACCCCTCTCCCTCTCCCTCTCTCCAACCCCTCTCCCTCTCTCCGACTCCTCTCCCTCTCTCCGACTCCTCTCCCTCTCTCCGAGTCCTCTCCCTCTCTCAGACCCCTCTCTCCCTCTCTCCAACCCCTCCCTCTCTCAGACCCCTCTCTCCTTCTCTCCCTCTCTACGACTCCTCTCCCTCTCTCCGACTCCTCTCGCTCTCTCCGATCCCTCTCCCTCTCCTTCTCTCAGATCCCTCTCCCCTCACTCTCCCTACCCTTCTCCCCTCTCCTTCTCCCTCCCCTCCCTCTCTCCGACCCTCTCCCTATCCTCGACACCTCTTCCTCTCCCCTACACCTCTCCCTGACCCTCCCTCTCTCTGGCCCCTTTCCTTCTCCCTCCGTCAGACTCCTCTCCCTACTCCTCTCTCTCTCCCTCCCTTATCCCCTCTCTCCGACCCCTCTTCCTACCCCACCTTTCTCCGACCGCTCTCCCTACCCCCTCTCTCCGACCCTTTTCCCTCTCTCAGACTCCTCTCCCTCTCTCCGACCCTTCTCCCTCTCTCCGACCCCTCTCCCTCTCTCCGACTCCTCTCCCTCTCTCCGACCCCTCTCCCTCTCTCAGACCCCTCTCCCTCTCTCAGACCCCTCTCTCCCTCTCTCCGACCCCTCTCCCTCTCTCCGACCTCTCTCCCTCTCTCCGACCCTCTCTCCCTCTCTCCGACCCCTCTCTCCCTCTCTCCGACCCCTCTCTCCCTCTCTCCGACCCCTCTCTCCCTCTCTCCGAACCCTCTCTCCCTCTCTCTGACTCCTCCCTCTCTACTCTCCAAACCATCTCCCTCTCCTTCTCTCTGAGTCCTCTCCCTCAACTTCTCTCCGACCCCTCTCTCTCTCCTTCTTCCAGATCCCTCTCCTTCTCTCAGATCCCTCTCCACTCACTCTCCCTACCCCTCTCCCCTTCTCCTTTTCCCTCCCCTCCCTCTCGCCTTCTCCCTCCACTCCCTCTCTCCTTCTTCCTCCACTCCCTCTCTCCTTCTCCCTCCACTCCCTCTCTCATTCTCCCTCCCTCCACTCCCTCTCTCCTTCTCCCTCCACTCCCTCTCTCCTTCTCCCTCCCTCCTCTCTCCTTCTCCCTCCCCTCCCTCTCCCCTTCTCCCTCCCCTCCCTCTCCCCTTCTCCCTCCCCTTCCTCTCTCCTTCTCCCTCCCCTCCCTCTCACCTTCTCCCTCTTCCTCCCTCTCCCTCCCCTCCCTCTCCCTCCCCTCCCTCTCCCTCCCCTTCCTCTCCCTCCCCTCCCTCTCCCTCCCTCTCCCCTCTCCCTCTCTCTCCCCTCCCCTCTCCCTCCCTCTCCCTCCCCTCCCTCTATCTCCTCTCCCTCCCCTCCCTCTATCTCCTTCTCCCTCGCCTCCCTCTCTCCTTCTCCCTCCCCTCCCTCTCTCCTTCTCCCTCCCCTCCCTCTCTCCTTCTCCCTCCCCTCCCTCTCTCCTTCTCCCTCTCTCCTTCTCCCTCTGCCTCTCTCTCCTCCCCTCCCCTCCCTCTCCCCTCCCTCTCTCCTTCTCCCTCTCTCCTTCTCCCTCTGCCTCCCTCTCCTCCCCTCCCCTCCCTCTCCTCCCTTCCCCTCCCTCTCCTCCCTCTCCTCCCTTCCTCCCTCTCCTCCCTCTACTCCCTCGCTCTCCTCCCTCTCCTCCCTCTCTCCTTCTCCCTCCCTCCCTCTCTCCTTCTCCCTCTGCCTCCCTCTCCTCCCTCTCCCTCCCCTTCCCTCCCCTCCCTCCCTCCCCTCCCTCCCTCCCTCCTCTCCCTCCTCACCTCTCCCCTCTCCCTCTCCCTCCCTTCCTTCTCCTCCCTCTATCTCCTTCTCCCTCCCCTCCCTCTCTCCTTCTCCCTCCCCTCCCTCTCTCCTTCTCCCTCCCCTCCCTCTCTCCTTCTCCCTCCACTTCCTCTCTCCTTCTCCCTCCCCTCCCTCTCTCCTTCTCCCTCCCCTCCCTCTCTCCTTCTCCCTCCCCTCCCTCTCTACTTCTCCCTCTGCCTCCCTCTCCTCCCTCCCTCTCCCTCCCTCCCTCCCCTCCCCCTCCCTCTCCCTCCTCTCCACCTCCCCTCTCCCTCCTCTCCCCTCCCCTCTCCCTCCTCTCCCTCTTCTCTCCCTCTCTCCTTCTCCCTTCCTCCCTCCCTCCCCTCCCTCTCCCTCCCTCCCTCCCTCCCTCTCCCTCCCTCTCCCTCCCTCCCTCTCCCTCTCTCTCTCTCCCTCCCTCTCCCTCTCTCTCCCCTCCCTCTCCCTCTCTCTCCCCTCTCTCCCTCCCTCTCCTCCCTCTCCCTCTCCCTCCCCTCCCTCTCCTCCCTCTCCCTCCCCTCCCTCTCCCTCCCCTCCCTCTCCCTCCCTCCCTCTCCCTCCCTCTCCCTCTCCCTCTCCCTCCTCTCCCTCCCTCTCCCTCCCTCTCCCTCCCTCTCTCCCTCTCCCTCCCTCCCTCTCCCTCCCTCCCTCTCCCTCCCTCTCCCTCCCTCCCCTCCCTCCCCTCCCTCCCTCCCTCCCTCCCTCCCTCCCTCTCCCTCCCTCTCTCCCTCCCCTCCCTCTCCCTCTCCCTCCTCTCTCCCTCTCCCTCCCTCTCCCTCTCCCTCCCCTCCCTCCCCTCCCTCTCCCTCTCCCTCTCCCTCCCTCTCCCTCCCCCCTCTCCCTCTCCCTCTCCCTCCCCCCTCTCCCTCTCCCTCTCCCTCCCTCTCTCCCTCTCCCTCCCTCTCCCTCTCCCTCCCTCTCCCTCCCTCTCCCTCCCTCTCCCTCCCTCCCTCTCCCTCCTCTCCCTCCCTCTCCCTCCCCTCCCTCTCCCTCCCTCCCCTCCCTCCCTCTCCCTCCCCTCCCTCTCCCTCCCTCCCTCTCCCTCCCTCTCCCTCCCCTCCCTCTCCCTCCCTCTCCCTCCCCTCCCTCCATCTCCTCTCCCTCTTCTCCCTCTCTCCTTCTCCCTCCCCTCCCTCTCTCCTTCTTCCTCCCCTCCCTCTCTCCTTCTCCTTCCCCTCCCTCTCTCCTTCTCCTTCCCCTCCCTCTCTCCTTCTCGCTCTCTCCTTCTCCCTCTCTCCTTCTCCCTCTCTCCTTCTCCCTCCTCCCTCTCTCCTCCCTCTCTCAGATCCTCTCCCTATCCCCTACACCTCTTCCTCTCCCCTACACCTCTTCCTGACCCCTCCCTCTCTCTCTCTCTGGCCCTTGTCCTCTCCCTCTGTCAGACTCCTCTCCTTACCCCTCTCTCCCTATCTTCCCCCCTCTCTCCGACCCCCCTTCCTACCCCACCTCTTTCCGACCCTTCTCCTCTCTGCGACTACACTCCCCTCCCCTCCCTCCCACCCTTCTTCCTTCTCCTCTCTCTCTGCCCCCTCTCCCTATCCTCCTCTTCCTATCCCCCCTCTCTCCGACAATCCGCTCCCTCTCTCCCACCCCTCTCCCTACCCCTCTCTCCCACCCCTCTCCCTACCCCTCTCTCCCACCCCTCTCCCTACCCCTCTCTCCCACCCCTCTCCCTACTCCTCTCTCCCACCCCTCTTCCTTCTCCTCTCTCTCTGACCCCTCTCCCTATCCTCCTCTTCCTATCCCCCCTCTCTCCGACAATCCGATCCCTCTCTCCCACCCCTCTCCCTACCCCTCTCTCCCACCCCTCTCCCACCCCTCTCCCTACCCCTCTCTCCCACCCCTCTCCCTACCCCTCTCTCCCTACCCCTCTCTCCCACCCCTCTCTCCCACCCCTCTCTCCCACCCCTCTCTCCCACCCCTCTCTCCCACCCCTCTCCCTACCCCTCTCTCCCACCCCTCTCTCCCACCCCTCTCCCTACCCCTCTCTCCCACCCCTCTCCCTACCCCTCTCTCCCACCCCTCTCCCTACTCCTCTCTCCCACCCCTCTCCCTACCCCTCTCTCCCACCCCTTCTTCCTTCTCCTCTCTCTCTGACCCCTCTCCCTATCCTCCTCTTCCTATCCCCCCTCTCTCCGAGAATCCGATCCCTCTCTCCCACCCCTCTCCCTATCCCCCCTCCCACCCCTCTCCCTATCCCCCCTCCCACCCCTCTCCCTATCCCCCCTCCCACCCCTCTCCCTATCCCCTCCCACCCCTCTCCCTATCCCCCTCCCACCCCTCTCCCTATCCCCCCTCCCACCCCTCTCCCTATCCCCCCTCCCACCCCTCTCCCTATCCCCCCTCCCACCCCTCTCCCTATCCCCCTCCCACCCCTCTCCCTACCCCTCCTCCCACCCCTCTCCCTACCCCTCCTCCCACCCCTCTCCCTACCCCTCCTCCCACCCCTCTCCCTACCCCTCCTCCCACCCCTCTCCCTATCCCCCCTCCCACCCTCTCCCTATCCCCCCCTCTCCCTATCCCCCCTCCCACCCCTCTCCCTATCCCCCTCCCACCCCTCTCCCTATCCCCCCTCCCACCCCTCTCCCTATCCCCCTCCCACCCCTCTCCCTATCCCCCTCCCACTCCTCCCTCCCTCCCTCCCCCTCCCTCCCTCCCTCCCTCCCCTCCCTCCCTCTCCCTCCTCTCTCCCTCCCCTCCCTCTCCCTCCCCTCCCTCTCCCTCTCCCTCCCCTCCCTCTCCCTCCCCTCCCTCTCCCTCCCCCCTCCCTCCCCCTCCCTCTCCCTCCCCTCCCTCTCCCTCTCCCTCCCCCTCTCCCTCTCCCTCCCTCTCCCTCTCCCTCCTCTCCCTCTCCCTCCCTCTCCCTCTCCCTCCCTCTCCCTCCCTCTCCCTCCCTCTCCCTCCCCTCCCTCTCCCTCCCTCTCCCTCCCTCCCTCCTCTCCCTTCTCCCTCTTCCTCCCTCTCCCTCCCCTCCCTCTCCCTCCCTCCCTCCCTCCCTCCCTCCCTCTCCCTCCCTCTCCCTCCCCTCCCTCTCCCTCCCTCTCCCCTCCCTCTCTCTCTCCCTCCCTCTCCCTCCCTCTCCCTCCCTCCCTCTCCCTCCCTCTCCCTCCCCTCCCTCCATCTCCTCTCCCTCTTCTCCCTCTCTCCTTCTCCCTCCCCTCCCTCTCTCCTTCTTCCTCCCCTCCCTCTCTCCTTCTCCTTCCCCTCCCTCTCTCCTTCTCCTTCCCCTCCCTCTCTCCTTCTCCCTCTCTCCTTCTCCCTCCCCTCCCTCTCTCCTCCCTCTCTCAGATCCTCTCCCTATCCCCTACACCTCTTCCTCTCCCCTACACCTCTTCCTGACCCCTCCCTCTCTCTCTCTCTGACCCCTTTTCCTCTCCCTCTGTCAGACTCCTCTCCTTACCCCTCTCTCCCTATCTTCCCCCCTCTCTCCGACTCCTCTTCCTACCCCACCTCTTTCCGACCCTTCTCCTCTCTCCGACTACTCTCCCTTCCCCTCTCTCCGACCCTTCTTCCTTCTCCTCTCTCTCTGACCCCTCTCCCTATCCTCCTCTTCCTATCCCCCCTCTCTCTGACAATCCGATCCCTCTCTCCCACCCCTCTCCCTACCCCTCTCTCCCACCCCTCTCCCTACCCCTCTCTCCCACCCCTCTCCCTACTCCTCTCTCCCACCCCTCTTCCTTCTCCTCTCTCTCTGACCCCTCTCCCTATCCTCCTCTTCCTATCCCCCCTCTCTCCGACAATCCGATCCCTCTCTCCCACCCCTCTCCCTACCCCTCTCTCCCACCCCTCTCCCTACCCCTCTCTCCCACCCCTCTCCCTACCCCTCTCTCCCTACCCCTCTCTCCCACCCCTCTCTCCCACCCCTCTCTCCCACCCCTCTCTCCCACCCCTCTCTCCCACCCCTCTCTCCCACCCCTCTCTCCCACCCCTCTCCCTACCCCTCTCTCCCACCCCTCTCTCCCACCCCTCTCTCCCACCCTCTCCCTACCCCTCTCTCCCACCCCTCTCCCTACCCCTCTCTCCCACCCCTCTCCCCACCTCTCTCCCACCCCTCTCTCCCACCCCTCTCTCCCACCCCTCTCCCTACCCCTCTCTCCCACCCCTCTCTCCCACCCCTCTCTCCCACCCCTCTCTCCCACCCCTCTCCCTACCCCTCTCTCCCACCCCTCTCTCCCACCCCTCTCCCTACCCCTCTCTCCCACCCCTCTCCCTACCCCTCTCTCCCACCCCTCTCCCTACCCCTCTCTCCCACCCCTCTCCCTACTCCTCTCTCCCACCCCTCTCCCTACCCCTCTCTCCCACCCCTTCTTCCTTCTCCTCTCTCTCTGACCCCTCTCCCTATCCTCCTCTTCCTATCCCCCCTCTCTCCGAGAATCCGATCCCTCTCTCCCACCCCTCTCCCTATCCCCCCTCCCACCCCTCTCCCTATCCCCCCTCCCACCCCTCTCCCTATCCCCTCCCACCCCTCTCCCTATCCCCCCTCCCACCCCTCTCCCTATCCCCTCCCACCCCTCTCCCTATCCCCCCTCCCACCCCTCTCCCTATCCCCCCTCCCACCCCTCTCCCTATCCCCCCTCCCACCCCTCTCCCTATCCCCCTCCCACCCCTCTCCCTATCCCTCCTCCCACCCCTCTCCCTACCCCTCCTCCCACCCCTCTCCCTACCCCTCCTCCCACCCCTCTCCCTACCCCTCCTCCCACCCCTCTCCCTACCCCTCCTCCCACCCCTCTCCCTACCCCTCCTCCCACCCCTCTCCCTACCCCTCCTCCCACCCCTCTCCCTACCCCTCCTCCCACCCCTCTCCCTATCCCCCTCCCACCCTCTCCCTATCCCCCCTCTCCCTATCCCCCCTCCCACCCCTCTCCCTATCCCCCCTCCCACCCCTCTCCCTATCCCCCCTCCCACCCCTCTCCCTATCCCCCCTCCCACCCCTCTCCCTATCCCCCTCCCACCCCTCTCCCTATCCCCCCTCCCACCCCTCTCCCTATCCCCCTCCCACCCCTCTCCCTATCCCCCCTCCCACCCCTCTCCCTATCCCCCCTCTCCCCTCCTCCCACACCCTCCCCCTCCCACCCCTCTCCCTATCCCCCCTCTCCCCCTCCCACCCCTCTCCCTATTCCCCCCACCCCTCTCCCTATTCCCCCACCCCTCTCCCTATCCCCCCACCCCTCTCCCTATCCCCCCACCCCTCTCCCTATCCCCCCTCCCCTCTCCCTATCCCCCCTCCCCTCTCCCTATCCCCCCTCCCCTCTCCCTATCCCCCCTCCCCTCTCCCTATCCCCCCTCTCTCCGACTTCTCTCCCTATCCCCTTCTCTCCGACAGTCCGACTCCTCTCCCTCCCCTCCCCGACTCCTCTCCCTCCTCCCCGACTCCTCTCCCTCCCCTCCCCGACTCCTCTCCCTCCCCTCCCCGACTCCTCTCTCTCACCTCCCCGACTCCTCTCTCTCCCCTCCCCGACTCCTCTCCCTCTCCCCTCCCCCCTTAATATACCCGTAAGCGAAGTGACGAGTTGTATTTGCTGGTAAATAAATAAATCTTCTAAACATCGTTAAGTCGGATGTAATTCCTATCTTGTACATACGCATGTAATTTCGATGTACAGTCATGATCCTTCGTGGAACGGTCCATGAGGACCTGCCTGGTTCATGACGGAAGGAGATTGGTTGTATTTGGAAACCCGAACATCATTGTTCCGCCTCCGTGGCTGACTCGTGACTCATCACTCGCTCGTGACGTCCTCGAAATTACCATAAAACTCCGGGACTTTCTCAAGTGTGGAGGTGGCACCCCCGAAATAGTTAACTTTGTCCCCGAACTTTACCCCAGATTTCCATCCATTAATATTCCTGTCATTGACTTTACCCCAGATTTCCATCCATTAATATTCGTCATCATCGAGGTATTATTTCTTGGTTCACGAGTCAGTAAGTGACCACTATATTCGTTATGGGTGTCTGTCTGTCTGTCTGTCTGTCTGTCTGTCTGTCTGTCTGTCTGTCTGTCTGTCTGTCCCGAGCATAGCTCCGTGGGTTTTGATCCGATCCTGATAAAATTTTGGTGGGAGGTTTATATTATGATCTAGTTGTGTTTTCCTGAGAATGGGCATGGTGTGCCCATTATGGGCGGAGCCACGCCCAAAACACGTGTTTTTAGGGGGTAGCCGATTTCAAGTTACATCATCTCCGAGGGGGTTTGTCGAATCTGGAAGCGGTTTCGGTATTTGGTTAGCCCAATGGCACCTGCATAGCCCCACAGAGCTCCATTTTTCATTTTCGTCCCAAGGTCAAAAGGTCACGAACTTAGAAAATGTCAAAAAAAATCAATAAATTTGCCATCGAGCTCCTCGGGTTTTCAACTGTTCCGAATGAAGGTTGGTATGTTAGTAGTGCTCTTCGAGTACTACAACTTTCATCATTTACGGTTTTCCCGATTCCCGCCAGTTTTCCCGCGGCATCCCCTCGAAGGTCAAAAAATATAAAATATAAACAAGGCGAATTGTGTACATTGCTCGTGAACCATCGTCGTCTCCAGACTTGTATTTAACTCGCGATCACAATTACACATGAATCTCTCATTAGTCGTTAATTGATTTGCCCGATCCCGTCTCGCTGTCGTCGTTCAAAGCACGATCGAGTCTGAGCACGCACTTTAAAAATGCTTGGTTTGTTGCTGATTCGGCGTTTGAAAGGACAGCGCACGGACAAACAACCACAGGCTGTGGCAATCATAGCACAGCACAGGCTTTGTTGAATGTGACGCCTCGTGCTGCGTCAAAGTTCTTCGTGAGGTAAAGTTTCAGTCAGACTGGACGTGTTTACCAAATGCGTGTGCGGTGTATAAGCATGAGCGATTGCTGAGAAAGGACGACGTGTGTTTTTTTTTTGTTGTTGTTTTTTTTATGCTGAAGGGCCGTATGTATGTACATCTTGTTGCAGCAGCAAAGCAACCTAAGATTATCAAATTAATATTTACAGTGTACATGTTTTCCTCTCGGTCAAAAATTATTATTCTGAGAAGTCCCCTTGGGCTTGACGTCAATTTGCTGACGTCATTCACGTTGGGGAATTCCATGATGACCATAACTATATATATATAACAAGCGCCTGCGAACTGTGCTCTATCTTACTCAGTACGCCGAGAACGAAGCGTCTTGTGAACGTTTGACATAATTTACATTTCCTATTGAATCTGATTTTGAAATCGTCTCGTTTTCAAGCTTTGAGTTTGATCAATCTCGACATGCCGGCATTGATGAATTTTGACTTCCCTGCGAAACAGATCGTTATCCCTACAGAAAAGCCATCGTGCTGGTAAGTCAATGGGACATTCATCTTGTTATAGTCATTTGATGCTCTCAACAGTGCTGTGTGGTTAACCTTAACATATGCTTGAATTATATCATATACGTGTGTGTGTGTGTGTGTGTGTGTGTGTGTGTGTGTGTGTGTGTGTGTGTGTGTGTGTGTGTGTGTGTGTGTGTGTGTGTGTGTGTGTGTATGTGTGTGTATATATATGTGTGTGTATATATGTGTGTGTATATATGTGTGTGTCTATATATATATATGTATATATATATATGTATATATATGTATATATATATATATATATATATATATATATATATATATATATATATATATATATATATATATATGTTCTGTATGTGTGTGTGTCCTAAAAGTATACGTTGTCATCTTTCCCCCCTCCAGCACCAAATCTGTGCTAATTTATGGCGACAGTCAACCAGATGGACCATCATTCTCAAGACGTGCATCTTACGGCGAAGTACGGGATCCCCTTCCTGTGGGAAAGGAGCCCGACTGTAAATTCCAGGATAACTACCTGTGCGGGCTGTGCCAAGGCTTGCTCAACAAGCCTGTGCAAAACATCTCATGTGGACATCGTTTCTGCAAAAGCTGCTTTGAGGCAAAGCAAAAGTATGTCCCACCCACAAATGTCAAATATATATTTTTTAAAAACTAGAGTTCATAGAACACCTTACCCCCTTACCTGCATGGTCTTGACAAAAAAAAAGACGTGCGGTTGGGTCTTTTAAGCTCTTGCTTATTGCATTTCCGAGCACGATTTACATTATAGACGAGCTGCCGTTTAGTCTGAATCTTGATATTCCCCTCCAATGCTGATGGAGCGAGCGATTAACTTGATTGGTCGAGATTTGTCCCATACTGCTAAACAGAATGCTTTTGAAAGTGCGGAAAAATGTGTTCAGTGTTCGAGTATATCGTTTGGATTGAATCGAACTTTTTTTTTTTTTAAAGCTTTGATTTAATAAAAAAAATCAATGTTTTAAAAATTAATTGACATAAAATCAAGGTTTTAAAATCTGTAGATTTTTTTTTTCTCCAGAAGTTTACCGCCATTGATGCAGTGTCTTCACACCACCTCTTTTAACACATTGCATTAGTTCTTCATGACTGTTTGTGTCCTTTGTGAGGTAAATTCAATATGGCTGACAAACCATGTGACCTATGACATCATAGGTAGGGAACTTTTTGGTCCTCATGGATAGGCAGTCATACCTGTACAATTTCTCCTCAATCCGTTCAGCCATTTCGGAAAAGAAGATTTTTGAAGGTTAAAGAAAAAAAAATGGCTGCCGAATCACGTGACCGATGACATCATTTTTTTTTCTGTTGACCAACTTATCCCTCTGACTCTCAAAAATTTTCCTACTGATTGGATCTCGTGTTCTACATATGAAATTTTGATGTCGTAATGAAGGCACCTGTGACATCAAAGGAAAAATCGCACGTTTTCCCCATGTGGAGCACTTGATGTGTGAAGTTTCAATTTTTTCCATGGAGCGGTTTCAGAGATAGAGGTCCAATGTTTCTCCTTTTTTCAACATGGCTACCAAACCACGACCTATGATGTCATAATTATCATGAAAACATTCTGCATGAGTAATCACACCTATGGTGAAAATTTTGTATCGATCCGACAAGCGGTTCCAGAGAAAGGGGAATAACAAAATGCAGACACGCACTTACGGGACCGATCGCTTCACCTCGTTTTTCACTTCCTGCGCGTCGGCTAATGAAGAAAGCATAGTTCCTGCTCGCAGTTTCCTTTAGTGCAACTGTATTGCAAATCAATTTTTTTTTAAATGCTCTTGTTTTGTTGCAGGTCTTCATCACAACCAATCTGCCCAAGTTGTGCCAACCAATCACAAGAGACAAAAGATGCTTCACCTCCATTGGACAAAGTAAGATGAAATATCCGGCTCAACGTGTGGAACGTTTTCAACATTACAAACATTTGATTGGATCTTGTATTTAACGTTGTTAAGATTTTATCCTTACATATTTGTCTGTGCTTCTCTTTTTCAGTTCTTCCCAGACAAAGCCATTCAGAGAGACATCGCTGCTTTGCAGGTTCGGTGTCCATTTGATGGCTGTTCGTGGAAAGGCAACTACGATAGTTACAAGGTCAGTAACCATGAGCCATTTTGCTGTGGTATTCCATTATATTCAAATGCAGTGTCTGTGTTTCATTGTTGATTGATTTGGCTTTGTGGCCATTTGTTTAGTACATACACAAAGGGGTAGAAAATTTTAACCCCCTCCCCCCTTCCGCCATGCACCAAACACATTACGAGTACACACACCTTTTCCCCCTCTTCCCCCCTTAATGTTATCTTCTCCCAACCTCTTTTTTTTTTTTCCTATCTAACCCTACTCCTATCTTTCCCCATTCTCTGCCCTTTTATCAATTAAAATTTTTATCCATATTAATTATATCCTACTGACATCCCCCCCCACCCACCCACCCCCCACTCCCTCTTCCCCACCATGTTACAACTAAACAAATGAGTCTTCCTTCATGTTCTCCAAGCATGCTTAACTTCATGCCTTTTTTTTTAAATTTCTCATCCCTTATTTGTTTTGCAGACATCGCATGGCCGAATTTGTCCCCACGCCATAGTTGTCTGCACCATGTGTGAAGAAAATGTGCCACGAGCAAAGATAGACACTCATGTACTTGCGGAGTGTAAAATGGAACATCGTCAACCTCAGAAAATCAATAACCTGCAGGTACGACATGGATAACGATTGCTAATTTCTTCCAAGTTGTTGTGATTAACTTATTTTAGAGGTACTTTTTCTTCTTTAATAGCTACAATTGTTCCCACATTTTTGTGGGGTTGGCTGGGGGAGGATTTTGATCCAGGTCTTTCATGAATTGGCTGGCCAGGCCTGACATTCGACAAGGTTACGGAAGGAATTTGAAATTTGTTCAGGATGCCCAGCTATAGCTTGTTTACTGTTCGTGAAGGACACTGTGGGATCTTTAACGTCCACCAACTAATGCCAGCAGATGGAACACCCAGTTTAATGTCCACCCGAGGGACGGCACACACCTTGATGGACACTGGGATGACAATTTTTCGCTCGGTCAGGATTCAAACCCAGGCTAGACAGTTTAGAGGCAAGTGTGCATAGCTCTAGGTCATCCTGCCAACCCCTTTTAGAGGTGCTTCATGATCTTGAATTTCAATATCTGAGCAATTGCTTTGTTCATAATTTTCAAAACTTACCTGCTGAGTAAGGTTAAAAAAAAAATATATATATATTTATCCACATAAATGATGAGAACTGTGGTCCAACATTCTCCTTTGTTTATGTTTCATGGTCTAGGTTGGAGCTTGCAATGTTGGTCATCATGAAGTCCCAGCCACACATGTGCAGAATGACAACCAGCGACGCATCCAGATGATGGAGCAGAGGCTTTTGCTCCTTGAGCAGCAATACATGGGAGGAATAGCTGAAGAAGCAAAGCAGCAAAATGAGCATCCTGCATTTGCTCAAGTCCAGTCACTCGTGGCTATTGAGAATATCGTCACAGTCCTGAACAGAGATGTGGACCATTTTTCTGCTGTAATGTCTGCCCGAGAAGAAGACCTCAATGAACATGACTCACTATTACGAAGAATGACCGAAAAGGTTTGTCGCATTTGTTGAAACGAATGTGGATAATTGAATCTCTCTCCCATTGTTGCCACTTCAAAGTTTTCAATGTCGTACCCGAGATGTCAAGGGCTTTTTTGTAAACTATTTTTGTATTGCTGATGAAGCTTACCAGACTTGGTAGTGTTGTGGTTGGAGCATCTGCTCTGAGTCTGGAAAGTTGGCGGTTTGATTCTGACCCTGGTTGTCATACCAAATGCTTTAAAAGATGGGACACGCCACTTCCTCACTTGATGCTCAGCTTTTCGAGGCTAGAGCACAAACAAAATGATATGCAGTGCCTCTTTTGCATGATGGCTTTGACAATGGAGATCTATCTTGATATTCTTAAATTTATCTCCTTTCATGCATATGTAATATGTAGATAGCCCCAAACTGAGATTACTTCAGCAGACGATCCCTTTTGTTATCAGATTGTCAATAAAAAACCCCCAGCTCTCTGAATGATGGCCTTCAGAAAGGAGATAATCCATCTACCACCTGATTTTCCTAATGGTTCACTCTCTAATGCTGCCAAGATAAAATGGGGAAGGGCTTTTCCATGACCTTTGACCCTGTATAAAAGGCTAAGAAAATTCTGTCTATGAAAAAGCAGTACCTCATTTATCCCCTTGGGTCCCCCCAAAGACACGATTTGCCATTTTAATTTGAGAAGGGTGCAATAACCGGGTGAACATGCTTGGTATCATGTTGTGCATCACACATAATGTAAACGTTTACTTTAGTTGGTGACTTGTATCTGTAGATGATGGTGGAAAGGAACCTTTCTTTTTCAATGGCATGCTTTTCTATTCCCCTTTTAGTTGCAGAAGCAAGAGAGGGTCATCGGACTGCTTCAGAAGCAGCTGGACGAGGTGCGAGTAGCTCCTTGTGATGGCACACTACTCTGGAAGGTCTCCTGCTTTTCCACACTGTTACAAGATGCAAAATCAGGTCGAAAGCCTCACCTGGATTCCCCAAGTAAGAAGAATATAAACTTGCTCAACAAAAACTTCAACTCCGTTGTCTTCTTTTGGTGTTGTTCTGTTTTCTCGAGCTTTCTGATTTCAGTTCAATAATTTTGTAGTTGCACATAGTAAATACTTGAACAATGAATATGAAAAAGTAGAATCGTCATTTATATATATATATTTTTTTATTCTTCCACAGCTTTCCATACGAGTCATTCTGGCTATCGCATGTGCCTACGGTTATATCCGAATGGAGACGGTGAAGGACGTGGAACTCACCTTTCCATCTTCTTTGTCATCATGAAGGGAGAATATGACGCAATCCTGCCTTGGCCTTTCTGTCAAAAGGTGTGTTTGCGGAAATAGTTTCCCAATTTTAAATTCGATTAATTTATTATTATATTTTATTCTTCTTGGCATGAGTGGAGGAATAATTGATACAAGAAGTGACACTGCAAACCACTTGTTTCCTAAAGTGTTGTACTCTTCCTCAGGTAACTTTGATGCTCCTGAATCAGGCTGGAGGAGACCATGTGATTGATGCATTTCGCCCTGACGTTGCATCGTCTTCATTCCAACGACCCAGAGGTGCAAATAACGTTGCGAGTGGCTGTCCAACCTTCTGTCCCCTGTCCAGACTCTCTTTTGGCCTGTTGCAAGAAGATGCAGTTTTCCTCAAATGTTTTGTGGATCTTACAGGCCTGTGACACTACTACTTTTGAAAACTGTGAACTTGAGTACTGTACTGAATTGGAACAGTTTCATGAAGAAGTTGTTGATTACTTTAATTTGACAACCTTTTTCTGATATTATTACTGGTTACGTAACTCTTCAGACTTTAAAGGGCTGGTAGTATGGCTGCGAGGTACGCACACTCACCTTTAAAGCTGTCTAGCCTGAGTTTGAATGTTGACCCAGCTATATAAACTGTCATCCAGGTCTATCACAGGCAGGGTGGTTCATCAATGTGTATGCTGTCCCTCAGGTGGACGTTAAACTGGGTGTCCCGTCTGCCGGCATTAGTTGGTGGACGTTGAAGATCCCACGGTGTCCTTCGCGAAGAGGAGGCGAGCTCTCGCCGGCACCCTGAGCAAATTCTAAATTCCTCGCGTAACCTGCAGAGGGCGTTGCATCAGTGGCACGGCAAAGCCCTCCGCCAATGATGCTATCCCGCAGCCTTGTGCTGCGTACGAAAGATAGACTTTAACCAGAGTTGGATAAAATGAGGTGAGGTGAATAGCTGTTCCAGCTACTTGGCTCATTTGCATGTCGCAAACGCACAGGTATTGTCTACAAATGCATTGATTGGAAATATTTTGCACAAAAGTCATAAACACTTGAATTTTCTTTTTAATGCAGGAAGTTGCATTAAGTTTTTGTGTTTACCTAACATTTCCATACTTTATGGATGATTGTCAGGTTCCGTCACAATTTATTTATTTATAATAAATGACAAATTTGTTTGCATTACGTCACTTATTCTCATTGTTGTGAAAAAAATTTGTGTGTTTAATTACCCCCTGTCTTATTGTTCTCTCGTTATCGACACTAATGTCAATTACTAAAGAAGAAAGGCTGGCAGGATGGGGTACAAGCACGCACACTCGCCTCTAAGCTGTCTTGACTGGGTTTGAATCCCAACCCAGCGATGTACTCTCATCCTGGTGTTGGGTGATTCATCAATGTGGGTTGGGGCCCTCTGATGAACGTGAAATCGGGCATTCCGTCTGCTGGCATTAGTTGGTGAACGTTAAAGACCCCACGGCATCAGTGGCACAGCCTCACCACAGTGTCCTTCATGAAGAGTAGTCAAGCTATCGCCGGAACCATGACCAAATTCCAAGTTTCTGCCCTAACCTACAGATGCATCAGTGGCACAGCCTCACCCTCCACCAATTATACTATCCTGCACACTTGTGCTGCATATGAAAGAGGAAGTAAAGAAAAAAAAAGTGCCACGATTGAGCAAAGTTGAAACGGGTCAATTATTTTGTGTACGCTGGGTTCCTTACTGATAATGGGAGATGTGATGCAGAAATAAAGAGGATGATGGAGATATTCAGATTTACTTTCAACAGTGTGAAAGGAGTTCTAAGCAATGGAAAGATAAGCATAACAGTTCAATTCAGAATTTCAAAGTGCTATATAAGGTCAATACTGCCACGTCGGGTACGAACCTGGACCATTTCAAAAAGCTATGTCTAAACACCTGGAAGCTCTTGAGTTGTGGATGCCAGGAAGCATGATGAAAGATAGTTGGAAATAAATAAATACTTTATTTACATTGGCAGGTATAACAAGAAATCTTTTATGCATGATATCAAAGAGGAAGCTGAAATATTTTGGTCACACGTGACACTTCAACCTCCAAACTAACAATAGATATTAAAAAATAATGAGGATTATGCAAGAAGGGCAAGAAGAAGGCAAAGAATAAAATGCATAAGGAAGTCAATGATGGAGCATTTTAGAGCTATTAAAGATGGATTGGAATGACGTACCATAATAGTCAACTTCCGGATTGTCAATACTCAATACCCCCTGATGACACCAATTGTTCACACTATGAAAAGCCTCATACGAACATAAACTGTTCTAACTTATTCCTTGCTTCCTGATGAATTGCAAAAACTGAAATTTATTTTGGGATGGTAGTGAGGTTTGTTTATACCAAGATGTTAATTTCCATTACACTACGCAATGGAACATCTCGACCACTTCTTCTTTTTCTTCTTTCACTTGAAGCTCGTGACTACGATTGGCATCATTGGCTGAGGGCAGCTTTGCTGTTTATACAATGCCCCCTGTAGGTTAGAGTAGGAATTTGGAATTTTGCTACAGCGCCGGAGACCATGGGATCTTGATCTTACCTACTCTTTGCGAAGCACACCCACAAATGCTGGCAGATGGGATTCCCAGTTTAACATCCATCAAAGGGTCGGCACACACATTGATCCCTCGTCCTGCTTGCCAGACACCAGGGTGACGGTTTCTCGTTGGGTCAAGATTCAAACCCAGGCTGGATGGCTCAGAGTCGAGTGTGCATACCTCCAGACCATCCTGCCAGCCCCTCTGCCACTTTATCATCTTGTTTAACAGTTCATTTAAATATATGAGCACAAACATAAGATGGATGGGTTATGTTATTCCATCTCGGACCCACAAAGAAAGATGATTGTGTATTTTCAATGTGTGCTCAGAGGTAGAGACGGTGAGGCACATGTTTTTCAACTGCTCCTTTGCTTCATTGTGTGGGGTGGCCAGAGTGAAGAGTCTTCAGCATCAAACCCATCCATTTCCTTGACATTGAGTTTTGTGACTTACAGACTGCCTATTTGGTTCAAAAATAAGAAAAAAGGAAGACCCCCCCCCCACCTCTTCAGGGTGTCCCACCTGTTGTCAGAGATTCTTTTGAAAATTGGAGGTCATTGTGTGCTGATATTATCCAAATCCCCCACCACAGATTTGCCGTTGATAATAAAGTGGAACGATCGTTATTACTCATACTAGTGCATGCCCGTATGTGCATGACCGCACGTGCAAAAAAAAAAAAAAACATTTGTGACGTCAATCGTGATGTCATAGCACACTGTGCCCTCTCATTCATTGATAAATAAATGGCCGTAACTTGGGAACCACTTGTCCGATTAATATCAAACCTTGAAAAGGCACATCCACAGGGCCCCAGCAATATACCTGGCAAGTTTCAATTACATCGGACCAGTGGTTGTCGAGAAACAGTGGTCGCAGACAGACACACAGACACACAGAGATTGCTGGAATTATAGATAGACTAGTACGGGCTCGTAGGGGCGGACCCGTAGGTGTGTGCCCGTAGGTGAGTGCCAGTATGTGCAGCCTCTCTCTCTCTCTCTCTCTCAAACATCGAAAAGGCACATCCGCGGGTCCCCAGCAATATTCCTGGCAAGTTTCAATCGTGCAAAAGAAAGAAAGAAAGAAACAAACAAACAAACAAACAAACATTGTGACGTCATAGCACTGTGTCTTGTGATTGGTCGACAGATAAATGGCCGTAACTTGGGAACCGCTTATCCGATTAATATCAAACCTTGAAAAGCACATCCGCGGGGCCCCGGCAATATTCCTGGCAAGTTTCAATCAGATCGGACTGTCGATCGTGCAAAATAATAAATAAATAAATAAATAAACAAACATTGATTGTGACGTCATTCATGACGTCATATCACCGTGTCTTGTCATTGGTCTACAGATAAATGGCCGTAACTTGGGAACCGCTCGTCCGATCGATATCAAACCTTGAAAAGGCACATCCGCGGGTCCCCGGCAATATTCCTGGCAAGTTTCAATGAGATCGGACCGGTGGTCATCGAGAAACGGCGGTCGCAGACAGACAGACAGACAGACAGACACACAGAGATTGCTGGAATTATAGATAGATGAACTAGAGAGTTCATTGAACACCTCTCCCCACGCAGTCTTGAGAAAAAGGATATGGGAAAGCATGATTGATATTTCCTACGAGCCATGATTTTGTCTGAATGTCAATATTCCCCCGCCAGAGAATTTGATTGGTCGAGATGGCATAAAATGGCATAATATTTTGTCCAAGTACTGTTAAACTGGAGGTTTTTGGAAGTATCAACAAAGCGATTTGTCTTCTCTAGCATTCAAGTATATATAATTCAATTGAAATACAATGAAGGATTTAAAGGTTGTCGGAAAAAGCAAAACTTTTTGAATTTACCGCCGTTGATGCACTGTGCATTACACCACCTTATTTAACATGTTACATTGGTTACTCGTGCCTGTTCTTTGTCCTTTATGACGTCCGTACAATTTGTCAAATTTGGAGCCAAAGTACTGCTGGACTGCAGGTCCCCAGCAATATTCCTGGCAAGTTTCAATCGTGCAAAAGAAATAATAATAATAATAATAATAATAATAATAAATTAATTAATTAATTAATAAACATTAATTGTGACGTCATAGCACCGTGATTCATCAATGTGAACTCATGCAGGTTCATTTTCCGATTCGTGTTCCACAGTGTTGAAGTGAAATCAAATTCAATTGAAATTAAGTTGTTCCTCAATCATAGACTGACGTCTGTGACAGACAGACAAAGTGAACCAATTGCTGCATTCTGCTTTTTGCTTCATGAGCGGGGTAATAACCAACCTTAAAGTGAAAACAAATAAAAGTTCAGCACAATGATAAATGACAATCGTCAAGAATTGACAAAAAGGTATTATGTTGAAGTGACCAAAGATTTCGGACTTGCCGGCCACAAAATCTGTAATGTTTCCTTTAAAAGCACGTACCACATTTTGATGCCTTCCGGCGCAATCACTCACCCAGACTCACTTGTAAACATGAGGTTTTACACAACAAATTTACTCTTTATTGTCTTAAAGTTCACACTAACACTCACTGTCTCATCAGTGCACGTTTTATAAGATTAATTATTCTGACAAATTCCTTATTACAAGAGTTAAATCTAACTTATGTGATGCTTTGTATGATCTATCTGATGATCTTTATATGATGATTTATATGATCAAACCCCCATCACACATAACAATGCTTTGGGGTTGTCGATACAAATATCCTGTACTGGTGTACAAAATTTACTCTCTTTCATTACCCCCCCCCCTCGCCACCACCCCATAGCATACATCAAAAAATGATGAAAATTATCATGTTTACTATGAAAACAAACACACTTGTCTTCCCCCGTCCTCCACCTGCATATGTATTGTACACTTTTAGAAGTGACTAAAGTGGGAAAATATCTCATTCCACAATGAACATTTTATTTACCCTAAAGAAGTTGCAGAATTATTTATTTACAGACAAGTTAAAACTGACTAAACGAAGCGAAACAAAACATTCCTGTAAGAGCTGAAGAGGGTCGTAGCCTGTCATGACTCCTGCTTGATCAAATAATGATTATCCTAGCAATCATTAGCCTGTGCTCCATGGGAATTAGCATGGCTTAATTAGCATTAAGCAGGGATAAGGGTAGTCAAAATGAGGGTAGAGAAAGTCACTGAATTTTTTCAAAAAGAGCCTCATCTTCAATTTAAATAGCTCACAAGTTGAATTTTGGGAAATTCAATTTCTTTAATTGAATTCAAGCGTTTATTCAATCGATTTCTTTGCCACAGAGACATGAGGTGCAAGAACATAAGGTGCACTCAGATTTAATTAGTGAAAGTTAAAAGTAGATAATCGTTTGATACAAAACTTACTTTCCAGGATGGTTTTTCAAGTCACGAGCAAAATTTGATATTGGCGCAGTGTGATGTAACTAAGTTTGAATGTAAAATGTATATATAATGTTCCATGCATGTCTTGCCTCATGCATATTCATATCTTGCCTCATGCATATTTATGCTCCACCCATGTGTCGAGTCATCTCTGCTTCAGCAGGCGAGAGCAACTCTTCCTCGGACTGGCAGGACGTGTGGTTTTGTGGAAAAGGCACGGTTTTTACCGACGCATTTGTGGTACTTTAAATGAAAGAAAAAGTGATTTGAAACTCTGCAGGTGTTGGTTGAACTGCCTGGAGCATTTGTATTAAATAATCGGGACACGGAGGCCGTTCCAGAATATTCAGTGCCACGACTGTTTTTTTTTTTTCGTGAACGAACTTTCATAATTTTAAAATCCAAACGTAACGACTTTTGGTGTGCAGTATTTGACGTCAAGAACGTTGAGGTTGACGAAGAAGATTGGGGCAGTTTCCGTGTCCTGAATGGCATAACTCTGTCCCTTGACCTTAATTGTGTTGATGTCATAAAAATATCTTTCATTAATAGTTTTTTAGAAGTAGTGAAATCTATGTAATAAAACGGGAGCGTCTATCTGTCTGTCTGTCTGTCTGTCTGTCTCTGTCTGTCTGTCCCCAAACTATTCCCTCAGTTTTAGGGCTAGCCTCACCAAACTTTCTGGGGGAACCTTTTGGGGTCTCCGCAGGTGTCCTAAGGTGGGTGGGAGATTTCATAAATTTCCCAATACAATGATGATTTTCATTTTCCACCCACAAGAAGCTTCTCTTTCTCTTTTTCTGGTTCGGCATGAGCCGTTTCACCATTTACCACATGTGGAAAAACATTTGCTGGTTCAGTAAACCATCGTCATTGGTTTCAGCTTCATCATCATCATCATTAAAGGTACATTGATTTTACACAGTACTAGTCCCACAGTTTTCGTTCCAGCACTTTTTGTGATCATCTCCGGAGTGACTCGATAGCCACGTTCTCTGGCGGCACGACTGACCCAAAGCGTTTCTTTTTGTCACTTTCCTTTGTGCGTTATCTATTCATTTATTGCCATTCACCATCTTTACTTCACTATTTGTTCTTCGTTCTCTCCTGCCTCTTCTGTCTCTATCCTTTCGCTATCTTCCTTATTTCTTTGCCTTTTGCCATTGTGTACATTCACCTTCACACGCCCACGTCTGCTAGCTGCGCCGCTGGACCCTCCACCTCATCTACATCACCAAGAACCACGTTAAAGACGTGCGACGAGTGATGTTACTGGCCAGCAGGGAAACGCCGGGGCCGTGGCTGTACGAGAAGCAGGAGAGGAGCAGAGCGCAGAGGGATCCGGTTTCAGTCAGGAATGTGCGAGCCAGAACCAACAAGTGACACCGGCCCCACCAGACTGGAGTGAGGTGTGCAGTGGTCCATGTTGTCCCCATCTATCTCTCTGTCCTCATCTCATCTTACTTGCCAATCACCCATCTCTCCCTTCCACATCGGATGCAGGATGCCAGCTCACTGTAGAGTGACAAGTCATTGTTAACGTTCTGAAGGTGGGTATGTCACATCGAGGATAATTGAGGCATGTATACATGCTGCAATCAATTGTTATACACATGCCACTTGATTGTTTTCAATCCTCTGTAAATGCTTGCATCTTGATTACGGCCACTAAAAGCCATTTCTTCAAGAAACTATGTCCTGACTTATTTTGGCTGTTCTGATGGCGGCATGAGACTGCTGAGGTGTTTGGCCAGTTCTGAGGTGAAGTGCATCAGAAATAAATCGAAACACCAGTTGATTAAATTAAACATTACCAGTTGCAATACAACATTACCAGACAACCAACACGATAATCTATCAAACATCCAGTTCTAGGTCATATGCTACGAGAGATTTAGGGAACAGATCTCACTCATTCTCACGTCGAAGACCCAACTTCTGAATTGGATGTTCGAGTATTGAGGGTTCATAAGTACGTTTGTCCAACGTCCATTATCTGTCCAAACTTGGATTGCTCATCAGTAACTTGGCTCTTTTCACTAGTCTATCTGCATCCTCCAAGGCTTCAGTTACCCTAGCCAGTTGCCATTCGCTTCGAGCAATATCATCATATCTTACAATGACTATATCAACAACTTGCAGGTTTCTTTTTGGAGTGTGCCATTTCTGTCTTTGGCTTATGTTGGAGAGGTATTCTCGTTTCCATCTACTCCAAAACTGATCGGTGAGAAATTGAACCCTTCTCCAACTCCTTCTTGCATAAACGTCTTCCTTGACAAATTTTCCAGGAGGAGGAAGGGCCACTTTAGACTTCATGGTGAGTATCTGGTTTGGGGTTAAAGGCCATGGACTTGTTGGGTCCTCAACATTCTCTGTGGTTAAAGGGTGACTGCTGATGATTGCCATGGCTTCGTAGAGAAATATGCGAAGAGATGAGTTATCTAGTCGACTGGGAGATTTGTCAAGTAATGATGTCAAGATGCTCCTGATGGTCCTAATTTGCCTCTCACGCTCCACCGACATGACAAGCGCGTGGGGCATTCATGTCAAAGTTGCATTGTCATTCAGCCATGAACACCTTAATCCTCTCAGCATCTAATTCCTTTAAGGCTTCCTTGAGCTCATTATTGGCTGTAACAAACTTTGTTTCTTGCTCAGAGCGAAGTCTTTTTAAATTTTATTTAATTTTTGGTTTACTATGTCGAGGCTCATGTAAGAGCTAATACACAGAACATCACAACAAGGCAGGAGACAACAAAGGCGGAAGAGGGAAGCACAAAATAATGAGAAGCAGAGAGAACAGGAGATCCATGGAAGGAAGAGGGATGGGGCGGGGTACACGGGGTAAACAAGATGGTACAACAGAGACTTTCAGGAAGGAAAACAGGGAATTTGAAGGAGGTGGGTTTGGGGTGGATTAACGGGGGTAGAAAAGATCAAGATTTTGGATGGGGGAAGGTGAGCAGTGATTCTTGATTTTGGTAGTTTCATGAGAAGAGGGTTTTTGGTGGACCTTCAATGCCCTGCTTAAACATAGGAGGGACACATCACAGACAGAGCAGGGGGGACACGGCCGGAGAAGAGGCGGTATACTTTTGCTGCAGCCAGCCATTTTGCTTTCCCCAAGAAGCCGTTGGACCTCGGCTGCTTGACAGGGGTTACCGATGACACTCAGAGAAGTCGTGCCAAGAAGGTATATATCAGGGTTGAGTTTCTGCCTGCTCGCTTTCTCCTCACAGGTTTGCTCAATAGCTTGCCATCACTCGGAATCACTCACAGGGGAGGTATCCACAACCAAACTCTTCTTCCCAGTGTTTATTCAAGGCTGATAACTCACAAGAAAAACTTACAACACACAGAACATTTCACAGCTTCTCCGCAGTGTGTGTTAGTTTGTGGTTTTCAAGGTTCATAATCGGCTTAAAACCTTAGAACACACAGAACACTTGTACAGTTTCTCCCCAGTGTGATTTTGTTTGTGGAGGGCGAGTGTACTTGTGCATGGAGTCGGGGTTGGGGAAGTGGTGTGGTCTAAAGTAGACGTTATATTTCGAGTGACCTCCTGTGTCAAGATTTCCTTGTGTCGGAGTATTTTCGTTCAATTCGGAGTATTGGTTTCAAGTTTGCGGCCAATTAAACGGTTAAACACAGAGACACATTGATAGGATGGAAAGGTTATCTGATTATTTGTTGGATGACAAGAAAAGGAGTTTCGCTTAATGAACTAGAAGGGCACTCGGGAGAGTGCATACCTCCCCCACGCAATGCCTGATCCATGAGAACACATCGGGCCCAATACATTTTTGAGATATCATGCTATGCAGCACTATATCGTTTTTGGCCCTATCTCTCATTGGTGAAGAATCACTTTAAAGTTTAAATAATTCTCGTATCCACAATTGGATTCACATCTTCACCAAAATAGAACCAATTTGTTGTGGTCACACACCCAACCTGTCCACCAAGTTTCATCCAAATCCGTCCGCAACTTTTTGAGATATTGTGTTATATATCGAATTTGGCCCGATCTCTCAATGCTGGAATCACTTTAAAAATTTTAGTAGCCGGATCCGGATCTTCACCAATATCTAATCAGTTCGTCCTTAAGCCTGGTGTTGGCTTCGTGGTTAAGGTGGTGGCTTGGGATTCTAGGGTCCTGAATTCAAGCCCCGTTGGCTGCTGAATTTTAAAAAATACACCAGGAGGTTGACTCAGCCTGTCATCCTTCTGAGGTCGGCAAAATGAGCACCAGTGTACTGGTAAGGGGGACACTGCATCAGCGGCATAGCCGCGTCCCACCCAATGATGCAACCAGCAGCCACAGGCTGCACAAGAGAGAGAGAGAGAGAGAGAGAGAGAGAGAGAGAGAGAGAGAGAGAGAGAGAGAGAGAGAGAGAGAGAGAGAGAGAAGGGGGAGGGAGGGAGAGAGAGACGGGGAGGGAGGGAGAGAGAGATGGGGGGGGAGAGAGAGAGAGAGAGAGAGAGAGAGAGAGAGAGAGAGAGAGAGAGAGAGAGAGAGAGAGAGAGAGAGAGAGAAGGGGGAGGGAGGGAGAGAGAGACGGGGGAGGGAGGGAGAGAGAGACGGGGGAGGGAGGGAGAGAGAGATGGGGAGAGAGAGAGAGAGAGAGAGAGAGAGAGAGAGAGAGAGAGAGAGAGAGAGAGAGAGAGAGAGAGAGAGAGAGAGAGAGAGAGAGAGACAGACAGACAGACAGACAGACAGACAGACAGAGACAGAGAGACACACACACCTTGTCACATACCAAACCTGGCTACGGACAAGTCCACAATTTTTTGAGATATCCTGCACACAAACAAGAAGATGTCTTGCAAAATCCATAAAACAGATTTGACCTCAAAAATAATTGGTGGTTGAATTTGATGACCAAATATGCAACTCTTCTTCAAATTTCAAGTGAATCGGATGAAAATTGACAATTTTAGAAATTTGGCCTATGTTGACCTTTTGGCCAATGTGGACCTCCAAAATAATTGGTGGTTGAATTCAGTGACTTGAAGTATATATCCTCTTCAAATTTCAAATCAATCAGATGAAAATTGAAGATTTTAGAAATACCACCTCAGTTGTTGACCTTCCACCTATGTTGACCTTTTGGTCCATGTTGATCTCAAAAAGAATTATCTCGTTGAATTTCGTGACCTGAAATATAAATCCTCTTCAAATTTCGAGTCAATCGGATGAAAATTGTGGATTTTAGAAATCCCACCTCAGTTGTTGACCTTTGGCCTATGTTGACCTTTTGACCTCAAAAACAATAGGCTTCTTCCTGATGACAAACTCTATCATGTGGTGAACTTTTGTGAAGATCGGTTAAAATTTTGTAACACGTAGGCGATAAACAGACAGACAGACAGACAGACAGACAGACAGACAGACAGACAGACGAACAGACAGAATAACAAAATCGACTGACATTGGAACTTGAAAAATCTTCGATTTTCCAACTAACAAACAGACAAACAGAACTGGGTGAAAACACAACCACCATCACCTTCGGTGGCGGAGGTAATTATATGGATCGAAGATGGTGGATAATGAGAAAGATATTTCGAATATTAACTTGTATTTCTTGTCTCTGAACCATGAGTGATTGACAATGTTGCTCTTGAATTGTATCGATAAATATGTGCTTTAGTGAAACTTCAGATTTGTAAATAATTAACAATCGATCATTGCTATCTCAGCCCTTTGTTTACGAGACCCCATGGCTCAACTTGCTGTAAATGTGGCATTAATTTTACTCTCCTTTACAGCTGAGGCCATTTTTGCAGTGAGACAATTCCACCAAAACCATCCATGGCTTCTATATAAAATGTGTTCAAGAAAAGTAACATCTCAGCCCCGATGGTAGTGGCCCGTAAACCCTTTGGACGATGAAGTGGTTGCCTTGTGGTTGGCTGGTTTCATGACTGGGTTGCGTGGTTTCATGACTGGGTTGCGTGGTTTCATGACTGGGTGACAAATGTAATTTGGAGAGTATACAACTGTGTTCTCAGGGTTACATTTAGACTGCTGGTTATTGTGTTCCAAGTGGAAAAGTTGAAGAGGTTCACCCGTAAAGACAATACCTTGCCACTGATTGTTCGATCTTTTCATGTGCACCACCAAACTAAAGGTTGTCTCATAAATGTGGCATGGCTGTGTTTGCTGATTCAGTGGTCACTATCTATTTGTGCAGGGATTTGGAATTTGCACAGGACGTTGGTGATTACTCGACAATTATTTTTGAAGCACCATGGGATTTTTAACATCCACCAGCAGCCGATGCTGACAGATAGGTCCTGCGGCTTCATGGCCTCCTGATGAACGGCACACACATCATTGATGCATCGCCATGCATCTATCGGATGTAAAACACCAGGGTGGCAGGTTATATAGCTGGGTCAAACCCAGGCTGGACAGTTCAAAGGAGAGTGTGCATCTCTAACCTGTGCTACCAGGACATAACGATGTCGCAATGGTTTTGTCTGCGTTGATGCACATATTGGTTTTGACACAAACATTATGGCCTTTTTCATGTCTATGTACTTTATTATACAGTGCAAGTGCTTTCTTGCATGTTCACTTCTTGGTGAAGCTATTTCAAAAGGTTTTCCTCTGTGTCCTAGATTTTGCCTCACAAGCCTGGGGGGAGATAGGACCACGAATAGGTGATGGTAAACATCTGAAAATAGTATTAAGTGCTGTAAAATATCACCTTAAAGCATGTCACGAGTTACAGAGGTGGGAGTTTGGGACAATGGAAGTATGAGAGAATGTAAGTTGGTCAACCCCCCACCCGATCCTCCAAAGATGATGACTGGGGTTGTTGATAATCCTTGGAGCAACCAAACAAAATGGCAACAAATATTACAAAACAATAGATAATCTGGCTACCCTGTGATTTTAAGGTTTGAGACATTGTGGGTTCATTGCATATTTTCCAACATGCTGGGGAGGAAATTTCTGCATTTGGATAGAAGAAGAACCACTCCTTCCATATTCAGACGTATAGGGCTGCCAAATCCGTTTTTCCTTGGCTTGGGGGGCACAATCCTGGATGGGTCGCCAATCTGATGCAGGATACTCAATTGACTCGTTTTTCCCAGGAAGCTGGTACTCATTTTGCAGACCTCGGAAGGATGACGGGTTTAGTCAACCCATCTGGTGTTATATTAACGGCATGACAGGGGCTGGAACTCAGGCCATTAAGACCTTAAGTCAGCCACCTTGACCATTAAGCCAACACCAGGTTGCTGCATTTGGATACTTTAAGTAAAAAGCAAGATGGGTATCCAAAAAATTGACATTCACAAGCATCGTTCTTTGCAGATGTCAGCACAGTTCTTCTGGCATGTGGAAATTGTTGAGGATAACCTTGCAAACACAGTTTGTCAATAGTGAAGCACCACGAACACCTGTTCTGATAGATCGAAACGGCACTTTGTGAACAGACGTGGCTGCGATGAACCGCCTGAAACTCTGGACGCCAGAAGTGAAGGTTTGAAGGGGGATGGGATGGATACACCCCAACAACCAATAGAAGAGCATCAAAAGTAATCGGAAAGGTGCCACATCGACTGCACATGGATGATTTAAAGGTCTTCACACCGAATAATGAAAAATTGACAGAACAACTAAAACTAGTAAAATGGTTCTCCGAGGACATTGAAATTTAATTTGGACTTGATAAGTGTGCCAAGTGCACATTTGTGCAAGGTAAACCAACAAAAACAGACAACATAAAAATTGGCCTTGAAGTTATTATTTACAAACCATCATACAAATATCATCATGCAAGCATCACAAACAGAATAATAAACTGGCTCCAATCAGAAATCAATGTTAGACATCAAAACAAGAAAACTCCTTCCCATCCACAAAATGTTCGACAAAAACCAGCGATGAGTGGAGGACTGGCTCCATGTATGTGAAATGCTCAACGGACTGTCGAATTAAATTTGTAACTAAACATGAACACAACAAACCTGAAAAAGTATCCCGAACTCATCTTTCAAAAATTTTACAAAAATACGTGCGAATAGAAGATTCCGCACAGGAAAATGAAACAGTAACAGATATAGCCCCAACAATTGCAAAAAAAAAAAGACAAAAGAAAAATATCAAAAATAAGTATAAACAAATATACAGAAACTGGAAGAACAACAAAAGAGCAGGAAAATACAAAAGCAATTGTAAAAATTGGGGGATAGACAAAGAAGGCTCACTGGAATTGCAAAGAAGAGGTCGCTCAACTGGGGCGGAGAACGAATCGTAATGAAAGCCCAAGTCAAGATCAAGGACACTACATCAATTGATTTTAAAAAAGATGGACAATTGCAGGTTCCGCAAGACAGAAACAGAAAGTACTTGTCACCTGCTTTTGCGATGCAGAACATAAAATAACGTTTTAATATCATGAAACTTACTTTTCATAATAATGATGATACACTTGATGCAATAATGCGATGGCGATGGCGATGTTTATGATTGTGACGATAAAGGTAAGTTGATGGAGATTATGGTGATGATGATATTGATGGGTTTGAGGGGGTTATTATGTTGATGCTCCATGGGAATTTGATGGGTAAATGTAGAAACTAGAATGACACTCTGTAGAACACATACCTTCATCAGGCTGAACAGTTTACGTTTCTGTCCCACTGATAGGCCGGATCTGGATCCAGACCTGAACCAAAATCTAATTGACTCGTTCTTGTCACCGACCCGACTTAGCCACGTCGTTTTGTCATAACTGGTCCACAATTTTTTGAAATATCATGTTATATATATATATATATATATATATATATATATATATATATATATATATATATATATATATATATATATATATATATATATATATATATATATAGTTTTGGGCTCTATCTCTCAGTGGTGAAGAATCACTTTAAAAAAAATTATAGGATCCAAATCTTTACCAAAATATAATCAATTCATCCTTGTCACACACCCAACCTGTTCACCAAAATTTGGCTGAATCCATCCAGGTTTTGAGATATCCTGCTTGGTTTAAAACATAACCTCCATCCACCTTCGGTGGCAGATTTAAATAGTTTTCCAACCTGAGATTATTTGAGCACATTGACCACATTCCGCAAACGTTCCACCTATAAATTCATCACGACAGAGCGTATCCACGAAGGGGAAACCATTGAACGGCAAGGCCCTCCTGTACTTCAATTTTAATCAAATAATGATTTTAAAAATCTTTCAAAAGATCCGGAAGTTCATCGCAACTAAAGCAGTTTTACACACGAGCCATCTTTATACACTCTAGTAAAACGACGTTGAGTCACAATTTAGGAGATGGAGGCTTTAGCGATCACCTTAGGATGCAGCGTCAATCAGCATCGCACACACCCATAAAGGCACACTCTTCTTCCCCCCTCTCACATGCCACACCTTCTCGTGCTATATATCGATCAATATTGCATGGTTCTTGGAAATATTATGAAGATTTTAAATTTTGTTTTGACTGCCAGGCAGGCAGACAAGAAAAATGATTTCTCTCCTCTCTGTGTAAGTGCAGTCAGGACGAATTCAGAGCCATGGTACGGTAAAATGAAAGACTTGTCTCCTATTGATGTTCCGATTCATGTTTCAAATATAACATTCAATTTGAATAAATAGGAATAAGAGAGCAAGGCTTCACATTGAAGCATGCCAAAACTATCTGCAGCTGTATGACAAACCTCAGACAGGACATCACCTGCATCAATGTCACTCCCCCTCCAATGGCCAGAGATGCCGTCAGTTCTGACGATACACATGTCCGTCACGTGTTCTGACTTCATATGACCAATCTGAAATCGGGAGCACATTCGTAGTTGGCCTCCACTTTCTGTAACGACGAGCTTGTTTGATGCGCACAGACTTACCCCGCACAAAAGGAGACAGATCAATAGCACAGCGGTTGTGGTAGAGCACTTGGCAATTCTGGCTGGCTGCTATCTTCTCTGGTATGCACTGGGGCAAAGATGGTATCAACAGCACGTTGGTGATTGGAAATAAAGTTCGTGCCTAGTGACACATGAAGTGTTGGGCCTGACTATAGCCAGTGTCCTGAGATGTGGTGTTCCTGCAGTCAAGAAGAGTGAGATAAGTGTCCTATTTGGATTGAATGGCAAGTCTCAGTAGCTGTTTGGCAATCTTCAGAGCACTTTTGGCCTGACCTTTGCTTTGCGTGTAATTCTGGCATTGAGGGCCATGAAGTGAAAACCTCGGTCTGATGCAAGCTGCTGCATTTCCGCAGATGCCAACTGAGAGACATTGTTGCAAATGTCAGTGTCCGGTATGTTGTTGCGTGCAGAATGAGCTTTTATCTTGCGGATCACAGTCGGCGACCGCGTGTCTGTCTTCCAACTTGTCCATTTCATTGAAACCTGAGTTGTAGTTGACCAGAACGAGGAATTGCATGTCCTGAACATAAAAATATGAGGTGTTATGAGACTAAAGTGTTTCTTTGGTTTGTTTTGCTGCCATCATGCCACAAATGTCACATTTCATGATAAAAAATCCCGGATATTAGCATTAATACTGGGCCAGTGGATCCATTAACGAGCTGCTTTACGTGAGTCGGTGAGCTGAATCCTGAATGAAGGCGATTCACAATATTGAGGCAAAGAGATCGTGATTCAATGAAGTATTTGCCACAACAAGCAAGTTTGTCCTGTGTTGATAGCTCATCACAGACATGAGAGTATGGGTGAATTTCCTTGAGCACAAAGCAAAAAGTGCATTGTTGCCGGACATTGTTCTCAAATAATTTGCAGTAGTAGCTCTAATGTTCCATTGGTGCTTGCAATGCACTGCTGCATTCTTACTGGTGCTGGGAGAGTAAAGAACACAATCGAGCATATTTATTTCCTCTTGCTGATGTCCTGACAGCTTCATTGGCCAATATTCCCTGCTCAACGTGTTGGTCAAGTACATTTTTTGCCGAGCATGTATCGAATATCCGCGTCGTGTTGGTGCATCAGCAGTAGCATCCTCTGCTGGCATTTTGGAACTCAAGCTCAGTCCTTCGCAATAATTTCTAACTTTGTGATCTCTCTGCACTCTTACCTTCCAGGCTGATGCATCCTGGTGGAACCTATCGTACGGCCAAAAGTTCTTTCTCAATTTGTGTGCACATAATTTCTGTATCAGACAGGGCTCCACTGGCAAACATAACCTGCTGACCATGATGAAATAGCTCAGCACCAAGCCTGGTGTCAGGGGTGAACTCTGTCTGGGGAAAACAGTAACAGAGTACAAGATGTACGGTGACGAGTCGATTGATCTTAGCACATTTTCATGTGCTTCAGTTCAGACAGATCAGGTCAGGTTATGGGAGCATGCGCCGGAGCAGCGCGTCGCTGCATCCACTTTTCGCCGGTACTCCAGGGGCCTCCGTCTGGCCATCCCCCAGGTAAATGGCTGGCCCATCCCCATCTCCTTGAGATGCCGATCAACCTGCTGCGACCATGAGGCACGTGGTCGGCCCATTGGCCCCCTCCACTCACAAGGCTCCCTCCCTGAAAGAATCTGGTGGGCAGGATCAGCATCAGGAAAACGAGCCACATGTCCATACAGCCGCAACTGACGCTCACGGACTATGCAGGTAACAAATCTCATCCGAGTCTCTCTCAGCAACCTCTCGGTGGACACAAAGTCCGACCGGCGATAGCCAAGGATTCTCCGAAGAGACCGAGTCCCTGGTAGTCAGTGAGTCAGTGGTTGGAATGAGCTTTACATATTGGATGCTGCAAATGTATATATGTGATTTATAAAATTTAAACCTTGTTGTGAAATGAAACTTGCAAAATGTCATAAAGGAAGTCTGCTTCTTTTCATCAGCATTTGCTTTGTCAGCTTTTTCTTGTCAACAGTACTAATCACAATACATCAATGTGGGTGGCAATATCAGAATTCATGAAGACAAAGGAAATTGGAAATGGATCATCACAGAGGATTTTCTGATAGTTTAATCTTACCATCGTGACTGTCCTTGAGAATACAAACATCAGACTTCCTGGAAATGACTATTGATGGGAAACGAGGGAAAGGAACAACAATAGGCGGGTCAGTGAGGGACATGAAATGTTTGCTTTGTAAAAACATTGCAACACCAACTTGTGTTTTTTAACCCACTGGTTGTGTTTCAGTTGTCTGGGTTAAGTGTTGTGCCGTTCTGCTTTTTTGTATACACGAGGAGACCGAAGATGGTGTTTTGGGTGATAATTTTCGTTTTCCTCCAAATAAGCAAACCCGGTATGTTGAGCAGACTCACCGTGAGTTGTTTAATCTGCTTGAGAACAATCCTCACATCTGTCTAGATGATATTACAGCTTGGCTATGCATCTAATGGTGTGCATGCATTTATTTTTTGTGTCTGGTTACCTCTGCCAACTGAGGTGTTTGTCTGTCTGTGAGCAGGATATCTCAAAAAGTTATGGACTGATTTGGACAAGAAACTTAATGGACACATTGGTGATGTAACAAGGATGAATTGATGAGATTTTGGTGAACATCTGCATCTGGATACTAGAACGTTTAATTGTGATTCTTAAGAGATAGGGCCAAACAAGTTATATAGCACGATACTTCAAAACTTTGTGGACGGATTCGGGCGAAATTTGGTGGACAGGTTGGGTTTGTGACATGGACAAAAGATCCGGATTCGGAAACAGATACTAGAATATTCAAAGGAATTCTTCACTATTGAGTGATTGGGCCAAAAGCAAGATATAGCAAGATATCTCAAAAGGTTGTGGACGGATTCAGACAAAACTTGCTCGACAGGTTGGGGTGCATTTGTGACGCGGACGAATCGATTCGATTTTGGTGAAGATCAGCATCCACATCCAGATCCAGTTAGGCGAATTTAAAAAAACAAAAATTTTTTTTTTGAGTAATTCTTCACAATCGAGAGAAGGCTGATGTTCGCTTAACTGCGAATGTGGCTGCTTTGAGATCATATGGTCTTGAGTTTGAGTCCCTGTCTCCACCGTTGAAATAACACCAGGTGGGTTGACTCATCCTGTCCATCCTTCCGACTTCTGAGGTCGCCAAAATGAGTACTGGTAATAAGGGCACTGCACCAGTGGCGCAGCCGCGCTTCCAGAAGTGATGCGACCAGCCAACTACAACTCAGGTTTCAATGAAATGGACAAGTTGGAAGACAGACACGCGGCTGCATACAAAACAACAACCATTGAGAGATATGGCCAAAAACGATATATAGTACGATATTTCAAAATGTTGTTGACGAGTTACGACAAAACTTGGTGGATGAGTTGGTTAGGTGACAAGAACACGCCGATTTGATATTGGTTCAGGTCCAGATCCGGATCTGGCCTATCGGTGAGATACAAAATGTAAAGTTCAGCCTGGAGGAGGGATGCGCTCTACCAAGTACCGCACCAGGTTTTTTTTTTTACTGTCTTTATTTGCAGAAAGAAAATGCCTTGCCTTTCTGACAAAATGAGAGCAAAATGTTTAATTTATTTTGAGGCTTTTATTATTTATTTTTTTTTGGTATATATTGTTTTGTATGTCATCTACAGGACGAGCAGCAAATTGTGCAAAGAACTTTGACATAAAAAATGGAGAGGTTACCTGGCCAGAGGAAGCTGTAGAAGGCAGTCAGGCCTTCTTCATCTGTCCTGAGGGTTATCGGCCATTTCCAGTGGCCTGGAGAACTTGTTTAAGCAGGGGAAGATGGACCAGACTCGTAAATGCATATGGTGAAAGCTCGAGGACACCAGAATGCAAACGTAAGTGATCAAAATCACGAGGCTGTATCAACTCCATTGAATGATCAATAAATCGATATATTTACAATAATTTTACACTAATCATGTAACATGATTGACATCGATTGTCCTTGATGGGAAGTTTATGTCTGTTCAGAAATTGTTGGTTTTATTTTTTATTTTTTTACTGTTAATAGCATGGATAATTACAATTAATAATCAATAATAATTTTCATTCTTTCTTCAGAAGGAGCAGCAAATTATTATTCAAGAGCAAGTATACCCTTTCAAAACAGCACAGGTTAATGATTGAGCTTGATTGTAAATTCACCGCAAAGTCAAAATCAGCTGTCATTTAACTCAGGATCTTGCAAGCTCACAGCTGAATAATCAGTCATTCATTGAATTTATTGAAAAATAGACATATATTTGTGATTAATTTCCGACCCACACATGCAGGTAAAACGAATCGCCATCGTGACTGATTTAATCAGTGTGCCTTTAGATTTCAGAGAAACATTCACACCTGTTATAGCACTGTGGACGCGTTCCAACCTCTGAGCGTGCTCTCAGAAACAGCACTCCAAGAGGTAATTATAACATGGTTCCAATGGAGATGTGTTCCCAACAGCACTATTTCTTACATATGAGTGCTTCGTTGGCCTCATTGGGGTATTGATTATAATTGCACTAATAATGACTGTCAGCCTGGCATTGGCTTAGTGGTTAGGGTGGTTGGATTGGGATCCTAATGTCCTGAGTTTGAGCCCTGTCAGATGCTGAATTAACAAAAGGTGGGGTTGACTCAGTGTGTCATCCTTCTGAGGTCGGTGAAATGAGTATTAGTTCTGTTCTTGTGTATAGCAGCTTGGCTGCCTGGTAGCTATCATTTTTTCGCCGACCTCAGAAGGATGGCAGGCTGAGTCAACCCCACCTGGTGTTAATTCAGCAGCCAACAGGTGCTCAAACTCAAGACCCTAGGATCTAACCAGCCATCTTAGCCACTAAGCCAACACCAGGCTTATGAGCACCAGTGTACTTATGAGCACCAATGAAAACCATAAAGGCAACACCCCTGGGTGCTCACCTGTTCGCGGCTGGATAAGATAACCAGGGAACAACTGGTAGGCACATACAGTAGATGACCCACAAAATATGTAATGGAGAATAAAGTAAATACCTATGGATTTTTTTTTTTAATGCCATGAACAAACTTGGGTACATAATGGGTGATGAAGGTTGTGGTCAAGTTTCATCAAAATTGTGTGTCATTTCTAAGAAGAAAATAAATACCTATTTTGGGGGGCAACCCCCGTAGACCCCCAAAGGGCTGAATTTTTTTTTAATTTTTTTTAATTCCATGAAAAAAACTTTGGTACGTACACAGTGAAGAACGTTGTGGTAAACTTTCACCTAATTCATATGTGTAGTTTCAGGGAAGAGGTTTGCAAGTATTTGTGAAACGGATGGACGGACGGACTGACTGATGGACTCCCTGGAATCCCATAAGCTCCCTGGAACTACATTCCAGGTGAGCTAAAAACGATCACTTTTGACGGGAGGGGGGGCGTTTAGGGAGGCCCCGCGCCGGGTGCGCCCATTGAGGGGTTTAGAAAGGGTGTGTACCGGGTGTTTGTTTATTTTTTCTCCCCTTCACCACTAAGCTCTGGAATTATTTCTCTTTTCATGTCTTTGTTAACGGTTATGTCCTGCCCCTTTTAAAAAAGGTAGGTTTTCCACTTCCTCAAAAACACTTTCATTATTCTTCTTTTTCTTAATTTCTCTTTCTCTCCAGTCCTTTTTTGTTTCATTTAAGACCTGGCATCGATGAGGACTATGCATTCTGTGATTTGAGCTTTCAAAGTAAAAAAGGAAGTTGACAAAGTAATAAAAACAAGCTCGAATGAGCTAAGATCCTCGTCCTCTTAATGATGACGTCATAAAAACGAATATGACGTCATTGTGATATATCAGGTTTGCGATAAATTATCTGTGCTCATGCCCGGCTTGATTCCCGCAAACAAAATTCAAACAGCTTGCCTCGTTTGGGAGATAATGGTTTAGGCGATTTCCGTTAGCGGCGATATTATGACGTCAACTTTTTTTCTAGGAAGAATTTCCAAAATCGGAGATGGTTACTGCCTGCGCGTGGGCTTTCTGCATGTACATGGCAAGTTTCAGGAAGTTTCGATGAAAACTGTGGGCTGTGAAACAAATGAAACAAAAAACTAGGAATGTCATAAAAATTGCTATGACGTCATAGTGATGTATCAAATGTGCGGTAATTCATCTCTGCTAATTCCCTGTTCGATTCTCGCAAACAGAATTCAAAAAGCTTGCCTCGTTTCAGAGATCATTTTTTTGGGTGATTTCCATTAGCGGAAATATTTTGACGTCATAACTATTTTTCTAGGAGGAATTTATAAAATCGGAGATGGTTACTGTCTGCACAGGGTATTTTTACATATATACACCAAGTTTCAGGAAGTTTCGATGAAAACTGTCGGCTGTGAAACAAAAAAGTCCACAAGAACAACAACATGAGTAAGACTTAGAGATCCCTCCACTTAGAGATCCTCTCGTGAAATTGTTGCGAGGATTTATTTGTAAAAAAAAACAAACAAATTTTGGTGCACTGAAGTGAAAAACACAAGCACCGCATTTTTTTAATGTTCAAGAATTAGATGTTATTCTCCTAACTTCCATGCACATGTTAAATCTGAAGCTGTATATGGCTCTCCCAACAGGTAAGTTTTATGGCCAAATTAACATAATACTTTTATTAAATGTTGTCATACTTCAAAGCCCAACAAAATTTGTTTTTCAGCCTGAGCTTTCTTTCCACACTACCTGTGTTACTCTTACAAAACTTCATTCGTGATTCGGAACCTGTCTCACTTGAACGCTCGCTACCTGTGTCAGACATGGAAAACCATGTGTCCACCATATTCACAACTTTGAAATCAAATGTGGCAATCGTCATTGAACGATATTAGGAATTCACTTCCGATCATTGTGGCAGCATCTCAGAAATCAATGGAAATGACAAGATTTGACAATACGCTGCACGTGCCCGTGTCAAGTGTGTTGCTGTCGCTGAATGCCTGGCTTTCTTTGGAGATTTTTGACGCCTTTCGGAATTGAGATTTTTGATGTGATATTTTATACATTTTTTGTGACACTGGGAGATTACTCCAAAAATGGGACTTGAAAACAAGTACATTGAGGGCAGCGGGATGCTGAATTTGCTCGCTCTGCAGCATCTCTCACGAAAAACTGTTGTTTGACGGCAGTGCCTGCAACGGGCTCTGTATTTAAGAGCACACCATCATTCCAATAGGGATGCAAAGTCGGCTGTCCTGTCTGAATTTCGGTTGTGGATGTTAATGATCTTATGCACTGCCTAATTCTCTGCTGTTGATGTTAAAGGGATGTCGAGTTACATTAAGTGGGATGTTGGAATGGGATCAGTCCATAAAAGATAAGGAAACTAATATTTTACTTTTATGGGATATGGATAAAACAGAGGCATGATGGGTGAAATGGGCTTCTCCTGTCTTTTCTTGTATGTCCTTGTAATTTTTTTTTTCCACCCTGGTTCTACTAGCTGTTACTTGTATCGGTAACGTTGAAATCAAAGATGGCTGGGTGGAGAATCGTAGAAGGCAATCATGGTTCAGAGTTGGAGAAACTCTTCATTTTAAATGCGAACCTGGTTTTCAGCTCATGGGTTCTCAGGAACGAACCTGCATGTCCAATGGACGTTGGAATGGCACTCTGTCATCTTGTGACCGAGGTGGTGAGTGTGAAGTTCTTTTATTTTATTTTATTTTTTTACCTTCAAACTTTTGGATTATGGAATTTCATATCAAATAATCAAACCAATTACCTGATGTAATCTCCTGTTTCAAAGCAATCATGGGTGATGAAGGTTGTAGTCAAGTTTCATCCGAATTGTGTACGTCGTACAACGGTGAAGAAGAGAAATGGACATTTATTGTGCAATTCAACAGTAGAATGTTGAAACCTATACTTGTAAAGTATTGTTGCAGTCACACGTCTTCCACGACGGTTGCGCCAATGGCAAGTAAGCATTGAAAAGGTCCTTGCATCTGCCCATTTAATTTGGTGTGAATCAGCATTTAAGAACATGACCGTGGTGAATCTGCCTGACAAGGTTAGCTGAATGAGTCGACCAAGCAATGTGCTTCCAAGCACTTTGACAGTGTGAACCCAATTTTCCCGTCCAATAGATTGACGATGCGCTATGGAGGCGCCGCTCCCGCTGACCACATGCAAGTCATCATCGAACAATAATTTAGCAACAAGGAAACGTGGGCAGGGGTGGGGGAGAGTAAAAAAAAAAAATCATGGCCACAAAGCGGTGATCACAGACTGCATCAAATGACTCTAAAATAAATAATCCAGTGCACCCTTGGGATCTCGACAGACCCAAACGAGTAACTTATGACATTCACTCGGGGGCACGTGGCACAGAGAGCGAATAGACAACACGGAGAGAAGATGGAAACCTGCTCCACAAGCGATGATCACACATGGCATGGTCTTTCCTCCGGGTGCACAGCAGATCGGTTTGGGGCAGTCCCTGCAGCACCTCGAGTGCCAGTCCAACGAGGTCATAAGCACACCACTAACCCACCACAAAAGTGAGCTGGGGAGGCACCTCAGAGTGCACAGGTATCGAGTGGCAGCACGGACCGCAAGCAACCAGACGACGCGCACGTGAAATGGGTGCACGATTATGATGCTGGGAGCGTGGCTATTGTGCTGGGAGTATAGTTACAGGGATTAGTGACCATGGTAACACTAGCGGCTTCAGGGGAAAAAAATGACACAAACCTGCACGAATAATGATGCACAGGTGCACGAATGGGCGGAAGACGCGAGGGGTTAGTCACCGATGTGAGTGTTCCGGTGAGAGTGTGATTTCATAGGGATGAGTGACGGATGGAAGCGTGGGTGTGGATATGGAAGGGGCATGATTGTAAGGTTGAGTGACGGGTGGTCGTATGGGCATCATGAGGTTCATGTACTTCGCGTGCTCAACAAATCGTCACCTGATGCACTCGAGTCTGTTACGTGTGTGACGATGCCACATTTGTGGCCTGCCTTTGCCTCCTCCGGTTTACCGGACCTACCGCCTCGCTTCTCAGGACACAAAACCTGCATGTGGTGTAATCCCTTCGATTTTATGGTCGGAGGAAGAAGAAGAAGAAGCCGATCCTTCGGAAAAAGGGTCGGGATAATGCTAAAGGGTGATTTGCAATCACTGCCGTGACGTGCCTCGACCGTGACGACCGGCAGCAGCAACAGCAGCAGCAGCAGCAGCAGCAGGGATCCAGAAGCAAGAGCGAAGCACCACAAAGAAGAGAAATGCGCCAACAAGCGCAGTGTGTGGGCTTGTATAAAGTTATGTGGGATGTGTTGGACCACCCCCCAGCATACGCCCATTGGCAAACGCGGCGTGTCAGGCGACGATCGGTGGGCTGTGCTGATTGGCAGGGCAAGTCGGGGGACTTTCCAAACCACATGCTTCCTTTGCTCCTGAGCTTGCCATATGTCCATATATAGGCATTTCCCCAGCACCTCACGACCTTTTTGCGCAGTTGTGCGATGTGGTTGTGCTGTGGGGCTGCAAACTGCTTCAGAATGTAAATGTACACATAGACAAATCGTACAACGGTGAAATGTTGAAGAATGCAGGGAAGGAGGAAAGATGGTGCTTCGACACAAACATTGTGATGGAGAAGACGAGAGCTCTCTAAACACTGCTTAACACTTTCTCTTTAATTACAGCAACGACACCACACTTATTCCAACATGCACTATTAAATAACTATTGTAATCTATCCCAACCATTTTACCACCTAGACAACATCTGTAACAGTATTATTGCAAACGCTTGATAATTTTCTTCTCATCCACAGATACGTATTGCTCCAACCCAGGGCTGCCATTTGGAGTTGACCAATCAAATGAAAATTATGATCAGGGGTCCACAATTACATACAGCTGCTCCAACCCAAAACTCATCATGATGGGGTCCAGAAAACGAACGTGTCTTGTGAACCGTGAGTGGACAGGGAATGAGCCGAGGTGTGAAGGTGAGCTTGAAATCCTGCTGGATCGAAGAAACAACACCGCAGCCAGCCAACTTGTACTAAGTGTCTAATAACACACATATTACATTAAATCGTGGTTTCATCTTGCTGCATATTTTGGATACTTATATCAGAGATATACAACACTTGACAAATAGTTTCATTGTCTCGTTTAGCAAACAAAATGTCTTTGTAGTAAAGCTGTGACCAAAATGTTCTCTTTTTATCTTGGCTTCCACTGCTTTTTAAGACAAGCATATATAGCTGAAGGGATTTAAAATGCTCACATCATGAAAAACGAAGAGGAAGGTGTTATTAAAGTCTGAAGTTGTACTGCCATTACTGATAAATAAAATTTAAAAAGCATGTCTTTGACATCAACCGGATTCAGTAGCGTAATGGTCGAGTGTCTGCCCTAAATCTGGGAGGTCTGCATTTCAATCTCGACCCTGTCCGAGTCATAAAAAAAGACTTTAGAAAAGGCACGCGCTGCTTTCTTGCTTGACGCTCAGCATTTAAAAAGGATAGAGCATGGACAGTCGCCATGGGTTGGCAACCATTGCACAAGCTTGATGGGTCAAAAGACATCCTCTTGCATTGAAGTTCCTTGTTAGGGAACTCATTAAAAAAATCATCCACCCTTGTGGAAAGCATGCTGGAATAATAATATGATGTAATCATCCAATATATAAAGCTCAATTCGTGTTTGTTTGTTCACATATGATTAAAAAAACGAGAAAAACTACCGAACCAAATCAACCAAATTTAGCATGTTGCATATCCCTTGTATGCTTTCCTTCGGGGTAGCATATCAAGGGGAAGGGGTTCAGAGTGGGGAGGCACACCCCATTTATCTCCATGTAAATATGTATCATATAGCACCACCTTGCTGGTATCCGGTATTACAAATCATCTTATTCTTGTATAAAGAAATTTTAAAGTTTAAACAACGTGATAACATGTAATACGGCGATGTTGAAATCTCAGTGAGAACAATTCAAATTTTCAAAAAGTTTCATTCAACTCATTTTAAGCAGAGGTTCAAACCAAAGCGTCCATCACTGAGCTTCGCAGCGATGCGGAAGTGACTTTTGCTCATGCCAAAAATAAGCAGCAAGAATGGTTGACGAAGGTGATGTTAGCTGACTTCCACGTAAATGGAAGATGACCTCGGGCAAATTATAGAGTGAAGAGACCAAAAATTTTGTGAAGTACAACGTGTTGTCTTTTGATAAAATCGATCAGCAAAGCGACGGGTACTTTTGCTGTTTAATAACTGTTATGAAACAGTAGTCTGTAAAATAATCTCCGTCGGTCTGTCTGTCCGCTTAGGGAGGAGCGTCCCAGTTCAGGGTGGGGCTTCCAGCATTCAGGGAGGGGCCGCAAAATCAAATTGGCACCATTTTGTTTGCTCTGTGGAGCCTTCTTTTTAAGGCTCGCACTTTCTTCCACTCCTCACGGCTATATCTTCACTCTAATTCGATATCTGATTTCATTTTTTGAAATTGCAAAGATGGTGTAAGTTTCTGATGCAAAAAAAGGGAAGAAAATTTGCATTTTTTTTGACAAAAATGCATTTTAAGTGAAATTAAGGCCTGTAATATAAAATCCATCAGATTCCTTCATGGCTATATCTTAACTCTAATTCGCCTTCTGATTTCATTTTTTGGAGTCGTGAAGATGGTTCAAATTTTAGTTGCAGTCAAAGGTGAGAAAGTTGGACAAATATTGGCATTTTTACACAGAAATGCATTCGAATAGCCATTTTGTTTTGAATGCAACTGGTCAGATGTGATGTTAGAAAGTGGTGAGGGGGGAGAAGAGAGAAGGGGAGGAGAGGAGGGAGGGGTTAGTAGAAGAGTGAGGGTAGGAGGAGTAGAGGGAGAGGATGGAGGGGAAGTACAAGAATGAGGGTAGGGGGAGTAAGGAGAGGAAGGAGGGGAGGTAGAAGGAGTAGTGGGAAGGGAAGCAAAGGAGCAAGGCTTGAGGGAATGGTGAGAGGAGGGAGGGGGAGTGGAGTAGGGGGAGGAGTGAGAGGAGGGAGGGAAGTGGAAGAGCAAGGGTAGAGGGAGTAGTGATGGTAGGAGTCTGGCAGTCAAACAAAATTGAAAATCAATCCAAACAGGAAAACTTTCTGTTTTTAAGGATGGCATAATGGACGCATACAACAGGCACGAAAAACTCACGTAATGTGTTAAATAAGGTGGTGGAAAAGACGCCGCGTCAATGGTGGTAAACTTCCGACATTTTTTCCTTTCTGCAACCTTTAAAGTCTTTATTTTATTTCAATTGAATTATATACTTGAACACTGGAGAACACAAATCGCCTTTTTTGGTACTTTCAAAACCCCCTCCGTTCAGCAGTACTTAGACAAAATATTATGACATTTTATGGCATCTCGACCAATCAAATTTGCTGCTCATAGATGTCCTTTTTTCAAGACTGCACAGGGTGAGTCGTTGGCTGAACTCTCGAATTGATTCTGTATTGTTTTGCAGATTATTACAGTTATGACTCAATTGATGATGTTGCCATGAAACTTGCCAAAGCACAAATTACAAGCAGCTCGAATCGAGGTATGGTGTATTCATTATTCTTTGTTTTGAATTGTTTGGAGTGTTTTACTAGGTTTTAAAAAATCTCTTTTTAAAATGAAGGACAAATCGCATAAAATCATTACGAAATTGTTGGACACCACTATTTCAACAACAACAACAACAACAACAAAATCCAACACAGGTGGAGGCCATTCAGCCAATCATGCCTGCATGAGCACCACACCAACCCAAGATCATTTTAATTAATGAAAGAAAAAAAAATAGTGTTTTTTTTGTATTATTTTGTATTTGTAGTTTTTGTTTGGTTTTTATTGTTTTTTTTTTTTGTTTTTTTTTGTCTTTTTTTTTTTTAATTTTTGTTTCATTTTCTTCCCCTCGGAGAGGGGGCATGGGCTTGGTTAAAAACACACATCAACCACACAACCCCCCTTAGCAAGACCCCCACCAACATCACTTCGTACACAATCACCCATCAATACTCAAACTACCGAAAAGTCTGATCAACATCCCCATACCCTTCTATCTCCATAACTTCCAGGTACCGATCTAATTCTAATTTAAACTTAACTACTTGTTCTGCTGCCACTACCTTTCCAGGGAGGTCATTCCATGTATTAACGACTCTCTGAGTGAAAGTCCCCTACCTTACTAGCGTCTTAACTCTCCTCTTCTTCACTCTCAGGCTATGGCCCCTGGTTCTGTCACTGTTTCCTCTGTTGAATGATTAATCTGCACTTATTTTATCTTTACCTTTCATTATCTTAAACATCTCTATCATATCTCCTCATAACTGCCTCCTTTCTGGTGAATAAAGCCCTCTCTCCTTCAGCCGCTCCTCATAGCTGAGTCGAGCTAGGCCTGGAATCAATCTAGTAGCCCGATGCTGAACCTTCTCTATGGCATCTATGTCCTTCCGGAACTGTGGTGACCAAAACTGCACACAATATTCTAGATGTGGCCCTCACTAAATTCCTGTACAATGTTAACACCACCTCTTTTGATGTATAATTTAATTGATCCCCCTCCTTATACAGCCTAAAACCCTATACTTTCCTAGAACTTTATAAATTTGCTTTAAAACCCTTTACTTTACATATAGCTTCAAAATTTTGCTTTACCTATAGCTGTCTGGCACTGTGCTGCCTGCTTACCTCCCGTATATATTACCACCCCCAGATCCTTCTCCTGTGTGACACGCTCCAAAATTACCCCTTACATCCTGTAATCTCTATTTTCATTGTTCTTTCCCATCCCCAACACCTTACACTTACTCAGGTTAAATTCCATCTGCCAGTCTTTTGCCCAATCCATACAAGTATCAATACTTTCCTGTATCTGTTCACCACCCGCCTCTGCTATCCACCTCACCTCCAAGCTTTGTGTCATCTGCAAATTTGGAAAGCTTATTCTTTACCCCATTATCCAAATGGTTGATGTAAATATTGAATAGTAATGGTCCGAGTACTGATCCCTGAGGTACCCCGCTACTTACATCCTCCCAGTAAGACATCCTCCTACTCACAGCCACTCTTTGCTTCCTACCACCAAGCTAGTTTGCAATCCAATTAGCGATCTGACCAGCCACTCCACAAGCCCTCACTTTGGCTAACAACCTCCGATGTGGTACCTTATCAAATGCCTTCTTAAAGTCTAGATATACTATGTCCACTGCCTTTCCCTCATCCACCAAATCAGACACTGCTTCATAGAACTCTAAAATATTTGTAAAACAGGAACTACCTTTGGAAAACCCATGGTGACTACCTTTAATTAGTTTGTATTTATTTAAATGGTTCCTCATCCGGTATTTAATTAATTTCTCCAACACCTCCCCCACAACTGAAGTCAAACTAACAGGTCTATAGTTTCCCAATTATTCTCTGGATCCTTTCTTAAATAATGTTGTTACATTTGCTACTCTCCAATCCTCCGGTACCTGTGCTGACTCCAGGGAACTATTGAAAATATCCGTTAACATCTCGCTTACCTGGTCAGCACCTCTCTCAATACTCTCAGTTGCATATTATTTGGACCTGTAGCCTTATCTTCTCTTAGATTACCTAGCTGTTCCTTTACTTCATCGACTCCAACCTGGATCTTCTGTAAAAGCCCTTCCTCACCTCCTCGAGAGATACTCTCAGCTATTGTCATTTCAATTTGCATTGACTCGATACTTGACATGCTGTTTGTAATACATAATGGACGACCCGCGAACCCTTTGGGTACCCATTGTGACAGCGGTTGATTAAAAAAAAAAATTTCAAAAGATATATATATATATATATATATATATATATATATATATATATATATATATATATATATATGTAAGAGAGTTAGTATGGAGAATGGGTTATGCAATATGAAACACACACACATACACACACTGACATTTATTAGTATAGATTCATGGTGGAATCTTTTGCTTTTGCTCATTGACAATCAGTTATAGATTGTTATGTTTTACTTTTGCTGATTGCATATCAGTTATAGATTGTTATGTTATGCTGGAATGTGATTTTCCAACTAGGATTTGTGTTCTGCTGCAAAGTGATTTTATATTTATGCCTCCGCCGACGAAGTTGCCGGCGGCATTATGTTTTCGGGTTGTCCGTATGTGCGTACGTCTGTCCATGCGAATTACCCTTGCCAAAGGATTTCGAAAGGATATTGTATTTGGGTCCGTTTGTTTGTTTGTTTGTTTGTTATCTTGCCAAAACGAAGTTTTTGCAAGATATGTTAGTCAGTTTGTATGTTTTTTTTGTTTGTTTTTTTTTTGTTTGTTTGTCTGTAATCACATATAAAAAAATTCTGCAGAGCACAGTTATCATTGGAAATTTTTGTAAATTCGCATATCAGAGGCCTATAGAGGTCCCTTTCAGCGCACAAAATTTTGAAGGTCATGGTCAAAGGTCAAGGTCACTTTGGCGCAAATCAGAGGAGTCGACGAAACCCTTATTTTTTGAGTAATTTTGATCGGATCGTCTTCAAACTTCATGGGAATATAGGTCATGGTCTGGCACTCAGGTGATTAATTTTTGGTGGCGATTGGCCTTGGTCTTCATGGTTAGCGCCTCAGGTCAAACATATTTGACCCCAAGGTCAAATTTTCAAGTTTTAGGAACCATATCGTGTAGTACCTCAAATTGAACACCTCGATGAATGCTTTCTAGATATGTTAAGCTTGAGACATTATGACATCATTTGGTGACGTTATGAGGCAAAAGCATATTTTTCATGGTTACTCTGAAGAACGATTCTCATCGGAATCTCTCGTAGGCAGATATTCCTCAAGGAGTCGCTCCTGGTGGATAGCAGCTCTGTTCACCTCAGTGTGACCTTAAAGAAGTCGCACGTGGTCACCTTTTGGCAAGATACGGGTTACCCTGAGGGTGACATTGGTTTTTATTTGTCTGTCTGTTTGTCCGTACAGAACTTTCGTGTTTTTCTCTACAACCGCTTGTCAGATTGAGACAAAATTTTCACCATTGGTGCGACTGCTCATGTATAATGTTTCAATGATAATTATGACGTCATAAGTCACGTCGTGTGGTAGTCATATTTGAAAAATGGAAAAACATTAGACCTCTGTATCTCTGAAACCACACAAAGGAAAAAATTGAAACTTGGCACATAGCAAGTACTCCTCACGGGGAATGAGTGTGATTTTTTTAATGATGTCATAATTGCATATGGAGAATGCCACATCCAATCAGTATGAAAATTTTTGAGGGCCATCTCGGGATAAAATGGTCCACAGAAAAAAAAATTCATGCCTTCATCAGTCATGTGATTCAGCAGCCATATTGTTATATAAGAAAAAAACTTCAAAAATCTTCTTCTCTGAAGTGGCTTCATAGATCGAGGCAAAACTTTACACATATGACTGCCTGTACATGAGGGACAAAAGGTTCACACATATGATGTTATAAGTCACATGGTTTGGCAGCGATGAGTTTTTGAAGAATAAACATTTTAAAATCTCCTCCAGTCCGGCTTGACAGATCGAGGGGAAACTTCACCCACATGTTCCCCAAGCATTGGGGATACCATGGTGTTCACGAATAATTAATTGGTTACTTGATCTGGCAGCCACATTGGATCAAAAGAAAATCTTAAAAAAATTCTTTCTCTTGATCCAATCCATCAATCGACGTGAAACTTCACAATTATGATCTCGTAATCATGGAACATATATGTTTTCAATTTCAACCCGATTGGACGCATTGTCTGGCAGCCAGAATTTTTAAATATTTTTAATCTGAGTTAAGAGATTTAGATCACACTTGCTACAAGTATGTATAATGATTTAGTAATGTGAGCGGAGGCATACCTGTTGACATCACAACGTCGAATAGCGCCCTTCGAGTTTGATATATTTTTTGTGTTCTGCTACAATGGCTTGTATCCCATTTTTATTTTTTTATATACCTTGTCAAGGCTCGTATGAGAGCTAACACAATGCACAGCAAGGGGGGCATGAGACAAGAGGGGCGGGAGTGGGAAGGACAAAACAAAGGGGAACAGAGACATTAGGAGATCTGTGGAAGGGAGAGGGATGGGGTGGGGAACATGGGGAATACAAGATGGACATAACAGGGACTTTCAGGAAGGAAAGCAGGGAATTTGAAGGAGGTGGGCTTGGGTGGATTAACGGGGTAGAAAAGATCGAGGATTTGGATGGGGGACGATAAGAGGTGGTGGTGAACAGCAGTTTTGAAGGCCTGGAGAGAATAATGGGATTGAATAGAGTGAGGGAGTTTATTCCAAAGGTGGGGAAAAAAGAGGAATGAAAGAGTGAAGGTGAGCAGTGATTTGTGATTTTGGTAGTTTTACCAGAAGGGGGTTGTTGGCGGACCTTGAGCGCCCTGCGGAAATATGGTGGGGACAGATCGCAGAGAGAGCAGGGGGGCGAGGCTGGAGAGGAGATGGTAGAAGACAGAAAGACCACCGACCTGCCTGCGGTGAGAGAGTGAGAGGCCCAAAGATTCAGCCTCATCGCGGGAGATGCCAATGATCCGAAATGCCTTGGTTTCCACAGCGTGAAGCCAAGAAAGTTGGGAGGCAGGAGCACCATCCCATAGGGGAGAGCAGTACTCCGTCAGGCTGCGGACGAAAGCTTTGTAAGTGGTCAGGAGCTCAGGTGTACCGAGGAAGGACTTTGCACAATGGAGGATTCCCAGTCGGCGACTGGCTTTGGTGTCCAGGTTTGAAATGTGGCATTCCCAGGAAAGGTCATGGCAGATAGTGAGACCCAGAAGCTTGAAAGAAAGGACTTCTTCCAGAGGATTGTTGAGAAAGTGGATGAGGGGTTTTCTAAACGGTCCTTTCGAAGAGACATAGTGAGAGTGTGAGATTTGTCTGGATTGAAAGACATGTTCCACGTGTTGGACCAGTTTGTGATTTTATCCAGATCTGCAGTGAGCGAAGAAGCTGCTGCTTGCCGGTCTGAAGGATGGCAGATGGTATGGCAGAGGGTGGAGTCATCAGCAAAAGATAAAGAGGATTTTCCAGAGAGTCCAAGAGATCATTGATGAAAACCATAAAAAGAACAGGGCCCAGAATACTACCTTGAGGAACTCCAGCTGAGACAGGAAGAGAGGATGAAAGAAGTCCATTTCAGGCCACATGTTGACTGCAATACGAGAGGAAATCTGCGAGCCATGAGTGGAGATGGCCTTGGATACCACAGTAAGAGAGTTTGTTGAGCAGGGCAGGGTGCCAGACCATGTCAAAAGCACGTGATATGTCAAGGGATATGGCTCTGATTTCATGTCCGGCATTGAGGACCTCCATCCATTGTTGGGAGAGCAGAAGCAGCATATCCAGGGTAGAGTGACCTGGTCTGAAACCAAATTGATGATCGGAAATCAAAGCATTGGAGAAGAGGAAGGATTTAATGTCTGAAGCGATGATGGATTTCATAACCTTGCTGATGATTGGGAGAAGGCTGATTGGTCTGCAGTTTCAAGGATCTGTTTTTGCACCTTTTTATGCAGGGCAGTAATATTTGCTGATTTCCAAGCAGATGGCAGATGACCTTCAGCAAATGAGATGGTGAATTGAACAGACAGAGAGAGAGAGAGAGAGAGAGAGAGAGAGAGATAGAGAGATAGAGAGATAGAGAGATAGAGAGATAGAGAGATAGAGAGATAGAGAGATAGAGAGATAGAGAGATAGAGAGATAGAGAGATAGAGAGATAGAGAGAGAGAGAGAGAGAGAGAGAGAGAGAGAGAGAGAGAGAGAGAGAGAGAGAGAGAGAGAGAGAGAGAGAGAGAGAGAGAGAGAGAGAGAGAGAGAGAGAGAGAGAGAGAATGAGCAAGAGCAGAGGAGCAGGTTTTTAGGACACGTGGGCTGATGCCGTCTGGACCGGTTGCAGGATCTGAGTCGAGGTTTGAAAGCAAGCTCTCCACCGTGTCAGGAGAAAAGGACGCAGAGTCCAGGGACAGTTGGGTGTGACTGGGTAAGGTGGGTAGAGAAAGCAATGGGTTTTGGACACAAGATTTTGATGCAAACACGGAGGTTAGGCATTCAGCCTTTTCACGTGCGGTATCAGCAGTGCGGCAATTTGAGGGAGGAGATGAAGGGGGAACATACACCAGAAACTGATTTGATTAGACGCCACCAGGATTTTGAGGAGGGAGAGAGGTTTGAAAGTTCAGAGTTGAGCTTCGAAATATGTTGTTTTCTGGCTCTCCTGAGGGTAGATACACACTTGTTCCGAGCTTTGTGGAAGGAACTGAGATTGCCCTCAGTTGGGTTTGCTTTCCATGAGGCAAAGGCAAGTTGTTTCAGGACAACTGCCTCGCCACAAGCTTTAGTGATCCAAGGGTGGGAGGAAGGGTAGGACAACTGAAGACGAGAGGGGAAAGATCTGTGCATGAGGGAGAGTAAGTTTCTTTGAAAGAATTCCCACGACGAGTTGATGTTGGAGAAAGTAACGATAGGAGACCAGTCTATAAGTTTGATGGCTGCTTGGAGACCCTGCCAATCAGCTTGAGTGAAATACCAGACTGGATGGCGGTGAGGTGGTTCTCTGATAACAGCCAGAGAGATGTCCACTTTGACAAGTATGTGGTCAATAGAACCGATTGGAGCGGGGGAAGAGCAGCAGATATTGTCAGGGAAATTTGTCAAAATCAGATCCAGAAGAGATGGAGTACCATTGGTTGAGATTCGGGTCGGGAAGTTGACCGATTGAGTCAGTCTCAATGAGTCTCAGAAAGCTTTTGCTGAGGTGCCATGACAGGTGATAGAGGTGCCCACACCGAGCCAACTGGCATGATGACAATTGAAGTCACCACATATGAGGAAGAGAGAGTTTGGATGAGAAGATAGAAGATGGTCCATGTTTTCAGATAGTGAGGTGTGGATGGAGTCATCACTGTTCGGTGGAAGGTACAGTAAACATATCAACATGAGGTGGGAGTGGAGGGGAAGCTGTAGCCAGAAGTATTCCTGGGGGTGTGGGGGAGTGAGAGCAGTGCATGGAGAGTGGGGAATAGTCTTTGATGAAGAGAGCAACTCCTCCACCAGGACGAGGCTCAGGTCTGTCATACCGGAGGAGGGAGTAACCAGGGAGAGATACTTGGGAGTCAGACACATCTTGGGAGAGGAAAGTTTCTGTTAGGCAGATTATGTCTGGTTTGTCAGTGGCAACCTGTATGGAAAGATCTGAAAGGTTTGAGTGAAGGCCCCAGATATTTGAGGTCCACACTGTTAATGAAGAGGGAGGGGAGTAGGCTTTGGGTGCAGGGAGTGGGAGGGGAGGGGGAGGGGAGGACAAGGGATGAGGGGGGGGAGGTAAGGAGGGTTGTTGAAAGAGTGTGGGGGATTGCAGAATAGCTAGGGGAGGGGGCTGGATGAGGAGGAGAAAAGGCTCTGTGGACTGTGGTGCTGGGGGAGAGGGGAGACAAGAGAGGGAGCAGAAGGCAGTTGAGGATTTGAGGAGGTGGAGTGAAGAGATGGAGGTGAGAGGGCAGTGGAAGGAGGCAGCTTTGTGGATGAGGGGGGAGGAAACTTTGAGAAGGGTGAGTGAGGGGGTTGAATGGTAGGGGAAGGGTGAGTGGGGAGAGTTGAGGGAGAAAGGTGAGGGGGGAGTTTTTGAGTGAGGTGAGAGGGAGGCTTGGAGGGAGAAGAGTGTGATGGTTGCTTTGAGAGTAAGGGTGAGAGGGATGAGTTGGCACTGAAATTGGAAAAAAAGAATGGTTGACGGAAAGCGAACATTCATAGCAAACTGGGGTTTTAAAAAAGTTTTAGGTCAGATATGCGATTAAACACATTTGTTGATGGATGCAATAAAGACGAATTCAGAGAATGGAGAGAAGAAACGCTGTAACAGTTGGATTTTTAGGCAAGGTATGAAGGAAATGTCGAATTGAGAGCAGTCTGTTTAAATAGTAGAAGAGTAGTGCATTTTGTTACAGCAAAGAGGACCACACGTGTGAAAGAGGAAGATGGATTGAGACTTGTGAGTGTGCAAGGAGCAAGGTAGTTTTTAGGGGGGGATTTAAGACAAGAAATAGTGTTTAGTTGGGAGGGATGGCGGATGTTGGGAAAGTGGGGAAGATAGAAATTGAAGGTAATGGGGAGAAAATACAATTAAACACGATCGTACACCGAGGGGAAGGATGGGTCGGCCTCAAGCACTCGGTAAGACAAGGTCGATGAAAACTCACAAAATAGCACGATTTTGAAACAAAACCGAACGAGGAAGACATAGTAACATGTAGGTGAGAAAATAAACAGTTAAAACAGGACAGATAACGACCGGAAACTTAACTTTGAGATCGTGAGCAGAGAGCCCTGAAAGAGACCTGCCGATGCTCCAAACCCAGAACCAGAAGTGGTCTTCTACAATCTCCTCGAAAGCAGATCGCTCTCAAAATGGCTACACGACTGTTATCATACAAACTCACAAATATGATCCTCTACTGTATACTTAAATACTTTTCTGACTCCCTAAAGCCCAGGTTCAAACTCTTTAAAATGCAATATCAAGGGTCAATTGAAAAACAAAAGATGGTGTGTTACATGTTCTTTTTACAGTTGGTGTGAATCGAATGGTGAGTGTGGGTGCCGGGCATGAGACTCACGTGTACTTCATTATGGATGCATCCAACAGTGTAGGAGAAGAACCTTTTAGAAATGGTGTACAATTTGCCCATCAATTCATTGATCAGGTGAAGAGTGTGTTTTTGCACAAATTGTACAAAATCAATAACTGCTTAAATTTAATCACCAGCCTTCTGCATGAATTTAGCTGACATTGTGATTTGTATTACTTGTGTTTTATCTGTTTTGTGGAGAGTCGTAACTTGTGCTGCTTCAACAGAATTACTACATGATACAGCAGGTATCGTTTGAGGTTGGACAAGGGTTGGGCGAACCTTTTTGAACCTCAACATTGTTATATTTCTGGAAGAACCAACATGGGGTTTTACCTTCTAATTTCCACAAAGAGGAAACTGACTTGATTGCTTTTGGTCAAGATTTAATCCGTTTACCTAAACCATTATTTGTGAGGAGTTAATCCACTGTGTTATTCATAATTATGTGACAGTCATATAGCTCGACAACTCATTGCGACCAAATAGACTACTGTCCTGAGCACATACTTCACTCCCAACTTTCATCATAAATACATCGCCCCTTTCTCAGTGAGGTTAATTGTAATGACTGGTGTAGTGTAATGGTCGTCGGTTTTCCGGTTGCCTGGTACAATTTTGATGAGTTGTAGCAACACGACCGCGACGACCGATCGCTTCGGAGTCTTCCTCGTCCGATCATGTTTTTAAAAGCTATGACACCATTAGAATCGGAAGACTGAATCCACCGAGTGTCATGCCTTTGAGGCGTTGCACGTCGTATGCAAGTGAGGCCGAGCAAGCCTAACGCGCAACACTTCCTCCTCCTCCTCCATCGTATGCAGCACACGGTTGCGGGTAGTATCATTGGCTGAGGGTGTGGCTGTGCTGCTGATGCAATGCCCTTATTACCAATGCCCATCTGGTGTCATCCTTCTGACTTCAGAAGGACGACAGGCTGAGTAAACGCCACCTGGTGTTAATTCAACGGAAAGTGGCTTGACCTCAGGATCCTAAGATTCCAAGCCAGCCACCCAAATCCCCAAGCCAAGACCAGGCTAAACGCGGAACACGATCCGATGGTGTGGTGAAAGTTGCCTCGACCAATTATCGTCTAAGTGGGTGTTAATTGACCACCTTAAGATAACTACAACTACCAGAATTCACCCACAAGACCAAGCCAGGTTTATGTGTGTATTAAAAGAAATGACATGAAGAGGAATTTACAAAAGGAGCAATGTAGAAAAATAAATGATGCAACCAACTTGGAAATATAACCGCTTACCCACTACCGGTTGTACATGTCCTCGGTATCAAATTAACAACTGGGATTCCTTAATTATACGATGCTTTATCTGGGTCCATCAGTCATGCCACAGAAAATAGACATTATATTGAGGCAGAGAAGACAGGAAATACCAGAGCCGTGTCTGGCATGGAATGGCTGGTAAGGATGCAGATTGCGTCCCATCACAAGCTGAATCAGTGCATCATCTCGTATGCTTGAGAACACAGGCAGGAGGAAGAGAGGCGTGGCTGGCTGAGTGGGGATGTGGTGCAGCAGGACAGCCTGACATGCACAACGCCCCTTCTGTGGCATTTGGTCTGGGAAATCATACCCCCTTCTGCTGCTTGGGATTTTAAAGTTTCTAGCTCCCATCCTTATCCGTGACATGTTTTGCTCCTCCCCTCTCGCTTGCTATTGTGCCGGAGCCCAGTCTGGTGGTGGAGTGACCTCTCGCCATTTGCCACTTCAACAACCCGAAGGAAAATAACCCTGGCTGATGGTACCTTTCCATTCTACCGCCAAAACTGCCACATCCAGGCCTAATGGATACTTTAAAAGTACATACATGATGGATTCCAAAGGGTAACACACCAAATAAATAGGTCAAAATGGATGGTGGTTTTTGAAACAAACATTACGATGGATTGGACATCACTATAAATACGGACTTGGAACTCACCGAAGGGCGAAGAAGAATTTTGTCTCTGAAGGGACACTGGATACCATTGACCAGAGTCGCAGGGCCAGGCTGATTGGCAGAGCTGAGCTGTTCAGGGAGCTGAGGCGTAAAACAGTACGTGCACTCAGGGTGGACAAGGAGGCCGATGTGCGAGGAATCTGTGAGGGGGTAGAGCATCACTTGTGGTCGTCCTGCTTTCAGAGGAATTCGCGCATTGCGTTCATCTAAGCCCATCCCTCGGTGTACTGCAGTTAGAGCAGAGGGTGGTGGGCTCTTGACAGAGGCGTCCGAAGTGAAGGCCCACTCAGCTGGTTACTTTGAGCGGTTGTACCAGGCTGATCCACCAGCTGTCGAGTTGGACATCAGGGGTGTTACAATCACTGTTGCTGACCCTCCAGTCAACTGTGGTCCACCTTTGTTTGTGGAAATACAGGCTGCGGTGAACCAGTTGAAATGGGGGTAAAGCTCCTGGGATCTGTGGCATCCATGCTGAACTTCTCAAATCTGGTGGAAATGCTGCACTCATGTTGTTGCATGCAGTTCTGTGCTCTGCCTGAAACACAGGCATCATCCCAACTGACTGGAAGAGGGGCCTTGTTGTCCCTCTCTGGAAAGGGAAGGGTGATCGCCAAGACTGCAACAATTACCGAGGGGTGACACTGCTCTCAGTGCCGGGCAAGGTCTTTGCTCGGATAATTCTTGATAGGGTTTGCCACCATCTGCTTGAGCACCAGCATCCAAGCAGTCAGGCTTTACACCAAAGAGGTCAACGATTGACTGTATCCTTGTTCTTTGGGTCCTCACCAGACGCAGACTAGAGTTTCGGCAGGGGCTGCTTGCAGCCTATGTTGATCTCTGTAAAGCGTTCAATTCAGTAAATCGGGATGCCCTCTGGAGGATTCTTGGTCTTCATGGGTTGCCACCAAAACTGATCGATCTGATGTCTGAACTCTACTCTGGTACGAGAGTGTTGTGAGATGTGGTGGTACCATCTCTGACTTATTTCCAGTTGTTATTGGAGTTCGTCAGGGGTGTGTACTGGCCCCCACACTTTTCAGCACTTTTATGGACTGGATTCTGGGGAGGAGGTTGGAGAGATCAAGCTGTGGTGCATCGTTTGGGAATGTCAAGATCTCTGACCTTGATTTCGCAGATGATGCAGTCATCTTTGCAGAGATTTTATATATCCTTTTGGGGGCCCTCGAGGTGTTAGTTCCCATACCTGACCTCCCATAGACATGCTCCCATACCTGACCTGATAAATACATCAAAGTAATGCTTATCTGAAATCATATTTAATTACTTCATGCTTATTCGAAAACACCCCTCAAGGAAATATCTGCACTATACAAAGCGCTTATTAACCCCTAAGAGTTATTCCCACAATGGTAGATTAATGGTAGGGTTTATAAAGTTATGATCAGAGCAAAAAAGGTTAATGAATGTTGTTGAAGTGAAAAAGTCTAACTTTGCTAATCAGTATTTTGATTTGCACTGAAAGTCCCATGACATTCGCAAGAACTTTCATCAATGCAGTGTTCATTGATATGGTACCAAAATTCTAACAGTTATCTAAACAGGATAATGCATAACTTTTACACATGTTGTTTGAAGTGCATGACTGGTCAAAAGTTTCAGAACACCCCCATTTTTCCAGTTTTTACTGAAATTTAAGCAGTTTCATGTTTCAATGTACTCTGAAATTAAAGCACAAACAAATAAACAATTGCAGACAAAAAAGAAATCATGGAATCGTTTTGTTGAACAAAATTTAATCTAAATTTTTGACTCATCAAAGTAGCCACCTTTTGCAAATATAACAGCCGAACATTCTCGTGGCATTCTTTCTAAAATGGAAATCAAATATTGTTCAGAAAGTTCTTCCCACCACTGTTGCAAAAGTTCCCAAAAATATGTTGCATTTGTCGGTTGCTTTGCTTTCACCCTTCTGTCCATTTCATCCCAAACCAGCTCGATGGGGTTTAAGTCTGGAGATTGTGCTGGCCATTCCATGATTTGAAGCCTACCGTCTTGATCTTTTCTTCAAAGGTAGTTCTGACATAGCCTGGAGGTATGTTTTGGGTCGTTATCTTGCTGTAGGATGAACCCCTGACTAACTAGGTGGAGATCAGAGTGTATTGCATGGCGCTGCAAAATGCTGTGGTAGCCCTTTTGGTTCAGGGTGCCAGTCACTGTGCCGACTCTGGATCCAGCAAAAGAGCCCCAGATCATCATGCTTTCTCTTCCATGCTTGACAGTTGGTGTCACACACTGAGGAACCATCCTTTCACCTACTCGATGGGGTACAAAAACCTTGCGTGATGAACCGAAGATTTCAAATTTTGATTCATCGGTCCATAAGACCTTCTTCCAGTTTTCAGTAGTCCACTGGTGGTGCTTCATGGCCCAGGCAAGCCTCTTTTCTTATTTTGCCATCTTAGCAATGGCTTTCTTACTGTCACTCGACCTGTCAAACCTGCAGCTCGAAGTCTTCTCTTCACAGTTGAAACTGAGACTTCCTTACTTCGACCAGTGTTAAGCTGTGCTTGAAGCTGCTGTCCGTGAGTCGCCTATCACACAAGCTGTTGACTCTCAGAAACTTGTCTTCTGATTGTGTTGTGGCTTTGGGTCTGCCAGACCTCTACCTGTCAGAGTTTCCTCCAGTTTCCAAGTGCCTTTTGATGATGTAGGAAACTGTACTCACCGACACTTTGGCTTCTTTGCAATTTCTCCAAAGGAAAGACCTGAACTTTTAAGGGTTATAATGATCTGTCTGTCTTCCTTTGCTAATTGTCTTTTTCTCACCATTATGATAACAATATACTACTTCCTGCAGTGCAACATTGTCCAAATAATGTTTCAGAGGGTGTAGCAACACAGTCTGTTTCAACACTGCTTTTATAAAGACAGAGGGTTTGTAACTAATCAACAAAAACTGGGACACCTGTAGGAATTGTTTGCATCAACTTTCAAGGCTTAATTTATTTCCATTGCTGCAGAACAGCTGCAGTTGCTAACGCATTACTTGTTCTCTGAAAAGAGCCTTTTTTAACAACTCTGTAATTTGCATTATTTTGCAGTTTTGGGAAACCTAAACTTTTCTTTTTTTTTAACCTCTGGCAGTTTATCGCTTAGCTCTGTTCCATTTCAGGTTATTCACTGGACTGAACTGCTTTAATTTCAGTAAAAACTGGAAAAATGGGGGTGTTCTAAAACTTTTGACTGGTAGTGTGGTCTTGATAACATGTTGTTGCGGTTTTGGAATTCCCTGGGTGTCACACTCAACACATAAGGGATTACCTTGTTAGATATTTCCAGAGTAATTGTGTCTCATTAAGTTACCTTTCCACTCATATCAGGGATGGGAAAAATGCATATGAGTATCTTGCAGGTTCTACCCATGTTGTAACTCTTTCCCCCTCCGGAATCCCGCTCACCACCGATTCCTTCCATAATCCCGCTCACCACCGATTCCTTCTATAATCCCGCTCATCACCGATTCCCTCTGTAATCCCGCTCATCACCAAATTCTTTCAAATCCCTCTCTTCGTCAATCCCAATCAATCCCTCTCCCCATTAAACCTTTCCTTCCCCGCATTTCCTTCCCCTACAACACAACATGCACACAATGCAACATGTTTTACAGTACACCCATTATGTTTCAAAACACACATTCGAAGCCATGATTAGTGCTGCTATCCCCCTCTGTTAGTTCTGTGGTGCTGCCAAGATGTGGGCACTGTACGTAATGGCAAGTAAGGAACGTGACATCACACTGCGTCAAAGGAGAGCCAGTGGGAAAGCAATGCGAGTGGACCAACCCACTCCCCCCCCCGAAGTCCTGCCTCGCCCAAGCGATCGGAACGTGACTGTGAACAAGAGCTACCTGCCTTCCTGCCTGTCTGTGTCAAGCCTTCCTTCATTCTAATTCATCGACTTGAGATGCACAAGAGAAAAGAGCAATTGGCGATTACCCTCTTAGCTCATCTGGGCGAGAGATTGATAAGCATATCACACTTTTCTTCTAGCACCTCCGCTGCACACGCCGCACCTCTTCCAACATACTGCACCCACATACCAACCACATTACTTTCCTTCCCTTCCCCTCCCTTCCCTCCACTTTGGGACCAACGTAAACCTGCCGGCTTGTATCTGGTGGGCGAGAGGCCGCAACCACGCCTCAAACTTCTTCCTCTCTTTCTTTCCAACTTCACCGGAGTGAGTGAAGCATGCCTGTCTTGTGTTTTGATTTGTTAAGAATGTGTAAGGGGATCTTTCGTGCTTAGGGTTTAAGTTCTGTTCTTGGTATCACTTCATTCTGTATATACTTGCGAATATTGCCTGTAAATACATACCTTTCTTGAATCTTTTAGTAACTGCTTCCAACCTGCTCGATTGTCTGTTTCCCTATTGGTTAGACATAGTGTACATAATAAATATAAGGGAAGTTGTACCCTATTGATTTGCTGTGCTAGATTAGCCAGTATCCCACCAATGGTTTGCTCGGCCATACGTAATAAGTAGACAAAGGTGGGAAGTTGAGAGTGTGGTTCCCCAGTTGGGATAACTAAATCACCAGGAAGGTAACGCGATAATTGGGCGTGAGGACCCTGCCAGATTTAGTTTCCTCAACTGGCATCTGCGGCTGTTTAGCAATCTTATGGGTCGTGGAGTTATCCGTGACTCATCGGCATCAGGGTCGAAGGTCAGGAAGCAGGTCCGAGCAATGCCCTCGTGAGCCCTAGCCTGCTCCCCTTAACCCTTAACAACATGCATAAAACCTAAGTCATGGTTGTGACAAATGTATGGCACATTATGTGTCAAATGACTACATTTTTTTCACATATGCACAGAGTGGGGTTAAAATGAGAACATCAAGACTGAGAAAATTCAATTTGTTATGCCTCCGCTGACAAAGTTGCCAGAGGCATTATGTTTTTGAGTTGTCCGTCATGCTGTCCGTCCGTCCGTCCGTCCGTGATAGTTTTTCATTTCCTGATAACTTAAGAATGGCTGAAGGGATCTAAGTCAGACTTGGTATAAGTCTGTAGAACCCCCAGCATTGCCTGGGGAAATTAAATGAAATATCTCTTACATGACAAATTTGGGAATGTTGGCTTTATGAATTCATATGAATTACCAATCTTGGGTGTTGCAAAATGTGTTTCAACTTGTATTGAAATGCTTCACCTTCTATGGATGCCCACCAAACATGCTGTCCTGAAGACTGCTTGTTTTGGGCGTTGATCCTCAACCCAAGCCTGTGTCTGTTCTTGAGTGTCAAGTGACTTGTAGATTGCCATTTTCTTTGCATCTGATTTGTTTCTGCCCATTGGGGGATCTTTATTTTGGTTGCATTTGGCAGTATGATGGAGTACTCCATATAAAGGGATGATTGGGGGAAAAAATTGACACCCATTCAAATGTGTACACAATGATATGCTCATGAACTACCATAGAGTGAAGTCATAAGCATTTAAAAGCCATACCTTTTATTCTCAAGCATTTTCTGAACTACCAAGACTTTAAAATATGCCACAATACATCATGAAAGTACCATATTTATCGATCGCTAAAACACCAATTTCTACTTCTTCTGTTTGTAGTTTTTCAACGCTCAAAACAATGTAAAACTGTAGCCCGACCTACCTCGATAACTGCTGAAGCCATGGTGGTGATTGAAACGTGAGGAAGTTACTTTGTCTCTGGGCTATTGCACGCAACCCAAAATTTTAAAATAGATATAACATTAATTGTTTTATTCCGTAAAGAAGTCAAACGTAAATGTGCACTCAACCAAACCAGGCCAGGATCGTGAGGGGGGGGGGGGTGGAATGAACAGTGGACAGAACCATTCCAAAAGCAATACCTATCCAAACCATCCCCCAAATCAACTGAAAAAAGTATTAAAACAATTAAATAACATAGATGGATTTAATCCATACCAAAATAAAAGATATGTAACGTTAAGCATTTTATTTATTTTTTTCAAAACGACAGGCGGCGAGTGGCACCAGCGACCAGCTATCTTGGAACACCCGAGGAAGTTTCAGTTTCATTTCCGCATGTAATGACATTACATTTTTGTCATTGAAAGCAATCTTTTTACCTTTACCTTGTATATGTCCACATGTAACACACCCTGCACTGGTTTCAGTGAAACAGCTGGTGTTCTGTTGTGCTTTTGTCTGCAATCAGGCATTCTTACCAGTTAAAAGTGACCAAAAGCATCACTTTGTTTTATTCCGAAAAGTAAGGTAAGGGAACTTTATTTTTACATTAAATTAGATTTTGAAATGTTTAACGATGTTGTTATTATTATTATTATTATTATTATTATTATTATTATTATTATTGTTGTTTGTCTCTCGGCAGTGAAGTTTCAACTCTATAGGGTTTGTCTGATCAGAGTCGCCGATTCGGTTTGTTTCTACTGATGTGTTTAATTTATCATGTTAATGTGTATGACTATAATCACCAGTAAAATGATTCCCAGTGATAACGAGTCTTTGTGTCTTTGTGTTTGTGTGTGTGTTTTGTTGTTTTGTTTCAAGGCTTTGTCTGCAAGGAACATAGTCATGGAGTTTGGCTGTAAGGAAAATTGTTATGGAGTTTGTCTGCAAGGAACATCGTTATGGAGTTTGTCTGTAAGGAACATAGTTGTGAACTCTGTCTGTAAGGAACATAGTTGTGAACTCTGTCTGTAAGGAACATAGTTGTGGACTCTGTCTGTAAGGAACATAGTTATTTAAACAACAACCCCCCTTCCCCACTCTCATTCCATTGTATTGAGGATCTGAAATTCAATTCTTCTCACACTGAAACCAACTCAACAAGAAACTTCTGACTTACTAAATTCAGACTCTCAGTTTCGTCAGTCACTTTCATGGTTCTATTACAAGGCTCTGAAGGAAAACAAACAAAAGTGGAAATGTGGAAACAAATGTGAATCAATCTGTCAATAGAACCTGATGAAATCCAGTGCTTATCACTCAGCTATTCCTGTACCTCTCGCATTCTAGTGAGGGAAGGGTATTCCAACATAGCAGCTGCTTGGTCCCGGAAGCGCGTGCTGCATAAGTAGGTTGTGATGTCGTATTGTGACATCGTAATGTGGTGTCATTTTTCATTGTTATTATTATTCTTCATTATTTTTCTTCACCCATCACAATCCCACAACAAAAGTAAAATGTCAAAATATATCGTGATGGTAGTCCATAAAAGGATTGTGGTGTCGTATTGTGGAATCGTAATGTGGTGTCATTCCCACCTTTTTGGTTGTTTTTTGAGATTTCATTCCTCTATGTCAGTGATCTTCACTATATTTTAGAGGGGGGCCACTTTTGCTGACAAGACATTAGTGTAAGAGCCGCCACACCACCTGCAGGACTCTGTCATGGCTGCTCTTAGACCCCGCCACCACTTACTCTTCTTCGTAGTGGTTAACTTGTCTGCAAGAACAATTGTTTGTGTACTGCCATCTACTGATGTAGTTAAGTTACTTTTATGCTTGGAACACTCATTTGAAACCATTAGGTCAATTTGATAGCATTTATGGCAGATTATGATGGGGGGTATTTTCACATTTGTGTATTATTGGCCGCACTTTTGGCCACCAGGGCCCGCCAGTGGCCATGCAATGAAGAACAGAGCTCTGTTTTTACATTTTTTTCAAATGTTTTTTTTCTTGTTTTTAATGCAAGTAAGTTAGGTTAAGATATTTCTTTTATCCAAACATATTCCTCGACCTTCCTCTGGAGCGATAACTTAAGAACGTCTGAAGGGATCAAGTCAAACTTGGTGTAAATATTATAGTGCTACAATAATTTAGGCGGAGGCATATCTGTCAATGTCGTGATGTTGAAGAGTGACGTTCTAGTTTTTCTTATCATTTAATCATACTTGCATAGATCACAAATATATATATATATATATATATATATATATATATATATATATATATATATATATATATATATATATATATATATATATATATATATATATATATATCCACAATTAAAAGTCTTACTCAAAACCATTATTATATTGTTGAAATTTAAAATATCCTTGTTTTATCTTAACTTGTTTTTGTTTTTCAGGTCAGTGCCTACACAGATACGATCAAATATGGCATTGTCATTTTTTCTGGGAAAGTTACATGGAAGAAGAAGATTGAAGTGGATGAATATTATTTTCCAGAGGAGATAATAGAACTGTTTTCTAACATCACCATTAATAATGGCAGTAAGTCTTCATGATGAGCTTCATCCATGTGTTATTGCAGGTCATTATGTAATGTTGCATTTATTTTTGCTACATTCTTGGCACCAAGATTTTTTAACACCCTTCTACCCTGAACAAGAAAACTGGGGTTGGTTCCATTTTTTTCAATAACCACTATGGCAGCCATCTTCAATTTCAAAATGGCTACCATTTCAGCACATTTTGTGTAGCATCTCACTTACCAGAACAACAAGACAATGGTTTATATGTCCAAATCCATATTTCTGGAGAGACATAATGCAATAAATTTTACAGTTGCACCAATGTCATCATAACATTATGATTGAATCATCTTCATCTGAGTTTTCTTCCAGTTGCTGATCTCGACATATAGTGTTGGTGCAGCCTTCTTCAGCTTCGCAGTTGCACATATTTGTGCATGTGAGATTGTTCTTCCTATAGGTGCATCGTCTGAAACATTTGCTGGCTCCACAGCCACACCTGATGAGCTCAACTACAGATTCAGGTGCTGTCAGCACTCAGACAGGACAGGAACTATTGTACCATCTGTGGCATCTGACCAGCCCAGCTTGCAAGGGTCTGCAATAACTGGATCCAGTACAAGGTCTTGGTTCCAAATAAATGCTTGCATGTGAGCTCTGAGTAAATGCTGGTCCCTTGCACCAACAGTTGGGGGGGGTTCATATCTATACCCTGACTATCAGACAGGTTTTTGAAATGCTTCCATCTAAGCTGTCCCACTGTTTTTGCAGTCAGTTTTGGTACTCATCAGCTGGCACAGAACCTGCTCACACCCCGAGATGACACTGGTGGATGATGTCTCCTCAGTTCCGAGTTGGGCCAATGCACTGATTACAGCTGGTGTTGCTTCGTTGAAAACCTTGAAAGCAGTCTTTTTACCTTTACCTTGTAGAGGTCCACATGTAACACACCCTGTTAGGCTGTGAAATCTGGGAAGGGCTGTATAATTTGATAGGCCAAGACTGTCATAGATCAGTTTTAACAACGTTTTTCTTCAACGTTCACTCGTTCCCATTAGCATATTCATCTGAGGACCAAGAACCGGTAGTCTGTGCAGAGTAGGAACCAACACATCTGTGTCTTGTGTCATGATGTGCATGCCCTTTCCTCTTGCACAGATCTCCACTTCATGTAACATCATGAGTGTGTCAGCTTCATTATGTGTGCTGATGCCTGTTAATGTTTGTGAATCTTCCACGTTGCTTTGCACATCAAATCCGTCACTGAAACCATTGGTGTCTTTAGCTGAATGGCTTTTTCTGCCAGGTAGAGAGTGAGGGAGTCTTTTGTTTCATTGTTGACCAGGAATACCTTCAAGTCAGTAATATGCATCGGATCGCCAACATGGAGAGCAGTTGCTGTGTTGGGAGCCCTGACTGGTGACGTCTGGTGATATCCTTGATAGTGTTCTGTCTGACATGATTGTCAAAGATCATATGACCACCTTGATGGCTCTTGCGTCTGGTTTATATGTCCTTGCAAAGGCCTCTCCCAGTTCTTTGCAGGTTTGGGTGATATTGAAGACATGAGTTCATGAACCACTGACATGTCATCAATAATTAAATAGGTGTTTCTGTAATCAACAAATGTCATTTTTCTATGTGGATCATGTTCATCATGAACTGCAAAGTCTTCATAAGACATGTTTGAGTTCACTCTTGCCGACACAAGGAATAAGGGAGCCATCACTGTTCATCAGAGTGGAATTGATTACCGTGAATTCATGATTTGAAACCACATTTTCAATGTCAATTGGGCTACTGGACTTGGCTGGAACGAGAATTCCAGCAAACAGCGAATTTGTAGCTTTCAGTTCAACATGACCTCTAGCATCCTTCAATTTGATGGTTTTGCATGCATCCTCTTAGTTGAGAAACTTAACTTTCATCATGCAGTCCCATAGGTTTGTAGTTCGACAAATGTGCTATTCAACAAAGGATTTGATTGCTTGCCATGATCTTCCATGTTCCATATGTCCTTTTCAACATGCTCAGGCATCACCTGTTTTGTCATCAAATTGTACAGCCTAGGTGACGTATCAGCAAATTGATGACAGTGCTGTAACACTGCCAACAGCTGTTTCACACTCTTCTCCCGGTGAGAAAATTTGGCTGATGTCAATTGGTGGAAACGAGGACCGCATGTTGTTCACATGCCAGTCATCTCCTCTGTCTCATTGGCTAGTCTTGCCAATTCTGGGGCACAAAAACAGTATTTCATGAGAGTTTCAGGCTTGTTGGTAATTCCCTTTAAACCACCATCGTCTTTCAGAACTTTGTTCAGGAACTCTTTCCTTGATCAATCCCAGTGCCTGTGAATGCGATATCATTCTTTGTCGGAGCAAAATCACCTACCAGTAGTCTGTTCCAGTTGATTGGATCTATGTCATTGGTGTTGAAAACTCTTGCAATATATTCTATGATGTTTTGGGCGTAATCCAGCATAATCCAGTAGTTGAAAAAGTATTGACACAAATTTTCCAGACATGCCAAGTATAGGACCAGATCAGGCTGCCAGAATGAACATGTGATGTCAAGTTGTGCCATCACTTGCTTCATATACATCCGTGCCCATTGATACATTGGGAATTTGTTGTGACTCAATCAAACTCAGCTCGCTGTTTTTCCAAGTTCAACTGTTCAATCACCATTCCAAGATGTTGATGGGCTTCCTGAATGCCTTCCTCACGTTTGCATGCTTCTGACAATGTTTCAGAAACTGAAGTCTTTTATTTCAGGAATTCTGTAAATCAGACGAAAGAATACTTCAAGTGTCTGGTGATATCGTTGACCTGAGCTTGCATAGCGCGATTGTGGTGATTCCCATTCAGTATCTGATTGACTGTTACAATACATAAATTATATTTTCAATGTCAGAATTGGAGGGATGGCCAATGAAAGGTTATAATTCACTTTATTGAAGAAGTTGATAATAAATAGTTAATAATGAGCTATTGTGGCCATTTTAATATCCAAATTTACTATCGTAAAGGATTCTTCATTGATCTGACAAAATTATAACTTGTTTTATTGGATTCTCCATACCAAAAAATATGTAGTATTTGCAGAAAAAATAAAAAAATTACAATTATATGTGGTCTGGGTGGTAAACTATAAAAGTGATCTATATATAAACTACATGTGGTGAACTATATATAAAAAGTGATCTATAAAAGGTAAACAACCCTAGCCATTTTGAAATTCAATTTGGCCACCATAGGGGTTATTAGATCCTCGTGGAGGATCTCGAAGTCTTACTCACTTTGTTGTTCTTCATCTTCTTCTTGTGGACTTTTTTGTTTCACATCCTACAGTTTTCATCGAAACTTCAAATGAAACTTGGCGTATATATATATATATATATATATATATATATATATATATATATATATATATATATATATATATATATATATATATATATATATATATATATATATATAAAATACCCTGTGCAGACAGTAACCATCTCCGATTTTGAAAATTCCTCCAAGAAAAAAAAGTTATGACGTCAAAATATCTCCGCTAATGGAAATCGCCGAAAAAATTATCTCCGAAACCAGGCAAGCTTTTTAAATTCTGTTTGCAGGAATCGAACAGGGCATTAGCAGAGATTAATTACCGCACATATGACACATCACTATGACGTCATATCAATTTTTATGACGTCATTCCTATTTTTTGACATTTTTTGTTTCACAACCCAGAGTTTTCATCGGATCTTCGTGAAACTCGCCATGTATATGCAGAAAGCCCACGCGCAGGCAGTAACCATCTCCGATTTTGGAAATTCTTCCTAGAAACAAAGTTAACGTCATAATATCGCCGCTAATGGAAATCGCCTCTACCATTATCTCCGAAACTAGGCAAGCTGTGGTGAATTTTGTTTGTGGGAATCAAGCCGGGCATTAGCACAGACAATTTATCACAAAACTGATACATCACAATGACGTCATAATCGTTTTTATGACGTCATCATTAAAAGGATGAGAATCTTAGCTCATTTGAGCTTGTTTTTATTATAAAATGGAACTGACCCTGTTCTGCTCATTAAGGTATAAGGATTCCATTGAAAAACATTGGTTCCAACCCACATCATAAATAATTGTTACATTACACCCTGTACGATGTACAGTGAGAGAGAAATAAAAAAAGTGAGAGTTCAAACTGATATTGTGATAAAGTTGGATTGTTTATTGATAAACAACAAGAAAAGGTGAGGTAAACTCGAGTGCATCTAAGTGTGCACTTGTTGGGGGTCACATGGATCTGGAGCTGATGGTTTTCTGTGCAATGTTGCACTTTTCTCAAATATTTTTCTGATTCAAAAGGATTTTATCTTTGGTGGACCTTATTACCGACATGCAATTTCGTATGGTCACTTCACTTGTTTTCAATACATTTGGGAGATTTTGAAAGAGGTTAGGTGGCCATGATGGGTCATTGGTACCCCCAACTGGCTCTTCCCTTGAATGCTCACTTGTAAATAGTTTGCAAGTTTCTCATGTATGGATTAATCCTCTCGCACACAAAACAAAGCAAAATTTTTGAATATGCTTTAAAGGTTCATGGACCTAATGATGTTTGTAAGCTAAACTTTGTTCCCTCTCAAGGGGGTCACTTGATCATGAAGACTGACAGCAAAAGGACAGGATACTGTGTTTCTATTATCGTGCATATTACAGTGAAGATTATTGAATTATTAATACGAAGGTAATTTTAAACAATCCAAAGATGCATGATTGTTTGAACGTTTTTGAAAATTTTTGATTCGGATCCGAGAATTTCTTTAAGTGATTCTTCCCGATTGAGTGATAGGGCAAAAATGATATATCATAAAACACGATATCTCAAAAAGTTGTGGACGGATTCTGATGAAACTTGGTGGACAGGTTGGGTGTGTAACAAGGACGAATTTATTCGATTTTGGTGAAGATCTTAATCCGGATCTGGATATGAGATTTTTAAAATTTCATAAGTCGTTCTTTACTATTGAGAGATGGGGCCAAAAATGATATAGAGCATGATATTTCAAAAGTTGAGAGCGAGTTATGACAAAAGTATGTGGATCAGTTGGTAGGTGACAAAAACAAGCCAATTAAATTTTGATTCTAGTCATAATCCAAATCCGGCCTATCAGTGGGATAAAAAGCGTAAACTTTTCACCCTGGCGGAGGTATGCACTCTACGAAACGCTATCCTGCAACAGTGGTCTGAGGAAGTTTTGGATCATGTCACGGTATCTTTCGCCATTCACTGGTAGAGTTTCACCTTTATTGTCCTCGTTAAGGTACGGCCAATGATTTTGTTTGCCATAATTCCATGCCACACAGTAACACGTTGAGGCTGCAGTGCATACTGGTACACAATCCATGGATTTTCTGAAGCCCACAACCGACAGTTCTTGTTACCTCCGTCATCGAAGGTGGGCGGAGGTTGCTTTCACCCCTTACTGTCTGTTTGTCTGTCAACAAGATAACTTGATATCCAAAAAGTTGTGGATGGATTTTGGCGAAACTTGGTGGATGAGTTTTAGGTAGGTGACAAAAACAAGCCGATTAGATTTTGGAGGTCCAGATCCAGATCTGGCCTATCAGTGGGATACAAAACGGATAAAGAAGGCAAAATGAGGTGCATAGCATTATGTCGAGACAGAATTAGTAGACCCACTAGCTCAGGCCTTGGTAAGTAGATCAGACACACAACGGGACACAAATTCGACAATGCACCACAACAAGGTATGATTAAAATTGGACTAAAACACAACCAACATGGACAAAACTATAACCGAACAACGTGATGGATCTGGTCCAGAAAAAAAGCTTTGATGAACTTGAAGGAGGCACACACAAGCCAACGTTAAATGTGCTCAGGTCTGGAACCGGAATGTAACATCCTCAATCTCAAACAAGAGGTTATTACCTTCTCTTGGCCAGATATCAGTCATTCAACATGGTCTGGCATCCTGTTTTACCTGCCTGTTTACCTTTTACCTGTTTTTACCTGATCTCTGCCTGTGACATAAAAGGCCACCTTCATCCCTGGATTTATGCCTTCCTCCACTGACACAGTCAAGGTGTTTTCCTCAATGTCCCATCTCTGAGTGGAGGCTGGAGTTCTTCAAGGCAGTTTTGGGTCCATTCTTGTTCCTTATCCATATTCATGATCTCTCTGATGCTTTGGAAAGCCCTCTCTTTTTGCAGTCTACTCCACATAATGTAGGACAGTACCACATCCATCTGCTATGCAGACAGCAGCTGTGTCTCTGCTGATCTGGAAACGATTAGACTCTGATCTGATGAATGGATCATGTCATTCGATCCTGAAATACCTCGGTCTCACTGTATTCCTCTGAAAGGATAGTCAAACGAATCCACCTATCCCCTTGGTCATCCACTGGAGGAGGTTTCATCTCTTGAACTTCTCGGTCTTACCTTCTGCCATGAGCTTTCCTGCACCAACCACATGGCAAGCCTGCCATCCAAAGCCAGCAGCAGACTGTGCATAGTCCGTCGATCCAAGCCTTTCCTTGTAAAATCAGTGTGTCTCACAGTCTTTCCACCAAACAAGGCGTAAAGCCACTTTACTGGAGGTAAGGGACTAAGAAAGAAAAATAAAAAGAGGAAAAACGAGCAAAACCTTCACCATGTCCTGAAACAAGAAAACCTCTTCACAGGACCACTGTGCAGGAGGGGGTAACTAGGCCAGGCAGAAACATAAATTTTCTTATGCCCCTTGGGTGTTTTTTAGGCGATACCATCTCAGTACTGGATGGCCATTGGCTCATCTCATATACCCTTTATCAGGTGTTGTTTTTCGTTCTGGCAGAGTGTCGTAGTCATCCTCCCCACTAGCAAAGCCAGTGAGGGGTGTTGGCTTCGTCGCCAACAACCCGACCATGCGGCAGGTAGCGCTGGGTGACATGTTACCAAGTGGAAAGTGGCAAAGACTGACCTGACTTAATAAGATTTCACACAGCACCATGTAAGTCACTCAAAGGTGAGACGGCTGTTATTTTTGGATAAACAACATAAATTACCATTTATTTTTACCTGGATCCCTGAAATGCACAAGAATCCTTTTAAGATGAGGTTCGTAATTGCAGGTTGAGAATGCAATGTCAAACCAATGTCAGAGAGTATTACAGCCGGGGCAATGAAACTGATTTACGAATGCTTACCTGTGGCTACTGCATCAGGGTAAATTGAACTTTGGCACTGTGTTGCTATTGCCTTGAGTTGTTTTTATGCTTTCACCACCGAAGTCGCTGGAGGCATTATGTTTTCAGGTTATCCGTCTGGCTGTCCGTCCGTCTGTCCTTGAGAGGTTTTCTTTACCTTGATAACTGAAGAAGGGATCTAAGTCAAACTTGGTACAAGTATGTAATATGGAATAGGCAAAGCCGAGAAGCGAACGTAGAATTCTTCTTACATTTGATGCTGCAATTTCCGGTGACTTCGGCCTGGATTCGGGATCAGCGATCAAATAATGTAAATCACGATTAAAGTTTATTTTTTGATGATGCGGGAGATATCTTTATTATAAAATTAGGTACACTTAAAACTGCTGGAGTATTTACTCTCTAGTTTTGTTGTTAATTTTTTAGTCATAAATCTGTGATTGGGTATACTATAGATCAAATTAATTATTTGTGTATTTCTAGAACCGTGATAACACCACTGCATATTACCTCAACATTACCTTCACAACAACAACTACACTGCCTAGAACAGGACCTCATCTGAAAAAATAAATATTACCTTCACAATGATAACTACACCGCCTAGAACAGGATCTCATCTGAAAAAAAAAATTTCCTCAACTTTACCTTCACAACGACAACTACACTGCCGAGAACAGGATCTCATCTGAAAAAAATAAATATTACCTCAACATTACCTTCACAATGACAACTACACCGCCAAGAACAGGATCTCATATAAAAAAAAATGTTACCTCAACATTACCTTCACAACGATAACTACACCGCCAAGAACAGTATCTCATCTGAAAAAAAAAAATTCCTCAACATTACCTTCACAACGACAACTACACTGCCTAGAAAAGGATCTCATCTGAAAAAAAAATCCTCAACATTACCTTCACAACAGCAACCACACCGCCTGGAACAGGATGTCATCTGAAAAAAAAATTCCTCAACATTACCTTCACAACGACAACTACACCGCCTGGAACAGGTCTCATCTGAAAAAATAAATATTACCTCAACATTACCTTCACAATGACAACTACACCGCCGAGTAAAGGATCTCATCTAAAAAAAAAAAAAATGTTACCTCAACATTACCTAAACAACAACTACACCGCCTTGAACAGGATCTCATCTGAAAAAAATAAAAATTCCTCAACATTACCTTCACAACGACAACTACACCACCTAGAACAGGATCTCATCTAAAAATATAATTCTTTCCTCAACATTACCTTCACAACGACAACTACACCACCTAGAACAGTATCTCATCTGAATAAAAAAATTTTCCTCAACATTACCTTCACAACGACAACTACACTGCCTAGAACAGGATCTCATCTGAAAAACAAATTCCTCAACATTACCTTCACAACAACAACTACACCACCTAGAACAGGATCTCATCTAAAAATATAATTCTTTCCTCAACATTACCTTCACAACGACAACTACACTGCCTAGAACAGGATCTCATCTGAAAAAAAAATTCCTCAACATTACCTTCACAACAACAACTACACCACCTAGAACAGTATCTCATCTGAATAAAAAAAATTTTCCTCAACATTAGCTTCACAACAACAACTACACCGCCTAGAACAGTATCTCATCTGAATAAAAAAATTTTTCCTCAACATTAGCTTCACAACAACAACTACACCGCCTAGAACAGGATCTCATCTGAAAAAATAAATATTACCTCAGCATTACCTTCACAACAACAACTACACCGCCTAGAACAGGATCTCATTTGAATAAAAAAATTTTCCTCAATATTACCTTCACAACAACAACTACACCGCCTAGAAAAGGATCTCATCTGAAAAAATAAGTATTACCTCAACATCACCTTCACAACAACAACTACACCGCCTAGAACAGGATCTCATCTGAATAAAAAAATTTTCCTCAACATTACCTTCACAACAACAACTACACCGCCTAGAAAAGGATCTCATCTGAAAAAAAAATCCTCAACATTACCTTCACAACAACAACTACACCGCCTAGAAAAGGATCTCATCTGAAAAAATAAATATTACCTCAACATCACCTTCACAACAACAACTACACCGCCGAGAAAAGGATCTCATCTGAAAAAATAAATATTACCTCAACATCACCTTCACAACAACAACTACACCACCTAGAACAGGATCTCATCTGAAAAAATAAATATTACCTCAACATCACCTTCACAACAACAACTACACCGCCTAGAAAAGGATCTCATCTGAAAAAATAAATATTACCTCAACATCACCTTCACAACGACAACTACACCGCCAAGAACAGGATCTCATCGGAAAAAATAAATACAAGAAGCGAACGTAGAATTCTTCTTCCATTCGCTTCTGACTTTACCTATAACTGGTTCACAACTGTATACGCAATTTCCGGTTACTTCGGCCTGTATTCGGGATCTGCGATCAAAGAATGTAAAGCACGATTAAAAATTATTTTTTGATGATGTGGGAGATATCTTTATTAAAATTAACTTTGGGGAAAAAAATAATTGAATAAATTAATAAATAAAAAATCACTTCTGGTCAAGAATAAAAGAAATTAAAAGTTCCGGAAAGAGTTTCAAAATCACTCCCGGTTATGTTAAATACAAAATAAACACTTCCTGTCATGAAAAAAATCACTTTCGGAAGTATAAAATTAACTTTGGGAAAAAAAAAAAATTGAAAAAATAAATAAACATTTCCGGTCATGATCTCCCGGCATGCATCATTCCCCATGACAAAAACCAGAAGCAAAAGGGTCATCGCCGATACACAGATTCCAAATTGCCAGCGTATTGTGCTGTTGTTGTTGTTGTTGTTGTTGTTGTTGTTGTTGTTGTTGTTGTTGTTGTTGTTGTTGTTGTTGTTGTTGTTTCCTATTCTCTCATGTGCACGCGTTGAGTATGAAGCTCACTACGTTCGCTATAATGATGTATACATAAACTGATTGGATTATGGGTTGAAGAGGTCAAAGGTCAGAGGTCATGTCAGGTAAAATTGTGATTTTTGAGAACGGCTGAAGGGATTTAAATCAAACTTGGTACAAATATGTATGCTGATGTAAAAATGTAGGCGGAGGCATATCTGTGGACATCGCGACGTCGAAGAGTGTAGTTCTCGTTATTTTTTTTTAAATGTCCTGTGGACCTCGTTGGTCTTGTGGACCTAATTGATGCATTCGGAGGCTGCAACAATTGTCTGTGAGCTTGGCGCAAATAGGAAACAGAGTTATTTTAAAAGGACCTTCGAAGGTTAATTTTTTTTTTCTCTCTCGTCGATTGCAAGAACTTGTGTGAGTGGCATTTACCTGTTAGCTACAGTAAGCAAAATAAAGGTATCTTTGATTCCTTCCCAATGAACACATACCTTCCCCTCCCCTTATAAATGTCTCCTCCCAAGACTTTTTCTTTCTCCTCCCTCCTCCCTAAATTCCCTACCTCATCCTTTGTTTTTCTCGATACACTCTCAGTCCTTGACCATCCACTATCCCATCCATACCTCATATGCACTTTGCCCCCAATAAGCCAAGTAAACAGTAAAGGAACATTATTCGATGAAACCTTGACAATTTTTGACATTACCATTTACCAAACACATCATTCATGTCTTGTCAGGTGGAGGTGGTGGTGGGACAAATATGGGTGATGCCCTGAAAGCAGTCTATGATCATATGAACCTGTTGAAGGCTCAGTATAAGCACAGTGGAGTGAATTGGACCGAAGTCAGGCAGGTTGTGGTCCTCATTACAGATGGTAAGTCTTTTCTTATTAAATATCTTGCACCAAGGGTAACAGATTTTTTTTAACTTGTTCTAAGCATTTATACAGTAAATTGGTAATTCACATACTCTTTGTTCCGATTTTCTATCCATTGTGTTTTATCTCCACCAGCAACAAAAGGCTTCTTGTTTTACTTCATGCATATTACTTTTGTTCGAGGTGGTAACATACCTGCATTAATTGGTAAGAAGAAATATTTCCCGATGAATAATATCGTTGTATGCTCCACAGTTGTACCCACACGCAGGATGCAATTGGGCCACCACAACTACATTCTGATTCACAAAGCTGGTTGCTGCCTCAAATGTGTGTGGTTGGAGTAAACAGGCAGTTTAGCTGAATACTACTGAAACAGGTCAATGCCCTATTATTAGCAATTAAAAAAAAAAATCTTTATTTACAATTTACATGCTTTACCCAAATTTCCTTAAACCAAATTAAATACACAAAAGCAACAGCACAGCAAAATCCGGCAGCACAATATCTGAATTTTGAAACCAAGGCAGCACTTAAAGTAGGTGGTGGGTACATTGAAATGTTGAACGAAGCACCTGACAGTCAGGTCAGGTCAGGTATGGGAGCATACGCTGAAGCAGCGCATCGCTGTGTACACGTTCCGCGGTACTCCAGGGGCCTCCATCTTGCCATCCCCCAGGCAGATGTCCGGCCCATCCTCGTCTCGAGATGCCGATCAACCTGTTGCAACAACGAGGCACGGGGTCAGCCCATTGGCCTCCTCCACAAGTTAGGCTCCCTCGCTAAGAGAATCTGATGAGCAGGATCAGCATCAGGAATACAAGTCAAATGTCTATCCTGCGAAAGGTGACGCTCGTGGACTATACAGGTAACAAATCTCATCTGAGTCTCATTGCACACAAAGTCTGATCAACAACAGCCAAGGGTTCTCTAAATAGACCTGGAGTTAAGTCTCCATTTGAGATACTTGGTTAGAGTCCAAATCTCACATCCGTAGAGCGAGACTGGAAGGACCGAGGACTTAATGACTCGGACTTTCATCCTTCGACATTGGTACCAACAGCGCCACACCCCATGATCCAGTGAATCCATGATTACCTAAGCTGACCTAATCCAATGAATCCCAGACGTCTGTCGACCTCTCGCTCCAAACATGCGGAGACGTGAATGTCACTGCCTCATTGAATTTTTTTTTCCGACGACGCTTCTATCACCCGGTTTAATTTGATATATTTAAGAAGCGAATGTAAGAAGAATTCTACGTTCGCTTCTAGGCTTTGCCTATTCAATATTAGCGATTCAATGCCGGGTGATAGAGGCGTCGCTGCAACAAGTGAATCTCTCTGTGACCTCAACATCCTCACCACAAACAAGTACATACCAGATAGCAGCATCCAAGATGTCATTGAAAGCCTGGATCTTGGCTTTCACCCAGGAAACCCATAATCACAATGGCTCCGACTCCTCATACAATGCCTCGAGGGCACCCATAAGTACATCCAGCATCTCCGCAAGGATGACTATCATCTGTGAAATCAAGTTGAGAGATCCTGACATTCCCAAATAATGCATCGCAGCTTGAACTCTCCAATATACTCTCCATAATCCAGTCCATACAAGCACGGAAAAGTGTCAGGCCAGTATTCCTGACACATGCCTGACAAATTCCAGTAACAAGTGCAAAATATGTCAGAGACGGAACCACCACATCTCACAGCACTTTCAGTACCAGAGTATAGTTCAGAAATCAGATCGATCCATGTTTGTGGCACCCCACTAAGACTGAAAATCCTTCAGAGGGCGAATCGATTAACCGAATCAAAGGCTTTGCAGAGATTAACACAAGCTGCGAGCAGCTCCTGCTGAAACGTTCATCTGCATTCAGTGAGGACATGAAGAGCAAGGATACGGTCAATCATTCACCTCTTTGGTGTAAAGCCCAACGGCTCTGGGTGCTGGTGTTCAAGCAGTTGGTGGTGAACCCGATCAAGAATTATCCGAGAAAATACCTTGCCCAGCACCGAGAGCAGCATCAATCAACCCTCAGTAATTGTTGCAGACCTGGCGATCACCCTTCCCTTTCCTGAGAGGGACAACAAGGCCCCTCTTCCAGTCATTTGGGATGATGCCTGTGTTCCAGGCAGAACAGAACACAGAACTGCATGCAACGACACGAGTGCAGCATTTCCACCATCCTTGAAAAGTTATGCTTGGATGCCACAGACCCCAGGAGCTTTACCCCCTTTCATCTGGTTTACTGCAGCCTGTGTTTTTACAAATGAAGGTGGTTCACAGTTGATTGGAGGGTAGTAATAGGGATAGGAGGAGAAGAGATTGGGACCATACTCTGTGCAGAGCATTCATGCTGCTTAAGCAGTCTCCTTGGCTATTGGGCACAATCCTGGACAGGTCGCCACTCCAACACAGTATACCAGCATGCCGGCACTCATTTTGCCAACCTCGGAAGGATGACAGGCCGAGTTAGCCACACCTGGTAGTAATTCAACAGCTGAGCGGGATTTAACTTCAGGACCCTCCAATCCAAAGCCCGCCACCTTAACAATTAAGCCAAGACCAGGCATGGTAATAGGGATAGTGACAACCATAACATCCAAATCAACAGGTGGTTGGTCAGTCTGGTGCAGCCGCTCAAAATACTCGACCCAGAGGGCCTTCACTTCAGACTCCACTGTGTAACAGCCCACCACCCTTCACTCTAACTGCCCACCACCCAAGCTCTAACTGCAGTACACTGAGGAATGGGTTTGGAGGAATGCAATGCACGAATTCCCCTGTAAGCAGGATGAGAATCACTTGTCCACAGGTGATGCTCTACCCCCTCACAGATTCCTTGCACCTAGGCCTCCTTGTTCGCCCTCAGCGCACATACAGTTTTACGCCTCAGCTCCCTGAACAACTCAGCTCTGCCATTAAGCCTGGTCCTGTGAATGTGGTCAATGGTATTCAGTTTCTCTTGGTGGACAACATTCTTCTTTGCTTGATGGTGGGTTCCAAGACATCCATCGGCAACATCAAGGAAGGTAGTCTTGAAGGCATTCCACAACTCTTCAGGATTCCCCAAAGCACCCAGTCCCCCCAAATCACCACTCAGCCTGTTTGCAAATTCCTCAGCTATCCTCTCATCCCTGAGCTGGCCAACATCCCACCTCTGCTGGGATGCTACCATCCTCCTGTATTTATGCTGCAACTTCAGAGTTGCTACAAGCCTTTGTTCGGTATTGTGGAACTGAGCACTCCAGTAGACCCTGCAGTTCTGGAGCATCCTCCTGCAATCATCAACAAGCACATAGTCTATCTCCTTTGCCACACCACCAGTGTTGGAATACCAAGTCCAGAGATGAGCCTGTGGGCACTGAAACCATGAACCAGCCACCCTAAGTCCATGACCTCTTGCAAAGTCAAGGAAATTATTGCTATTCTGGTTCACAGTTCCAGACCAATGGGGACCAACACATGTCTCATAAAGGTCCCCTGTCAGTGCCAGTGGATGCATTGAAATTCCCCAAGACAAAATGAGTATCTCTCCTCGGGCACTGATCAACCACAAACTTGAGCGCGGTATAGAATGTGTCCTTCACAGTGAGATCACTCGCCTCAGTCGGAGCATACACAGTGCCTTCAGAAAGTATTCACACCCCTTGACTTTCTCACATTTTATTGTGTTACAGCCTGAATAAAAAATTGCTTTGAGATATTTTTTGTCACTGATCCATAGAAAATACTCCATTATGTCAAAGTGGAGTATTTGTTTCAAATTTTTTACAAATTATTGATAAATCAAAAGCTGAAATATCTTGAGTCAATACGAATTAATTAAAACCCATTTGCTATGAAAACCCCTTTGCTACCAAGAGCACAGTGAGCTCCATCAATAGGAAATGGAAGGGATATGGAACCATCTATCCAGACTCTTCCTAGAGCTGACTGTCCGAACAAGCTGAGCAACCAGGCAAGAAGGGCCTTTGTCAGGGAAGTGACCAAGAACCGAATGACCACTCTGACGGAACTACAGAGTTCCTTGGCTGAAATTGGAGAACCGGCTGAAAGGACAACAGTCTCTGCAGCACTTCATAAATCTAGGCTTGATGGGAGAGTGGTCAGATGGAAGCCACTCCTGAGAAAAAGGCAAATGACAGCATGCCTGGAGTTTGCAAAAAGGCACGTGAAAAATTCTAAGAGCATGAAGCAAAAGATTATGTAGTCTGTTAAGACGAAAATCGAACTCTTTGGCCTGAATGCAAAGCACTACGTCTGCCGGAAACTGAGCACAACTATTCACCCATCTAACACCATCCCTACCTAACACCAATCACCCATCTAACACCATCCCTACCTAACACCAATCACCCATCTAACACGGTGCCGGCAACATCATGCTATGATGACGCTTTTCAGTAGCAGGGACTGGAAGATTTGTAAGGATAGAGGGAACAATGAATGGAGCCAAATACAGACAAATCCTTGAAGAGAACCTGCTTCAGAGTGCAAACGACCTTAGACTACTGCGAAGATTAGGTTCCAACAGGAAAATGAGCCAAGCATACAGTCAAATTCACACTGGAATGGCTTCAGAACAAGAACGTGAAAGTCCTTGAGTGGCCCAGCCAAAGCCCAGACTTGAAAGCCATTGAGAATTTGTTGAAAGACTTCAAGATTGCTGTTCACTGACGCTCCCCCATCCAATTTGACAGAGCTTGAGCAAATTTGCAAGGAATAATAGGAGATTATCTCCAAATCTAGATGTGCAAAGCTGATACAGACATACCCAAGAAGACTCGAAGCTGTAACCGCTGCCAAAGGCGCTTCTCCAAAGTATTCACTCAGGGGGCTGAATACTTATGTAAATTAGATATTTCTGTATTTCATTTTGAATTAATTTGTAAAAATTTCTAAAAACATGTTTTTACTTTGTCATTTTGGGGTATTTATGTGGATAGGTGACAAAAATTTATATTTAAGCCATTTTAAATTCAGGCTGTAACACAACAAAATGTGATAACGTCAAGGGGTGTGAGTACTTCCTGAAGGCACTGTACAGAGACCTGGGAAATGTCACCCAAAGAGTGACAAATCCTCAGTCTCATAATACGCTCGTTGAACGGTTACGTCAATTGTCATCAGTCAGCTTATTTGACACAGCTATCGCAACTCCTTGGGAATCGTAACCATCAGAGCAACGAGACCAGTAGTAGGTGTAACCACCTGCCATTATCTTACCACTATCCGGTCTCCGAACATCAGAGAGTGCCGCAATACCAAGGTGCAAACGCTGGAGCTCTAATGATAGCAGACAGGTGATCATCTTCTCTTCAGGATAGGACAATCCAGGCACCCACCAGAATGGACCGCCTCAGGTTTACCAGAGGAGATCATCATCTGGTGCACGACACCTCAGCACCACCCAGACACACACCACCGCAAACTGATCCAGGAAGCTTTTTCTCCGATCAAAGAATGGGAGTCTTGAAGGCTTTGCTCCAATCCCATCAGATGGTGAGCTGCTCTGTGAAGGGCAGCTGCACAGGAGGTATTCCCACGGAGTTTGTTTTCAGTTATATTGTGTTTTTGCATGTTTTGCCGAATGAAGTGTTTTACGGTGGCCAAAGTGCAAATCCTGCCACCAACCTCCAAGAAAAAAGATAACCCAATTGCAGGAGGACGTCCACAAACACAGTTGGGCACCACATATGGATGGCTGTTGGCTCACAAGGAGCTTCTCCACCCTTTGACATGTTTTGTTTTTAATCCTGATAGTTGTCCATATCCATACACCATCGTCACGAGGAAACCTGGCGTGGGAGACGGTTTAGTTGCCGCCAACCGTGACCATGAAACAGGTTTGTACAGGTCTACATGGTACCTGGAGCAAGTCACAGATATGATCTGGCCTGACTTGACAGTGCTTGAGCAGTAGAAGAAGTTGCAACTGAAATGACGATTGAACTAGTGTGTGGTTGATTTGATTGTGTTGTGAATTGAGGCAACTGTGAACCATGTTATGAAACAGGATGAGAAGACAATGTTATAAGATCATTGCAGCACAATGTTTATGAGAAACAGTGCTCCATTTAGTGCCTCTTTGTAAAACATACTGGCTCAGACTCACAATGTCAGCATCGCTACGGAGAATCCTTCACACCTCACTGTTGCGTATCACCAGCATGGTGAATGGCCTGATGGGAGTTCATACGTCTTGCAGAAAGAGTGCACCCCAACCATGAGTGCTTACAAAATCTGAGATTGTCCCCACTGAAGGCTTAGCTCTGATGAACATTGAGCATCCGAGAGCATCTTCGTTTTGAAAGTCGACCCCTCCCCTCCGCCCCCCCCACCCCTCCGAGCACAGCACAATGGAAGTGATGCGATCCCAGCAAAGCGACAAAGCGACTTCACCTTTCTCCTGCGTGGCCTAACCTCCAATGGCCTGAACAAATCTTAGTTCAAAAGTAATTGCTGCTCATCTTCAATAGCACTGATTGCAACTGATCTTCAACAATACTTGCTCCATGAGTTGTGTTATGTGCTGGCTGATCATGTGTCCTACTATCAAGCCAGTTCATGACTCCTAATGCAAAACTAGCCGCTTATGCGTCGACATCATACCTGCTCTTCATGTTATTGCTCACTCAGTTAACATTAATTCAGGCGAACATGCGGATCTATTCAAGGTGACTCTCCAGTTCATGCACATATCTCTCAATTGTCTGAATTTTCTCACCCTCTGCGAGATTGCCAATTGTCAAGTCCAATGTTACCCACTTTTTTTCTACCAATCAGCAGTAATGGACTACATTTGGTGGTTTCGTTCTTCACAGTCCGATAAACCAAATAAGGCAGCTGTTCATCCCAATCACCCTGATTCTCTGATGTATACACTCCTTTTGCAAGGTGAGTTTGGTGGTCAGCTTCTAAACCTCTCTACCATCCCATCTGATTGAGGGGGAAGAGGCGTTGGACTCATTGTTTTTCCCCAGTAATTTGCAGATTTCCTTGGAGAGTCCTAATTCAAAGTTTTTCTTTCATCTGAAGGTAACTCCTCAGGTAAACCAAATTCTGCTGTATTATATATTTATACAGCAGAGTCCTACCAGTACATGTGCTGATCAGGAAGATTGTAAGTCGCAGGCAACTTTGTAAAAGCGTCCATTGTTACTTCACGCATGCAAAACAAAAAGCGGGGTTAAACAATAGGTTCACTTCTGTCTGTCTGTTCTTCTGTCTACAAACGTCAGTTTATAATCAAGGAATAATTTTATTTCAGTTGAATGTTATATTTTGAACACAAATTGGAAAACGAATCTGTAGTTTAGCAGTACTTTGGCTCTGAATTCGTCCCAACGCACATGCGCACGGGGGGGAGGGGGGGGTAAGGTAAGGTTATTGTTTTATTCTGTCTGCCTGTCTGTCAGTCAAACACAATTGAAACCATTCCATATTGTGAAACTTACTGTTTTTAGGGACACCATAAAGGACACAAACGGGGACAATGAACTAATTTAACATGTTAAATAAGGTGGTGTAAATGACAGTGCATCAACAGTGGTAAACTTTGGGAAAAAAAAAATCCTTTTTTTTCTGTAGCCTTTAAAAACTTTTATTTTCTTTCAATCGAATTATATACTTGAACACCGTAGAACACAAATTGCCTTATTTAAACTTCCAAAAACCTCCATTTAGCAGTACTTGGCCAAGATATTACGCCACCTTACGCCATCTCGACCAATCAAATTTACTCCTCGCGCTCTCAGGGCGGTTGGAATATCGAGATTCAAACAAAATTTTGGCACGTGATCGGAAACGTGCTCATGGTCGGAAAAATCATTTGTGCTCGGAAACCCAAAGTAAGAGTTTAAAAGACCCTTCCCATGCCTTTTTTCTCACGACTGTGTGGGGGTAAGGTGGTCTATGAACTCTCTAGTTCAAATTGTGTGCAGTGCTTGAAGAAGTTAGACCACCATGTAATATGTTCGAAGCACTGATGCTATATGTTAGAGACAGAAGCTGTCTGTCTGGGTGTATTATGCATAAGAAAGTGAAAGTCTGGAGAAATCAACCATGCTGCAGGCAATTGGTTGAGGGACAAAGAGGAAGAGACAGACCTTGTAGGTGCTGGATGGATGTGGTAAAGGCTACAACAACCAAGCTTTTTTTTTTACCAGAGCATTGAGAAGCAGTGCAGGATAGGGATTTTTGGAGAAATCTGATCATCAAGTTCACCAGAAGTCGGCCACGACTTTACGGAACTAGGTGATTCGATAAGTCGATAACCTGAATGTTGTAATCATATATATTGTATGCTGAAAAAGTATGACTTTTTCAAAGATGAAAACCAGAGTTGATGCAATACATTTTGCATAACTCACTGTTTCCTTCCTTGGCATATTTACCTCCACCGTATTTACAGGTACCGTCTTTAATATTGTGTTTCTTTCAGGGAGAAACAACATGGGCATGAACCCAGACGATGTTGTTAAAAAAATGAAACATATGATTTCTAATGATCATCTCGGTAAGTCACTCCTATTTGAATTGGTTTTAACATCATGGAGGAAATATCACAGAAATAAGTATAACCTTTGTTTTTGCAAGGTGGTATGGTTCTTCAAAAGATTATAAAGGTCGTCTGTGTGATATTGCAATGGTTGTCAGTATCAGTCAAAATTGCTCAACCTCATTGCTATTTGCTTGAATTGCACCTCTCCATCTCCTACTCATTAGACACTGGATCCTTAATTTGGATAGACACGATAAAGCAATGTCACAAGCTGGGCTTCCAAAAATGACTTTCTTGCTGCGATTCAATCACAAAGATTGCCAAGAAATGCACCCTTTAAGTTTTGAGTTAATTTTCTTTCCAGGAGCAAGGCTCATGGAAGCGCAAGGTAGAAAAGACAATGTGACAACTATCGAGCAAATAAATGAACAGGAAGAGAAGAGAGGGAGGAGCGAAGGAAACACTAAAACTAGCTAATAATATGAGTTGGGTTAGGAAAGGTTAATTGGAGTAATCAAGAACATGGGTCAAATTGGGGATTAAAAGGGATGGCAGTGCACTGCTTGCTTGAAGTTCTGGATGGAAGAGTGAGCCAGAACAGCCTCTGGAAGATGGTTACATAAACGAGAGAATCAAGAAATAAAAGAGTTTAGGTGTGTAGTCAGTCTGAATTTTGGAAGTCTAACCAGGAGGGAGTGACTTTAGGAAAGCATGGATCCTGGAGTTGCTGAGGATGGGAGTCGGACTAAGAGAGCAGAGGTGGCAATGCTGTAGAATAGATGGGAGAAAACAGAGACCACCAACGTGCCTGCGATGTGAGAGCATCATTTCTTGTGCTTTAGCCTCCTCACTGAAGATTCCGTTAATTTTGAAAACCTTGGATTCTATCGACTCCAGGAGAATCTGATGTTATGCTGACCACCAACCCATAGTGGAGAACAGTACACCATCAAGCTATTTTTAAAGCTTTGTGGACTGTGAGTAGCTCTGAATTTCCAATGAAAGACTTCTATTGGTATCGATTTCCAGTTTGCAGCTGGCTTTGGAGACAAGCTTTGCTATGTACTGTTCAGCCCAGGAAAGGTCATGGCTAATGATGAGGCATAGAAGCTCAAGAGATGGCATCTCTTGCAGTGGTTGACCAAGGAAAGAGATCGGTGGGTTGGTTTGATGATCATTCCGGAGTGATAGGGTGGGACTAAAAAGTCATCTTGAACACCCAAACTCGCTGAGTCAGTTACTTGTATTAGTCAAAAGAGTTACCCAAAGATTGCATTTTGCACCATTGAACTAGATGCAAACTTTCTTGGGTCCACTTGTGTTTACACAGGTGCTCAAATTCAACGCACAATTGACAAATAAGCCACTGTGAGAAAGCCATGTTTCAGGTGTCAACCTTTTTTCATCACAAAGAAAAATTGAAGGTGCATATTTCTTCAAAGAAACGCTGAAAGTTATCTTTCCAACACTTAGGTCACTGCCTTTTGATTGCATTCACAAATATGGTGGAATGTTTGAACAACCTTATGAACAACCAGGGGGAAGTTTATTTCTCGCATCATGGGAGAAGCTTTTAAAACAATATAATGCAAAAGTTACAACTTTTAAATCAACTTGAATCCTTCCGGTTGTCTTTTTAAGAAAAAGGACTCCAACTGTGTAGGGCTTCAAACTTCAAAACTTTACAAGCACAGAGTCACTGAGTTAAAATGAAATAATCTTCATTGATATTAAAAGGTGCAGATATATACCTCCCTGCATATCCTTTTGCCAAGGCTCTGGAAGCCATCCACACCCACTAAGAACGAATATATATGCCTTCTGAAGACTAATATCAGACTGTTACCTGGTCATGTTTAATGCACACATGTTATATTGTTGCATTTACACCTTCCCTTCCCCTCATTGTGACTGTTAATAATGAGTCAAGTTGAGTAGCTGCAAAACGTTGAAGCAGTTACCTCATGGATGACAGGCTGAATGGCAATTTAGAGGTGATTGCACATCTGAGCGGAGGTGAGTGATCCGATTCCAATCATGGGCTAACCCCGCACTGGTTGTTCGGATTTTAACTTAATTTAGATCCCCAGGGATTTACTAGTCAGCTCAGCAAGCGACACATGCAAGGCGGATCGCAGACATGGGCACAAGACTGGTTTACGGATGGATCCAGCAGACACTTTGAATGGTCCTTGCACTTCTTCTCCTCCTCTTCCCTTTATAAGGGGTGAGGTCCAATGGCACCAAGCTTCTGCCCTGCCTTGAACATGATGCTCTTCCACCACCTTCCTCTGTCCTCAGCCAACTCTCTCCACTCTCCAACCATCCCTACCTTACTGATATCCAATCTCACACAATCTTCCCATCTCGACCACCGTCGACTTCTTTTCCTCCTACCTTGCTCCCTCAACCTATCTGCTCTCTTTGTCATTCTCTCTTCCCCCATCTGCACCAAGTGTGCAGTCCATCTCAGCTGGCATTTCACCAATCTCCCCATTAAGCTCATCTGCACACCAATCTCCTGCCTCAGTTCATCCATCCATCTTCTATCTACGCTCACAGTTGTTGTTCTCACAAACCTACAGCCTCTGTTGTCGTGTCTCTGTCAGTGCCACTCCAGACTGTAAAGGTAAGCCGACGTTACATATGACATCAGAACCAACCTTCCCTTTCAGTTTCCTTGATATCTTTCTGTCTGCCATTACTCCCTTCACCCTCCTCCATGCATTTACACACACCTAAATCCTCCACACCTCTGCCTTGGACTTCCCATCCCCGATCACTATTCACCCCAGATACTTAAACCTATTCCCCTGCCTGATCTCCTTCCCCTCTAACCTGATATTACTTTATTTTCTATGCTGCCTGACCCACATCACATCAGTCTTCTCCATACTCATCTTCAGCCCATGCTTCCCAATTGCCTCCTTCCACTCCCCCAGCACTTCCTGCATCTCCTGCCCACTCTCCACCACAACAGCCAGATCGTCTGCATGCAGCATCCTCCCGATACTACCCCTCAAGCTCACCTTCCTGCTTACCAGCTCCATCACCATGATAAACATGAGTGACATGAGAGCACTTCGTTGCCTCAAACCGATGTTCATGCTGAACTTCTCAGACATCCCAGGACCAACCAAAACTCTTCCCCATGTTCTCATGTACATCCCTTCCACCAACAGAACTTCTGCTTCTGGCACTCCCTTCAATCTCAGAGTTGCCATCACCATCTCTCTCGGGACAGCCGTAGGCTTCCTCCAGGTCCACAGATCCCAATGCCATTTCACCTTGCACCTCTAACCTCTAACCTCTTCTCCATCAGCAGTCTCAGCACGAACATCTCATCCATCATCCCTCTACCCTTCCTAAACCCCTGCTGCTCTTCTCCAATCTCCATCTCCACACTCTTCCTTATCCTCCCCTCAAGAATCCTTTCCAGCACTTTCATGACATGATGAAAGAGTGGATTGCCCCTGCACTTTTTTTATTTTTTTTTTGTATACCTTGGTCGAGGCTCGTATGAGAGCTAACACACAACTCACAGCAAGGAGGCATGAGACAAGAGGGGCGGGAGTGGAAGGGACAAAACAGTGGGGAACAGACACATTAGGTGAACTGTGGAAGGGAGAGGGATGGGGATGGGACGGGGAACATGGCGAGGAGAAGATGGACATTACAGGGACTTTCAGGAAGGAAAGTAGGAGAAATGAAGGAAGTGGGCTTGGGTGGATTATCGGGGGTAGAAAAGATCGAGGATTTGGATGGGGGAAGATAAGAGGTGGTGGTGAACAGCTGTTTTGAAAGCCTGGAGGGAAGAATGGGAAAGAATAGAGTGAGGAAGTTTATTCCAAAGGCGGGAAAAAAGAGGAATGAAAGAGTGAAGATGAGCAGTGATTCGTGATTTTGGTAGTTTTACCAGAAGGGGGTTGTTGGCGGACCTTGAGCGCCCTGTGGAAATGTGGTGGGGACAAATCTCAGAGAGAGCAGGGGGGGCAAGGCTGGAGAGGAGTCGGTAGAAGACAGAAAGACCACCGACCAACCTGCACTTCCCTGGATCTTAAACATGTCCTTTCCCCTTCCATATTGGCACAATTTACCCTGTCCTTCACTCCTCTAGAATTGAACCCTCTCTCATACATATATTCAATAGCCTCTTTGTCCAACGGACTCTGACTTCTCCCGTTGCAATTATCATCTCTGCACACACCTCATCAATGCCTGGTGCTCTTCTCCTCTTCATCCTCTTTAATGCTGTCCACACTTCCTCCTCTGTGATCTCCACCAACTCCACTCCTTCTCCTCTTCCATATGCAGCACAATGCTGCGGGTAGCATCATCGGTTGAGGGCGCGGCTCTGCTGCTGATGCAATACCCCAATTACCAGTACACTGGTACTCATTTCACCGACCTCAGAAGGATGGCAGGCCGAGTCAACCCCACCTGGTGTTAATTCAACAGCAGTCAGTGGCTCAAACTCAGGACCCTGAGGTCCCAAGCCAGCCACCCTAACCACCAAGCCAACACCAGGCTTACCAACTTCACTTTCCCCTCTACATAACATGTTAGCTCTAGCTCACCGTTGCGTCCTTCCCGGTTCAACAGCTCTTTAAATATCCTTCCCACATCTTCAATACTGCCCCCTCTCTGTCATTAGCCTCCCTAATCACTGCCCCCCCTCCTCTTCATGTCCTCTTTACCATCTACATCCCTGTCACGAGTTATCCATGATAGCATCATGTCCCCTATCCTTGATCTTCTCTATTCTCTTCCAAACCTTCTTTTCACCAACTGCCTTCGCTACCTCCTCTGTCCACCATACCTGGTTTCTATCCCTCAACAATGCACCTTTTCCTGACATCTCCTGCCCACTCTCCACCACCAGTTATTGTCACATAAAACTTCTGCAATTCTCCTAAATGCCTTTCATACTTCTTCCACTCCTCCTCCTCCAAACCTCCCTCTTCTTCGCTAAGTTGCCCAAAACTGACCCTCATCCTTTCATACTCTCTGATGATGTTTCCCCTCCACTTCCCCCACCTAATAATCTTCTGACTCCTGCTCTTAACTTCCCTCCTTTTTTTCTTCTGTACCACAAACACAACAGGCTTGTGCTGGGTGGTGACATGCTCTCCTGCCACCGCCTTACAATCCCTAACCCTCCGCAACTGTCACTTCCTCACCACCACCAAATCCTATTCTGATCTATGTTGTCCAGTCCTATAGGTAATCCTGTGGCTTTCCTGCTTTTGAAAGAATGAACCAGCTATGGCCATCCCCTTCCTCGCCACCAGCTCGTGACTCTCTCTATTCCTCATTCCCCAACCAAATTTATCAAAACATTCCTCCACACTCAGCTCCACTACTTCCACATGCGTGTTACTGTCCCCCACAGTGCACAGCATGACCCCCAGCTCAACCATTCCCAGCATCCTCTCCAGTGCGTGCCTGAATCCTTGCCTCTCTGCCCCAGTCCTTGTTTGTGGCCCATATACTGACATAACACACACCATTTGCCTCTGTATTACAACCCATGCCATAACTATCTGTCCCTCTCATCTTTCCACTCTGACCACCTGCTTGCTGATCTCTCCCGATACTATTAGTCCCACACTATTACTCCTTCATCCTCTTTAATGTTGTCAATCTGCTGTCAAATACCTCAGGGCAAGGCCTACCCATTTCACTCCGGGTAGGTTGACCCTTGCGATTTCCCCAAATGTTATTGTCAGGTCAGGCCAGATCAGATCTGTGACTTGCTACAGATATCATGTAAACTTGTACTAACCTGTTCCATGGTCGGGTTGTCGGTGACGAAAACATCTCCCCCACCAGGTTTTCTGGTGAGGAGGGTATATGATATGAACACCCAGCAGGATGAAGAACAAAACCTGTCAAAGGGTAGAAGAGCTCCCTGTGAGCCAACGGCTATCCATATCTAGTACCCAACTGTGTCTGTGGACATCCTCGTGCAGTTATGTTACTTCTTATTAGGAGGTTGGTGGCAGGATTTGCACTCCGGCCACCGTAAAACCCTTCATTCTGCAAAACATTCCAGAAGCATTAAAAAAAACATCTGAAAACCCATTTTGTGGGAGTACCTCCTGTGCAGCTTCCCTTTGTCGGGCAGCTCACCGGATGACTGGATTGGGGCAAAGCCTTTGCGACCCCCAATCTTTGATGATAGGTGGGAAACCACAGGGTAACATTCCCCGGTCATATTGCGAGAGATTGTGTCCGGATGATGCTGAGGTGTCGTCCACCAGATGGCGGTCTCCTTGGGTTAACCGAAGGCGGTCCCTTTGGGTGGGTGCCTGGAATGTCCTACCCCGAAGAGAGGATGACCACCTGTCTATATTGTCATCTGAGCTCACACGGTTGGACATCAGTGTTGCAGTACTCTCTGAGATTCGGAGACCGGATCGTGGCGAGATCATGGTGGGTAGTTACACCTACCACTGGTCTGGTTGCTCTGATGGTTACCATGCCCAAGGAAAGGAGTTGCTGTAGTTTTGGCCAATAAGCTGCTCCAATGATAATTGAGGGAACACCGGTCAACGAGCGTATTATGAGACAAAGGATTCATCACTCCTTGGGTGTCATTTCCCTAATCTCTGTATACTCTATCAGAGGTGAGTGATCTCAGCGTGAAGGATGTATTCCATGCCATGCTCGAGTCTGTGGTTGATCAGTGCCCCCAGGCGAGACACATTTCTAGTCTTGGGGAATATCAATGCATCGACTGGAACTGATAGGGACGGTTATGAGACACGTGTTGGTCCCCATGGTTCTGGAACTGTGAACCAGAAGAGCACTAAGTTCCTTGACTTTGCAAGAAGTCATGGTTTCATGGTTTCAGCACCTATAGGCTCATTGCTGGACTTGGTATTCCAACGCTGGCGGTGTGGCAAAGGAGATTGACCATGTGCTTGTTGATGGTCGCTGGAGGATCATCCAGAACTGCAGGGTCTACTGGAGTGCTGAGTTCCTCAATACTGACCACCGGCTTGTTGTAGCAACTCTGAAGTTGCACCTCAAATCAAAGAGAATTGTACCATCCCAGCCTAGGCTGGATGTTTGCAAGCTCAAGGATGAGAGGGTAGCTGAGGAGTTTGTGAACAGGCTGAGTGGAGATTTTGGGGGTCTGGGTGCTTTCAGGGATCCTGAAGAGCTGTGGAGTGACTTCAAGACCATCGTCCTTGATGTTGCTGGTAGATGTCTTGGAAGTCACTGGAGAATGAAGAAGAATTTTGTCTCTCAAGGGACACTGGATACCATTGACCAGAGTCGCAGGGCCAGGCTGAATGGTAGAGCTGAGCTGTTCAGGGAGCTGAGGCGTAAAACTGTACGTGCACTAAGGGTGGACAAGGAGGCCTATGTGTGAGGAATCTGTGAAGGGGTAGGGCATCACTTGTAGTCAAGTGATTTTCATCTTGCTTACAGCGAAATTTGCGCATTGGGTTCATCCTAGCCCTCCCTCAATATTCTGCAGTTAGTACAGAGGGTGGTGGGCTCTTGACAGAGGAGTCCGAAGTGATGGCCTGCTGGGCCAGTTACTTTGAGTGGTTGTACCAGGCTGATCCACCAGCTGTCGAGTTGGACATCAGGGGTGTTACAATCCCTGTTGCTGAGCTCCAATCAAATGTGGTTCTCCTTTGTTTGTGGAAACACAGGCTGCGGTGAACCGGTTGAAATGGGGTTAAGCTCTGGGGATCTGTGGCATCCATGCTGAACTTCTCAAAGCTGGTGGAAATGCTGCACTCGAGTCGTTGCATGCAGTTCTGTGTTCTGCCTGGAACACAGGCATCATCCCAACTAACTGGAAGAGGGGCCTTGTTATCCCTCTCTGGAAAGGGAAGGGTGATTGCCAAGACTGCAACAACTACCGAGGGGTGATGCTGCTCTCAGTCCTAGGCAAGGTCTTTGGTTGGATAATTATTGATGGGGTTTGCCACCATCTGCTGGAGCACTAGCGTCCAGAGCAGTCAGGCTTTACACCAAAGAGGTCAATGATTGACCGTATCCTTGCTCTTCGGGTCCTCACCGAACGCAGATGAGAGTTTCGGTATGAGCTGCTTGCAGCTTTTGTTGATCTTTGTAAAGCTTTTGATTCAGTGAATCGGGATGCCCTCTGGAGGATTCTTGGTCTTCGTGGGGTGCCACCAAAACTGATCGATCTGATGTCTGAACTCTACTCTGGTACTCAGAGTGTTGTGAGATGTAGTAGTTGTCGTGGTTGTGAGATCTCTGACTCATTTCCAGTTGTTACTGGAGTTCGTTAGGGGTGTGTACTTGTATGCTCTGCCCCCCACACTTTTTCAGCACTTGTATGGTCTGGATTCTGGGGAGGATGTCAGAGAGATCAAGCTGCGGTGCATCGTTTGGAAATGTCAAGATCTCTGACCTTGATTGCGCAGATGATGCAGTCATCTTTGCCGAGACTCCAGATATCCTTTTGGTGAACCTCGAGGTGCTGAATGAGGAGTTGTAGCTGCTGGGATTACGGGTTTCCTGAATCAAAACTAAGATCCAGGCTTTCAATGACATCTTAGATGCTGCTATCCTGTCTGTACCTGTTTGTGGTGAGGATGTTGAGGTCATGGAGAGATTCACTGACCTTGGCAGTGATATTCATGTCTCTCCTGTCTGTGAGCTAGAGGTCAACAGACATCTGGGTTGGGCCTGGGGAGTCATGGATTTACTGGTTCATGGGGTGTGGCGCTGCCGGTACAAGTGCAGGAGGACGAAAGTCCGCGTCTTCAGGTCCTTGGTGCTTCCAGTCTTGCTCTATAGATGTGAGACTTGGACTCTGATTGGGGATCTGAGACCGAGACTTAATTCCTTTGGTACCAGGTCTCTTCGGAGAATCCTTGGCTATCGCTGGTCGGACTTTGTATCCAACGAGCGGTAGCTGAGAGAGACTCAAATGAGATTTGATACCTGCATCATCCGTGAGCATCAGCTGCAGCTGTGTGGACATGTGGCTCGTTTTCCTGACGCTGATCCTGCTCACCAGATTCTCTCAGCGAGGGAGTCTCGTGAGTGCAGGAGGCCAACGGGCTGACCACATGCCTCATGGTTGCAGCAGGTTGATCGGCATCTCAAGGAGATGGGGATGGGCCAGGTATCTGCCTGGGGGATGGCCAGACAGAGGCCTCTGGAGAACCGGGGGAAAGTGGATGCAGCGACGCATTGCTCTGGTGCATGCTCCCATACCTGACCTGACCTGACTATTACTCCTTCCATCCTCATCCCATGTGTAACAGCTTGAATCCTCCTACCAACCTCCTCACTCTGTCTCCTTTCCATATGGTCTCCTGCACACACACAACACTTCCATCCTTTTCTGCATAATGTCCACCACCTCAACTCCTCTCCCCCCCCCTCGAATTGATCCCACATTCCAACGACCTAGCATGGCAAAGCAAGTGATGATATTAATAAATAAATCCTGATATTACAATAAAAACTATTTCTATGTGCACCCAGACACACATTCGCCCATGCACTCACACATGAACCAGGCAAGCATTCTCAAATTAGCTCAGGGTCTGTGAGGGAACAGTATAGAGAGCAGAGCAGGGCACTAACCGGTGGAGATTTCAGTACAGCAAAGCATCCTTGACAGAAGATGATCATCCTGCTCTATGGATGTCCCTGGAAAAACACGTCAGTCACTTCTTCGATGCTTAAACAGTCCCCCATTCTCTCCCTCTCCAAGGCCCTCTTGTTCCCCACATGAAGCATGCTTGGTCACTCAGCACCTTCCCACCGCTGGCCATATCATGACACTGCCCATGGTTCACTTTCCCCTCAACATAACATGCGCTTCTAATTGATGCGCTTCTCCTTGCCGGCGAGTCTTTCCAATAACGCTCCGCGTTGTTGCAGCAGTGGAATGGTCCCCTTGGGAGCCCCACCATATGATGATATTGACTTCATCGGCGATGATGTCATGTATGTTCATGGGCCTGTGCTGATGCTGCAGGACTGGGTATAATGGAGCGAACTTCATCATGTTCCGTGTTTTGGCAACCTCATTAATTACCCTTTTGGGGGTCTGAGCTAACACAAAGAACTTACAACAAAGGGGGGGGGCAGGAGAGGGAAGGACAAAACAGTGGGGAACAGAGACATTAGGATATCTGTGGAAGGGAGAGGGATGGGGCGGGGTACACGGGGTAAACAAGATGGACACCACAGTGACTTTCAGGACCTTACATGAAAGGGAACTTTCGGGAAGGAAAGCAGGGAATTTGAAGGTGGGTTTGGGGTGGATAAACGGGGGTAGAAAAGATCGTGGTTTTGGATGGGGGAAGAAAAGAAGTGGTGGTGAACAGCTGTTTTGAAGACCTGGAGGGAGGGAAGAGTGGGATTGAAGGAGTGTGGGAGTTTGTTCCAAAGGTGGGAAAAAAGAGGAATGAAAGAGTGAAGGTGAGCAGTGATTCGTGATTTTGGTAGTTTTACCAGAATGGGGTTGCTGGAGGAACCTGGGTGCCCTGCGTAAATATGGGGGGGGGGGGGAATGTCACAGACAGAGAAGGGGGGGAGGGCAATACCAAAGAGGAGACGGTAGAAGACAGAAAGACCACAGACCTGCCTGTGATGAGAGAGTGAGAGGCCCAAAGACTCAGCCTCATCACGGGAGATACCAATGATCCTAAATGCCTTGGTTTTCATAGCGTGAAGCTGAGAAAGGTGAGAGGTGGGAGCATCAGCCCAGAGGGGAGAGCAGTACTCCATCAGGCTGATCTGATCTAGCCTGGTCCTCACAAGTTCAGACAGGAAGACAGATCACATGACACCCTTTAACCTAGCTAGCTTCTCTATCACACACACAACACTGCCTTCCAACAGCATATAAAAACAGAATGAGAACCAAAACTTGAAATCTTTGTTTAAAGTAAAAACTAGAATGCATCTGTAATGCAAAGCCCATTGGCATCCACTTTGTATTCGGACTTCTTCTTCCGTATGAGAAACATGATGAAAACAGCGAAAAAAAAATACAAAAAGATTGACGATTGTAGACAACCTTGACCTTTTGATTTCAAAAGCAATTGGCTTCAGTGACCCAATATGCAAACCCTGCTCAAATTTGAAGTCAGATGGAAATTGATGATTTTGTGACCTTGACCTTTTGATCTCCTGACAGAACAGAGGTGACACTCAAATAATTGGGTCATATTAGATCACTGACATATTGATATGACTGACATGTTGATATTTTATGCAACTTTTATCTTTGACCTTTTGATCTAAAAAAGCAAAGCAATCGGCTTTGAGCTTTTGATTAGTGAACCAGTTCAATGACCCAATATGCAAATTCTTAAATTTTCAGGTCAATTGGATGAAAATTGATGATTTTATGAAATCTTGACCTTTGACCTTTTCTCTAAAACACCATTCGGCTTCTAGCTTTTGATTGGTGAACCAATTCAGTGATGCAATATGCAAATTCTTTAAATTGCAGGTCAATTGGATGAAAATTGACGATTTTATCATATGTGATGTTGACCTTTGACCTTTTGACTAAATTATTAATTTTTCTTCTCCATGTTATCATTATAAAGCGTTGTTTAAAATTTCATGACAAATGCTCAAATAAGGTTATGGCCCAGACAGAGACATATGCAGAGAGACAGACAGACACAGAAGTGACTGCAAAACCCCATTCCCTGCTGTGCGAGGACAGGCTAATGAACTATACTACATGAGTATGGTTCATGCTTCGGCCTTACACTTTACGAACTATCTTGTACTTCACACATGTAACAATGTCGTTATCACCATGCTTTTGAAAAAAGCCCCCCCAAAAAACAGTGGGATATTGTAATCTGTCTGTCTGTCCGTCTGTCCATCCGTCACGCGATGTCCTCTTAAATGGCTGTACAGAAATTCACCAAACTTGGAAGTTATCATCACCACACAATGATGGTGCAAGGGCAGTATAATTTTGCCCCACCCCATGAGGTGGGGTCAAAAGGTCAAATCCCAAAAAATGCAATTACCGGCATATTTTAAACATTTTTTAAAATAAAACTTTGTATATGCAATCAACATTGGGGGACATTAAATATTTAACGATTTTTTTCGATTTGACCCCAGTTCATGGTGGGGACTTGCGGTCACTGGGGCCAAAACGGGAAAAAAAACATTTTAAACTCAAAATTTGATATTTGGTCAATCCTGGTGGAATTCTATGCCATCTTTCAACTTTGCTTTAGGTGGGAAGCTTGGGGATTTGCGAACTTCGCTCTAGTTTTGTTTTGTGACCAAGCTGTTAGCATCCTCACCTGTCCTCACCCAATCACGATGCACACCATGTATGTACTCCACCTCCATGCATGTGTAAGATATGCATGCACCCTTTTTGAATCTTCATAACTACTGGTGTTGGTGATCAACAGTTTTATTACACATTTTTCTGACAAATGCCCACCACATTCTGAACATTGGAATTTATGCAGAGTTTTAAATGTTTCTATATACATGGAAGGAAACCCAGACATAGAACACGACTCAGTTGATCTTATCTGTGCCATATAAATGTCCCTGAAAGTAAATCAAAACAAAGAGCTGCAACTTAATTCAAATGTTTTTTTGTGTGTTCACAGACATTTACGTTTTTGGTGTTGGGGACGTTAACAAAGAAGATCTGCAAAAAATATCCTCTTCCAAAGAAAAACAGCAACACATGTTTATTATTCAAAAATATAAACAATTTTCTGAAATAAGTGAAAAAATGATACAAGCTGGTAAGACATGATGAGTAGACTGATGTTGCTAAAGGGGATGTGGTTTGAAATGATGGGATAGCGAGAGGCATACCAAGTGGATAAAAGATAGCTGTGGGGAAGTTATTCTGAAAGTAATGGCATATATATATATATATATATATATATATATATATATATATATATATATATATATATATATGTATGTATGTACAGTATTTTCAGTATATGTGCATATATACAAATATATGCATATATACAAATATATGCATATATATATATATATATATATATATATATGTATATATATATGTATATATATATGTATATATATATGTATATATATATATGTATATATATATATATATATATATATATATATATATGTATATATATATATATATATATATATGTATATATATATATATATATATATATATGTATATATATATATATATATATATATATATATATATATATATATGTATATATATATATATATATATATATATATATATATATATATATATATATGTATATATATATATATATATATATATATGTATATATATATATATATATATATATGTATATATATATATATATATATGTATATATATATATATATATATATGTATATATATATATATATGTATATATATATATATGTATATATATATATATATATATATATATATATATATATATGTATATATATATATATATATGTATGTATATATATATATATGTATATATATATATATATATATATATATATATATATATATATATATGTAATGTATGTATCGATATACATAATTATATATGTATTTGTGTATGTATGTATATGTGCATGTATGTGTGTGTATGTATGTATATTGTTGTGGTTACCAAATTCGCAAACCACCATTCAGGTCCCTTAGGTGAGGTATCTCGGTAAGTGCATGTGTAGTTAGGCCCAAACCCGTTGTCTAGTGGGAATACATGTCATTTATGCGAGCTGCGACTCTTCAGGATAGCCGTTTTTCTTTTACTATCTTTATTTTGGACCAACCGCCATGATTACCACCACAACCACAACATCAACCACCAACCACAACGCCGCTTCACCACAACCGCCACGACCTTCCCGTCACACCTCGCAACCGTAGCATCGCCACCGTTCTTGCCCCGCTGTGGGTACCGGTGTTGGACTCGTGCAGGGCGCACGTCGAACAGCGTGTACAAAATCACGGATTTTGTGCTTCAAAAACGGATCAAAAACGACACACGCCCACTTTTTGCCGTCCAATCGGTGAGCGAGGGGCGATTTGGCCCCGCCTCCAGAACGATCGATATATGCAAATTTGTGGATCAAAAAGCCTTCACGCCCACTTTTTCTCGGGCCAATGGGGAGCGAGGTGAAAGGTCAAAGGGAGGGGGTCAAAGGCGAAGCTACGGGGGGATAAAAGGACCGTGTTCGTCAGTCAGAGCAGTGTGGAAGTCTGGAGCCCGAAGCCTGCAGTAGCTGGAGAAGCTGAAGAGAGTCGAACGAGGAGAGCCCAAAGAAGAGTCCAGGGTGGAGAGTCCAGAGGCGGAGAGGCGGCAGCGGCGAAGGCAGACGAGGGGGTGCTCGCGACGGTGCCGGGAGCTGCACGCCCGAGGAAGGCCGGCAGCGCGACCTGGCCGAGGTGGAGACGCACACCAGGGATAATAAAGATCCGCTATACCCCGAGCATCAGCAACCCCCTCCTGTTTCCCCCCGCGCTGAGATAGTGCGACCAAGGGGGCCCCTTTCCCACCCCCTGCCAGGCACTGTCCGCGAGGCCCGCGGAGTGAGGCGCCATCGCCGCTCCGCGTCTCATCACCAGACGGGTAGGCGCGACCCGGTCTCGGCCTCAGGCCCGCCTCATCCTTGAGGGTTTCTTTTCCTTGGTTTTGGGTATGTGTTGTCGGCGCCGTCTGTGAAGTAGAATTGTATAAGTGTTGCCGTGTGCTCGGTAGTCGGTATTAGCTCTGCACTGTGTTTTCACTTTTATATTTGCTTTTTGTGTAAATGGAATTGTGTTTTCTTTTTTTGTGTGCATTTGGTGGAATTGTATTTGTGTGCTTCCCGTGTGCCGCGAATAAATGTGCTTTATTGTTGAACTGTTCTCCCGCTTCGCTTCGTCTTTTCCTCCATTGAATCCTCATCTTGCTTCACGTAAAGGGTTGGTAGTGGGCTGAATACGCCCGATAATTAATCGAACCGTCGAGGTCGACGATAACACCGCTCGGTTATTCTGATAGTACGGAACGGGTCGCTTAAGTGGCCCGTGTCCGAAGTCGACCTGCGGCGAGGTGCGATCGCCCGGTCTACCCTCCGCGTGGGTACTTAGGTAGGTCGAATTTGGCGAGCAACCCTATCCCACGCGGGGCTGATTGGCTCGATCGCGGTGAGACCGAAAGGTCCACCCGTGACTGGTTCCCGGCGTTAGTCCGAGAGGGTCACGACTGGATTGTCCGTCCGGTGGGCGACGTGCCGCGATTCGAGTTACGTGGCCGTCGCACGCTGGCGGGCGCGAAACCGCAACAATATATATATGTGTGTGTGTGTGTGTGTGTGTGTGTGTGTGTGTGTGTGTGTGTGTGTGTGTGTGTGTGTGTGTGTGTGTGTATGTGTGTATGTGTGTGTGTATGTATATATATATATATATATATATATATATATATATATATATATATATATATATATATATATATATATATATATATATATATTGGGTCGCCAAAATAGGTGACCCTTTTTGTTAGTAATTCTGTCTATTTGTTTGGATGTTTGTTTGGATGTTTGTTCGTTTGTCATCAGCATAATTGGTGGTAAACGTGGGCGGATTTTGACCAGCTCAGGTGGTAGGTACATCTTATGACTTTGGAAATTGTGATAGTTGCTCGGGACGCTTTGGTTCCCTAGCAACAACCAAAAAACCTTCAAAATCGGTACCGTTCACGCGAAATCAATTCCGAAAGCCATTATCCCACGTAGGGTTATGAAATTTGGCACGAATGATCTACAGGTGATGCTCTATCAAATATATTCCGGATTTTGTGATATATGGAATACTTTACCTGCAGTGCCCCCCTACAATTAGGGTATGCGCGAAAATAGGCGAAAATTGAAGGCCCCCTAGCGACCAGGTGAGTGTATCGATACGAATGAAACTTTGCAGGTTCATGGTACTCAATGAGTACTACAACTTTGCCTCAGGACATATTGACCGATTTCACTTCGGTCAGGGGTCAAAGGTCAATTAGTGCAAAAATCGATAATATGCAAGAGCTGGAGGTGCCTTCACGCCAAATGCTACTCCTAGGATTATCGTCGGATGGTCATGAAAATTCACACTAATCATCTCGAATACATTCTGCACAAAGGATCGAGCCGGATTTTCAATTTTGATCTTTGTTCACCCACAGCACTCCCTCGAACTTTGGGGATTTCCGATTTCAAACCGCATTTTCGGTACTTTTCATTCAAATGGATACCGAGTAGTTATCAGTAGATGGAACTGGATGAGATTTGATATGCATAAACTTAAGGTGATTCCCTATCCGCTATATGACATCCATTTTACTCTATTTCTTATAGTTTCCATGCTCGGCGACCCATCGCCGCCTACCGGCTTGTGTGTGTACATATATATATATATATATATATATCTGAATGTTGCTACATTCTTGTATTGGAATAGCATTCTGAAGGCAAAGTATTTAAGCTTTTCATACAACCTAGAATGTACTGGATAATTGAAACTGTCTTTACTTGTAAAGATGGTCATTCTATATATCTACCTATTAAGGTGGATTTCAACTTTCACATTCCTTGTCACTTGTCGCTAAGATTGCATATTGTGCTTACCCTGGTTGTGAATGGTTGCAGATAATCCACCGACCTCCCCGAGAATGTTGAAAGGGCAGATACTTTATTTACTAAATTTGGATAAGAATTGCGTCTGAGAAGGATTAAGTGAAAAGTATTCATCTTTAATATAAGATGAATTATGCCGAAGGCAAGATGAATGTTGTTGTGTTTCTCTTGTATTATGTTTAAGATTTCAAATAAGTGTATTGCCCTTTTTAATTGGTATTCTCAATCGTTGGTAATACTGTACTTAATTAGAATTTTTTTGTCTTTTAGTGTCTACCTCCTATTTAAAGGATGCCATGTTTGTCTGTTTCGTTCTGCTTTTTTGATTGCTATTTTTCTCTGTAAATATTCTTTCTGAATTTATATTTCATATCTTGTCAGCAATCATTGATTGTAAATTATCAATAAGCATGTGCATCTAATTCCGCCATTGGCTGCCAGAAATGCCCTTAATAATACCATTTTTTAAAATTTGTTTTGATTGTGATGAGAGATTCTAGTTTGTAGTATTTTGAATTTATTCAACTGTATCGATGAACTCTGTTTACTTTTCTAGAGAAAACGACGCTCGATCTCTGTGGCATCAGTGGCAATGTCCAGCTCAATAGTGGGGGTGTTGACAGGATTTTCAACGGTAGTGCTACAGACATCATTACATGGCCTTGGCAAGTTTTTTTCAACAGTGAAATCCCAGGCAAGGTAAGTAACCCAAATCAGTTTTTTTTTTTCTCAGGAATATAGTCCTAGGACGACAATATTATTGAACACAGGATGTTTGTAGTTCATCTGTCACAGAACGTTTTGTACTGAACACTGCTTCAGGTATTAAGCTGTATGCTAAGGCTGTTAAACAAGATTGGTAAAAATATTTTTGTTGCATTACTGTTAAGACCACTTCCCCCCACCCACCCCCACCCCTCCTTCTTGCCAAGTGAAATAAGGGAATTGATTAATATCTGTTGTCATCTGTGCAGTATATAATAGACAGGTCCCAGAAAAGAAAAAAACTGACGTTTTTTTCCTGTCAAGGTTTTCTCAATGGTTCTGTCATCCTTAGCCTATGATCTTTGAATTTCGCTGAAGGGCCACCCTGGGTTTGGCCTCAAATTCAATATGGCAGCTGTAGTGGTGCAAGTTTTACTTATGCTCACAACACGTAAGGACACAGCTCGGTGTGCTCCCGAAAAGAAAACCCGGCTGGCTCTTTTATTGAATGGAAATCACTTTATTCATTAGCTCATGTCGCGGCCATGTCTCCATCCTCCGTCACCCAGAACACCCTCTCCCATTCATCGAAACACAGCTTAAAGCTGATTGGCGAGCTTCTATATTTAGTTTCACAGACCACTCCAACCCTCCCCACCTTAGTGGTAAACATCACATTTGTTGGGAAATGATTGAAAAGAATAACACACTGGATTGTTACCAATCCTTATTAATTCTACTCTCGACAATATTTCAAACAGTTTGTAGATTTTGTCATACTATAATTCAGTAAATGCAAACAAAACTGACAAGTGATCATATTGTCTGACTAGACTACGAAACAGAAGTATTTCAAAAGAAACAAAAAGGAGTCACCAAAAAAATATAAAAAAATCCAAAAGTGTGAGAAGGAAGAAACCCAAGTGATTATTGTCTTTAAGAACTTCCTTCTGGCAATGTTCATGACTTCTCTTTTCAGTTTGTTTTACTGAATATGAAAACTATTTGGTGATATTGTCTCTCAGGTATTGGGGCTTCTTTCAGGCTCTTTGGGCTTTTCGTTCTGACTTGAGGTTGGTGGTTGAAGTGTCTTCTTTGGAGTCTTGGGGGTTCTTTTCCTCCTCTCCCATTTTCATTCAAATCAGGGCTTTGCTGGGAGATCTCCTGGGAAGACGTCTGTGGGACTTTTTTTGATGAAGACGAGTTCCTGGTGACTTGCTCGTCTCCTGCTCTTGCAGTCAGCAGAGAGCCTTTCTTCATTCTAACCTCTGGAGGTGATGGGTCATATAATGGAGTCAATTTGTTCTCTCTCTTCTGTCAAATCAGAATCGTGTCATCCACCTGAATGTTTGGATGAGCTGCAGTGTTGGGCGTTAGCATAGCTTTTCATCTTCAGTTTCACGTTGACGTCATGTCTTCGGATTGTGTTGTCCAATGGTGAGGTTCCTCGCTCACTGCCAAGTTCAGGGAATCGTGTCTTCATAACCCTAATTGCAAAAAAGAGCTTCAGCAGGGCTGATGCCTGTGCTGTAGTGTGGTGTGGCGCTGTAGTTTCATAGGAACTTGAAAAGTTCTTTGTCTCCACACCTTTCTTTCAATTTGTGCAGCCTGGATGGTCTTTTTGAGCAGAAACATATTTTTTGATGCCAACGTTCGTTTGTGGCCATAAGGGTGTGATGGATCGGCTCTTGAAACCGAGGTATGCAGCAAATTTTGCAAAGTAAGCACTGTTGAATGGGGGACCATTGTCTGACTTCACAATATCGGGAACCCCATAGCTGGCAAAGATCTCCTCAAGTCTTGGGATCACTGCCTTCGCATTGGTAGAGGTCAGAATGTCTACCTCAAGAAACCAGGAGTAAAAGTCTATGACCATCAGGATCCTGCAATCAGGATTCTCACAATGGAAAGGATCCTGCAAAGTCGGTGCTCACTTCAAACCAAGGATGAGCAGGCAGTTCGGTCATCTGCAGAGGTTCTAAAGTGTTCTGGAGTTGTGGCAAGACAGGATTTGACCGTAGTCTCAAATAGGTGGTCGATGTGTGGGAACCACACTTTCTCGTGGATTAGTCTCTTCATCTTGCTGATGCCTTGGTGACCTTCATGGGCAATATCAATGACTCACTGCTGAAGTGACTTCGGGATGGTAACTCCAGTACCGTGTAGCAGAACATTGTACTCGTCACTGATGGATAGTTCATCTCTTACAGCCTTCAGTATCTGAAACACTGAGCCATTGACTGAGTGATCTTGAGGTGGGTGCCACTGGTTTAAATGCACTGCAATCATCACTGCTTGTAGAGTGGGGTCACCTTGGGTTCCAGTCTTAATTTCATGAAATGTCGGTGAATTTGGCACCTTGTGGTGGAGTAAGTACAAAATTAACATACTGATCTGCTACTCTTGACTCGGAGGATGTCTAATCATCAACCATCAGAACTGGGTGGCGACTGAGGTAATCAGCTCGGTTCTTGCTCCCTCGCTGGTATCGAAGCATGAAATTATACGCCTGAAGCGGTAGGTTCCACCGTTCGATGCAGGCAGAGGTTCTGGAAGTGGGGAGTTGTAGTAGAGGTCAGAATGTCTACCTCAAGGAACCAGGAGTAAAAGTCTATGACCTTTAGACCAAGGATGAGCAGGTAGTTCAGTCATCTGGAGGGGTTCGGAAGAATGTTCTGGAGTTGTGGCAAGACAGGATTTGACCGTAGTCTTGTGATCAGAGATGACTGTGAAGTGATGGCCATAAACGTAGAGATGGAAGTGTTCACAAGCCCAAACTACTACTAGTACTTCGCGCTCGACCTGCGAAGAGCAAGGCTCCACATCAGTGAGTACATTACTGGCATAGGTGACAATGTGAGGGATGTCCTTCTCATCTCGTTGGGCTGGGACTGCCCGAATCCAATAGGGTCCGCGTCCACAACAACTTTTGTTTCCAACTCGGAGCTGTAGTAGGTCATGACTATAGAACTAGTCAGATATGACTGAAGTTCTTTTACAGCCATGTCGTGTTCAGACGTCCACTCCCGTGGTATGGCGCTACATGTCAGATCTCTCAGTGGTTTTGTGATCTTGGTGTAATGTAGAATGGAAAAGTTGTAGGGCCATGCTTAGGATTTGCCATTTTATAGGCTTATGATGCAAAATCGAGCTTTGCAACAAGCAGATTCAAATTCAGCATGTCAAATTCACCCTAGGAAGGCTTGTTGACAGCTTGGACCAAGAAATGAGGTTCCATTTTGTAATTGCTTCTAGTCTAATAGCCAAGGATTCTTCGAAGAGACCTGGTACCGAAGGAGTTAAGTCTTCATCTCAGATCCTTGGTCACAGCCCAAGTCTCACATCCATAGAGCAAGACTGGAAGCACCAAGGATTTAAAGACTCAGACTTTCATCCTCCTGCATAGCTACCGACAGCACGAGACCCCATGATCCAGTGAATCCATGACTCCCCAGGCCTGACCAAGACGTCTGTTGACCTCTGGCTCACAACGTACAGAGATATGAATATCACTGCCAAGAGAAGTGAATCTCTCCGTGACCTCAACATCCTCGCCACAAACAAGTACAGACAAGGTAGCAGCATCAATATATCATTGAAAGTCTGGATCTTAGTTTTGACCCAGGAGACCCGTAATCACAACGGCTCTGACTCCTTATTCAGCATCTGGAGGGTCCCCATAAGAATATTTAAGAGTCTCCACAAAGACGATTGCGTCATGTAAAATCAAGGTCAGAGATATTGACATTCCCAAATGATGGACCACAGCTTGATCTCTCCAAAATCCTCTACAGAATCCAGTCCATACAAGTGCTGAAAAGTGTGGGTGCCAGTACACACCCCTGACAAACTCCAGTAACAACTATAAATATGTCAGGATGGAATGACCACTCCCCACACCAGGGTATACCTCAGAAGTTAGATTGATCAGTTTTGGTGGCACCCCACGAAGACTGAGAATCCCCCAAAGAACATCCTGATTCACTGAATCGGAGATCACTGTTCAAGATAATCTGCAAGCAACCCCTGCTGAAACTCTCGCTTGTATTCATTAAGGAGCCGAAATGCAAGGATACGGTCAATTGTTGACCTCTTTGGTGTATATCCAGACTGTTCTGAGCACTGCTGCTGAGGCATATGGTGGCGAACCCAATCAATAATTATCAGAGCAAAGACCTTGCCCGGCACTGAGAGCAGCATCACCCCTCAGTAGTTGTTGCAGTCCTGGTGATCACTTGTCCCTCTCTGGAAAGTGAAAACCAGGCCCCTCGTTCAATCAGTTGGGATGATGTTTGTGGTCCAGAGCACAGAACTGCATGCAACAACAATAGTACAGCATTTCCACCAGCCTTTCGAAGTTCATCATGGATGCCCCAAATCCCAAGGGCTTTACCTACTTTGAACTGGTTGACCGCAGCCTGTGCTTCCACAAATGAAGGTGGTTCACAGTTGATTTGAGGGTCAATATGAGGGACAGTAACAGCCCTGACAATCAACTCAATATCTGGTGGGTCAGCCTTGTACAGCCTCTCAAAGTAACCAGCCCAGCGGGCCTTCACTTCAGTGTCGTCTTTCAAGAGTTCGCCATCCTCCGCTCTAAGTGCAGTACACTGAGGGACAGTTTTGGAAGAACGCATTGCACGGATTCCTCTATAAGCAGCACGAGAATCACTTGACCACAGGTGATGCTCCACCCTTTCACATATTCCTCGCACATAGGCCTTCTTGGCCATCCTCAGCAAACTTACAGTTTTACACCTCAGCTCCCTGAACAGCTCAGTTCTGCCATTATGCCTGGCCCTACAACTCTGGTCAATGGTGTTCAGTGTCCCTTGCGAGACAAAGTTCTTCTTCGCCTGATGGGTTCCAAGCAACCACGAGCACCATCAAGGATGGTGTTCTTGAAGGCACTCCACAACTCTTCAGGATCCCCTGAAACATCCAGACCCCTGCACTCCCTGCAAAAATCCCCATTCCGCCTGTTTGCAATCTCCACAGCTACCCTCTCATCCTTGAGCTTGCCAGCATCCAGCTTAAGCTGGGATGGTACCATTCTGCTGGATTTGAGCTGCAACTTCAGAGTTGCTACAACAATCCTGTGGTTTTTATTGAGGAACTGAGCACTCTGGTAGACCCTGCAGTTCTGGAGCATCCTCCTGCGACCATCAATGAGTTCATGGTCAATTTCCTTTGCCACACCACCAGCATTGGAATACCAAGTGCAGTGATGTGGCAGTGGGCACTGAAACCATGAACCAGCCAACCTAAGTCCACGACAGCTTGCGAAGTCAAGGAACTTATTGTTATTCGGTTTCACAGTTCCCATGGAGACCAGCACATGCCTAATAACCATCCCTATGAGTGCCAGTTGATGCATTGAAATCCACCAAGACTTTCGCCTCTGGCCCTAATTAACCACAGACTCGAGTGTGGCCGAGAACGTCACCTTCACAGTGAGATCACTCACCTCAGTCAGACCATATAGAGACTAGTGAAATGATACTCAAAGAGTGACTATTCCTCAGTCTCATAATATGCTCATTGACCAGTGTTATCTCAGTTATCATGGGAGTCAGCTAATTAACAAAGCTTCAGCAACTCCTTGGGCATGGTAACCATCAAAGCGGCCAGACCAGTAGTTGGTGTAACCACCTGCCATTGTCTCACCACTATCCTATCTCTGCAACTCAGAGTACTGCAATACTGATGCTCAAATGCTGGAGCTCAGATGACAGCAGAGACAGGTGATGATCCTTTCTTAGAATGAGGACATTCCAGACACCCATCCAAAAGGACCGCCTCAAGTTAACTTGAGGAGACCGCTGTCTGATGGACGACACCTCAGCACAACCCCAACACACACCACGCCAACCCGACACAGCAAGTTTTCCTCCTGTCATGAAAGAACAGGGGGTCCTGAAGGCTTTGCACATATCCCATCATCTGGTGAGCTGCTCTGTGAAGGATAGCTCCACATGAGGTACTCCCATGTAGTGGTTTTTTTAGTTTGTGTTTTCTTGTATGTTGTGGAAAGAAGTGTTTGACAGTGGCCAATGTTGTACACCCCCTCAGCTCAGTGTATGTGAAACCGGTCTGGCAGCTCAGGTGTGAAACAGGTCCGGCAGCTGAGGGGGTGTGTGGCATTGGGATTCTCACGTATGTACGATTTATGAAGGTCTTTATAGCTGTGGAGGAACTCTGGAAAGGGTTTTAAACAGCAAAGTGCTTACCTTGAGTAGTTTTTCATGGTTTCTTTATGCAGCTTTCTTTGGCTCGAAGAGCACAGGAGGAGTCAATTTACTTACATAATCCTATTCACCTGGGTTTAATTGATTAGGTGAGAGCTAATTGATTATTCCCTCCATTCACAGGTGAGAGATGTGAGTGGGTCTTTGACGTTGTCTGGATGTCTTTTGGGTGGTGGACCATTCTTGATACACACGGAAAACTGTTGAGCGTTAAAAACCCAAGAGCGTTGCAGTTCTTGACACATTCAAACCGGTGCACCTGGCACTTACGACCACACACTGTTAAAAGGCACTTTAATCTTTTTTCTTGCCCTTTCATCCTCTGAATGGTACACATTCACAATCCATGTCTCAATCGTCTCAAGGCTTAAAAATCCTTCTTTGACTTGTCGCCTCCTCTTCATCTACACGGATTGAAGTGGATTTAACAGGTGCAATCAATAAGGGATCATAGTTTTCACCTGGATTCACCTGATCAGTCTATTTTATGGAAAGAGCAGGTGTTCCTAATGTTTTGTACACTGAGTATGTATATATATCACCCGGTATGTACCCCGGTCAGAATAGGTACACCGTATCCCTGCGTGTCGTAAAAGGCGACAAAGGGTTGGCGTCAGGAAGGTCATCCGGCCATAAAAACATCGCCTCAAAAGGAAACCATGATGAGTACAACTGATGGGCAGGGTACAGCCCGAAGTACCCCGTGGGGGTCCTCACCCCCTCTCGTTAAAACTCAAGGTGGGGAACCCGATCGAAGCAAGGGAGGAAATTTTTCCATTTATGATGACCAATCGTCTGATTCCCCACGTGGAGATCGGTTTCTGAGGTTTGGTACATGGAATGTAGGGACAATGACAGGGAGATCTGGAGAAGTGGTTGAAACATTGGTCAGAAGAAGAGTGGACATATGTTGTGTGCAGGAGACATGGTGGAAAGGAAGTGGTGTGAGAATGGTGAAGGGAAGGCAGGGGCAGAAGTACAAGTTTATGTGGCAAGGGTGCCCAGAAGGTGTGCATGGTGTTGGTGTCATGTTTTCTGAGGAGTTTGTAGACAGTGTAGTGAGTCTGACTAGAGTGAGTGAAAGGTTGATGATGGTGAGAATCATGATCGGAAATCTCTTGGTGAACGTCATCTCGGGATATGCCCCGCAGGTCGGTCGAAGCGATGAAGAGAAGAACATGTTCTGGTGTGCGATAGAGAAGTTGATGGAAAATGTGAAAGATGATGAAATTGTTGTGGTAGGAGGAGACTTGAATGGACATGTGGGAAGGAGTCCAGATGGTTTTGAGGGAGTCCATGGGGGTTATAGATATGGTGTGAGAAATGGAGAAGGTGAAAGGATCTTGGAGTTTTCTGATGGAGCTGATTTGTTGATTTGTAATACTCAATTCCAGAAAGCAGATAATAAGCTTATTACATACACGTCAGGTGGGTCGACGACAACCATGGACTACCTGATGGTGCGTCAGCGAGATAGGGGAAACCTCCGGGACACAAAGGTGATCCCAGGGGAGGAGACTGTTTCGCAGCACCACCTGGTTGTCTGCGATATAAGGGTGAAAGGTGCGCGGAGAATTCGGCGGGTGAAGTACCAACCGAGGATGAAGGTGTGGAGGTTGAAAGAGGCAACAGTGAAGGAAGCATTAAGAGAGAGGCTGAGTATGGTTGAGGATGATGTGGTTGAGCTTGAAAGTGGTTGGATGTCAATGAAAGATAGTCCATTGGGAGGCGTTGGTGAGGTATGTGGATGGACAAAAGGACCACCGAGGCACTCGGAAACATGGTGGTGGGGTGATGAAGTTGGAAAGACGATTGAAGAGAAGAGGAAGAAGTTCAAGGAATGGCAAAAGGCGAAGGGTACGGTGGAAGAAGAGGCAGCACATGAAAGTTATAAGGTAGCCAAGAAGGCTGCAAAGAAAGAGGTTGCAAAGGCGCAGGAGGCCCATAGGAAAATGTTCGGAGAATGCTTGGATTCGGAAGAGGGTAAGAAAGCGGTATTCAGGATTGCAAAGCAGATAGCGAGAGAGAGGTTTGATGTGACGGGGGGGTGAGTTGCTTGAAGGATGAAGTGGGACAAATCGTTGTGGATTCAGATGGAATTAAAGGAAGATGGAAGAGATATATGGAAAGGCTGTTGAATGTAGAAAATGAATGGGATAGCAACATCGAGAGTAACCCGGTTTTAGGACCAGCAGAGAAGATAACTGAGAAGGAAGTTGAGGAAGCTAAAAGAGCAATGAAGAGTAGAAAAGCAGGAGGGCCGACGGGAGTTGTGGGAGATATGTTGAAGGCAGCGGGAAGTTGGGGTGTGAAGAGAATGACAGAGATCTGTAATCTGGTGGTGAAAGAAGGCCGCATTCCAGTGGATTGGGAACCGAGTACCCTCGTCCCTCTGTACAAGGGGAAAGGTGACCCTCTGGACTGTGGCTCCGATAGAGCAATAAAGTTATTGGAGCATGGAATGAAGGTATTGGAAAGGGTGTTGGAGAAGAGGATAAGGAAGAAGGTAAAGATTGACAAAATGCAGTTTGGATTTATGCCAGGAAGAGGAACGACAGATGCAATTTTTATTGTAAGGCAGTTGCAGGAGAAGTACATGGAGAAGAGGAAGAAGTTGTTTTTTGGGTTTGTTGATCTGGAAAAAGCATTTGATAGGGTTCGACGTGAAGTCAGGTCAGGTTCGATCTGTGACCTGCTACAGTTACCATGTAAACCTGTACTAACCTGTTCCATGGTCGGGTTGTCGGCGACTAAACCGTCTCCCCCACCAGGTTTTCTGGTGAGGAGGGTGTTTGGATATGGACACCCAGCAGGATTAAAAACAAAACCTGTCAAAGGGCGGAGGAGCTCCTTGTGAGCCAACGGCCATCCATACCTAGTGCCCAACTGTGTCTGCGGACGTCCTCCTGCAGTTGGGTCACTTCTTATTAGGAGGTTGGTGGCAGGATTTGCACTCCGGCCACCGTAAAACCCTTCATTCCGCAAAACGCAAAAACGCAAAAAAATCTGAAAACCCACTCCGTGGGAGTACCTCCTGTGCAGCTTCCCTTCGCAGGGCAGCTCACCGGATGACGGGATTGGGGCAAAGCCTTCGGGACCCCCAATCTTTGATAGGAGGGAAACCACGGGGTAACATCCCTGGGTCAGATTGCGGGAGAGTGTGTCGGAGTGGTGCTGAGGTGTCGTCCACCAGACGGCGGTCTCCTTGGGTTAACCTGAGGCGGTCCCTTTGGGTGGGTGCCTGGAATGTCCTAGCCTTAAGAGAGGATGATCACCTGTCTCTGTTATCATCTGAGCTCAAGCGTTTGGACATCAGGATTGCAGCTCTCTCTGAGGTTCGGAGACCGGATTGCGGCGAGATAATGGTGGGTGGTTACACCTACTATTGGTCTGGTCGCTCTGATGGTTACCATACCCAAGGAGTTGTTGTAGCTGTGTCCAATAAGCTGACCCCAATGATAATTGAGGTAACACCGGTCAACGAGCGTATTATGAGATTAAGGATTCGTCACTCCTTAGGTGTCATTTCCCTGGTCTCTGTTTATGCTCCGACTGAGGCGAGTGATCTCACCGTGAAGGATGCATTCTACGCCACACTCGAGTCTGTGGTTGATCAGTGCCCCAGACGAGATACACTTCTAGTCTTGGGGATTTCAATGCATCGACTGGAACTGATAGGGATGGTTATGAGGTGTGTGTTGGTCCCCATGGGTCAGGAACTATGAACCAGAATAGCACTAAGTTCCTTGACTTTGCAAGAAGTCATGGACTTAGGGTGGCTGGTTCATGGTTTCAGCGCCCACAAGCTCATCGCTGGACTTGGTATTCCAACGCTGGCAGTGTGGCAAAGGAGATTGACCATGTCCTCATTGACGGTCGTTGGAGGATGATCCAGAACTGCAGGGTCTACCGGAGTGCTCAGTTCCTCAATACTGACCACAGGCTTGTTGTAGCAACTCTAAAGCTGCACTTTAAATCCTGGAGAATGGTACCATCCCAGCCTAGGCTGGATGTTGCCAAGCTCAGGGATGAGAGAGTAGCTGAGGAGTTTGCGAACAGGCTGAGTGGACACTTGGGGGGTCTGGGTGCTTTGGGGGGTCCTGAAGAGTTGTGGAGCACCTTCAAGACCACCGTCCTTGATGTTGCCGGTGGATGCCTTGGAGCTCACCGCAGGGCAAAGAAGAATTTTGTCTCTCAAGGGATACTGGATACCAATGACCAGAGTCGCAGGGCCAGGCTGAATGGCAGAGCTGAGCTGTTCAGGGAGCTGAGGCGTAAAACTGTACGTGCACTGAGGGTGGACAAGGAGGCCTATGTGCGAGGAATCTGTGAGGGGGTAGAGCATCACCTGTGGACAGGTGATTCTCGTCCCGCTTACAGGGGAATTCGCGCATTACGTTCATCCAAGCCCATCCCTCGGAGCACTGCAGTTCGAGCAGAGAGTGGTAGGCTCTTGACAGAGGAGTCTGAAGTGAAGGCCCGTTGGGCCGGTTACTTTGAGCGGTTGTACCAGGCTGATCCCCCAGCTGTCGAGTTGGACGTCAAGGGTGTTACAATCCCTGTTGCTGACCCTCGAATCAACTGTGGTCCACCATCGCTTGTGGAAACATGGGCTGCGGTGAACCAGTTGAAACGGGGCAAAGCTCCAGGGATCTGTGGCATCCATGCTGAACTTCTCAAGGCTGGTGGAAATGCTGTGCTCGTGTCGTTGCATGCAGTTTTGTGCTCTGCCTGGAACACAGGCATCATCCCAACTGACTGGAAGAGGGGCTTTGTTGTCCCTCTCTGGAAAGGGAAGGGTGATCGCCAAGACTGCAACAACTACCGAGGGGTGACGCTGCTCTCAGTGCCGGGCAAGGTCTTTGCTCGGATAATTCTTGATAGGGTTCGCCACCATCTGCTTGAGCACCAGCGTCCAGAGCAGTCAGGCTTTACACCAAAGAGGTCAACGATTGACCGTATCCTTGCACTTCGTGTCCTCACCGAACGCAGACGAGAGTTTCGGCAGGGGCTGCTTGCAGCCTATGTTGATCTCTGTAAAGCGTTCGATTCAGTGAATCGGGATGTCCTCTGGAGGATTCTTGGTCTTCGTGGGGTGCCACCGAAACTGATCGATCTGATGTCTGAACTCTACTCTGGTACTGAGAGTGCTGTGAAGTGTGGTGGTACCATCTCTGACTTATTTCCAGTTGTTACTGGAGTCCGTCAGGGATGTGTACTTGCCCCCACACTTTTCAGCACTTGTATGGACTGGATTTTTGGGAGGATGTCGGAGAGATCAAGTTGCGGTGCATCGTTTGGCAATGTCAAGATCTCGGACCTTGATTTTGCAGATGATGCAGTCATCTTTGCGGAGACTTTAGACATCCTCTTGGGGGCCCTCGAGGTGCTGAATGAGGAGTCGGAGCCGTTGGGATTACGGATTTCTTGGGTCAAAACTAAGATCCAGGCTTTCGGTGACATCTTGGATGCTGCTGTCCTGTCTGTGTCTGTTTGTGGTGAGGATGTTGAGGTCGTGGATAGATTCACTTACCTTGGCAGTGATATTCATGTCTCCGCAGGTTGTGAGCCGGAGGTCAATAGACGTCTGGGTCGGGCCTGGGGAGTCATGGATTCACTGGATCATGGGGTGTGGCGCTGCCGGTACCTGTGCGGGAGGACGAAAGTCCGAGTCTTCAGGTCCTTGGTACTTCCAGTCTTGCTCTATGGGTGCGAGACTTGGACTTTGACCAAGGATCTGAGACGGAGACTTAATTCCTTTGGTACCAGGTCTCTTCGGAGAATCCTTGGCTATCGCTGGTCGGATTTTGTGTCCAACGAGCGGTTGCTGAGAGAGACTCGGATGAGATTTGTTACCTGCATAGTCCGTGAGCGTCAGCTGCAGCTGTATGGACATGTGGCTCGTTTTCCTGACGCTGATCCTGCTCACCAGATTCTCTCAGCAAGGGAGTCTCATGAGCGGAGGAGGCCAGTGGGCCGACCACGTGCCTCATGGTTGCAGCAGGTTGACCATCATCTCAAGGAGATGGGGATGGGCCTGGCATCTGCCTGGGGGATGGCCAGACGGAGGCCCCTGGAGTACCGGCGGAAAGTGGACGCAGCGACGCGCTGTTCTGGCACATGCTCCCATACCTGACCTGACCTGACGTGAAGTAATGGCATGGGCATTGAGGAAGTTAGGAGTGGAGGAATGGTTGATCAGAGTAGTGATGGCCATGTACGAGAGAGCGCGCACAGCTGTAAGGACGAAGGATGGGAACAGTGGTGAGTTTGAGGTGAGGGTAGGAGTGCACCAGGGGTCGGCACTATGTCCACTTCTATTTGTAGTTGTGATGGAGGTGCTGGCTCGGAGGGTAAAGGAGGGTTTACCGTGGGAGCTGCTGTATGCAGATGATCTGGTGTTGATTGCAGAGAGTATGGATGGACAGAAGGAGAAGATGAACAAGTGGAAGGAATGTATGGAGGCAAAAGGTTTGAAGGTGAATATCGGAAAGACGAAGGTGATGGCAAGTGGTAAAGCATGTGGTGAGGTGGAAAGGACTGGGAAGTGGCCGTGTGCTGTGTGCAGGAAGGGTGTCGGAGTGAACTCCATTCAGTGTACAATGTGTGCTGAATGGGTTCATCGAAAATGTAGTGGGGTGAGAGGGTCATTAACCAGTGTGGCAGCTACATTCAAGTGTAAGGTGTACATAGAGGGAGCAGCAGATGAAGGAATTGTTGAGTTGGATCTTGGAGATGGTGTGAAGCTGGAAGATGTGAAAACATTTTGCTATCTTGGAGACATGCTGAATGGAGAAGGTGGATCAGACTCTTCGACAGTTGCTAGAGTGAGATGTGCATGGAAGAAGTTTCGGGAACTGAGTGGCGTGCTGACAAAGAGGGGAGTGTCATTGAAGCTGAAGGGAAAGGTGTATGCTACATGTGTGAGGAGTACGATGATTTATGGGAGTGAGACATGGGTACTGAACATGGAGCAACAACAAAGGCTGGAAAGGGTGGAAATGCGAATGGTTCGGTGGATGTGTGGAGTATCGTTGAGAGAGAGGAAGACAAATGATGACTTGCGGAAGATGATGGGAATAGAGTCTGTGATGGAGGTTGTGAAGAGAAACAGGTTGAGATGGTTGGGTCATGTGTTGAGGAAGGATGAAAGTGACTGGGTGAGAGGAGTGTTGGAAATGAGTGTAGTCGTAATTAGAGGATGGGGAAGACCGAGAAAAATTTGGCTAAAGGTGGTGAAAGAGGAAATGTGAGCAAGGGGATTAAGAAGGGGAGATGCAGAAAATAGGGTAAGGTGGAGAAGATTGTCATGGGGCCTGCAAGGCTAACCCCCGCTTTAGCGGGGAAAATGGCCTTTAAATGTGTGTGAGTGTGTGTGTGAGTGTATGTATAGATATGTTCTTGTACATATATATATATATATGTACATATACATGCATATACAATATACATACATGCATACAAATATATATATATATATATATATATATATATATATACATATATATATATATAAATAAATATATATGACATATATATTATTGCCCACCTGGGGTTGGGGGCGAGAAGATCACGAGGGAGGGGGAGGTTACCTCGGGTTCCCACCAGATTCTCCGGAATCGCATGCAGTCGCACACGAATAACTTCGTGATGCGGTGGGTCGCAAATCGACCGTGAACGCTAAAAACTCGACCACGTGAGTTAGTGTCCTCTGTCTGATACCGTTTACCTAAAGGTCACGTGGTTTAATTACCGGGGGACCCACCCTCAGTACGCCTTGTTCAAACTGGATCACCTTACCGGATCAGATGCAGCCGAGCGTAACTGCCCAAGGACATCCTGGCTAGAAATAACAGATCTTTGGGGACTAACGTACCGGCTAAGCTGGAAAACGAACCATGCTGGACCAATGTACGAAAAGACGAAAACGAGCTGCGAACATTTCAACACAAGCATTTATTGACAATCAAGCGAGGATAGGTATGTGGCACAGTGAATTGGGTTTATCGGCATGTACAGCAGGGATAGCAAGAA